>NW_028274818.1:62765151-63068181 GCF_037043125.1 Eumetopias jubatus | reverse complement strand
AGTAAAGATCTGAAATAGAGAGGAAAAAAAAAAAAACCTAAAAGCTTGAATGGGGCCAGTCCGAAAGGAGAGGAGGCTGTGGCCAGTGGCAAGTCGTGGCTTTCAATTCATGGGGAGAAAGGTATCATCTGCTCTCTCTTTACTCCTAATACCAACTGCAGTGATGCTGTTTCTTTCCAAGTCTTTCTACATAGCTCCACGGGGGTTGACATTGGGCTGGACTGACATCTGCTGCTACTTCTTGCTGCATTCTGTGCTATTTGGAGATATTCTATTGATATCATCCTTCTTTGACCTTGCTTTACTCTTCCCCCTCCCAACCCTCCTTCCGCTGTCCTATTTGTAGCTTTAGTCCACTAACAAGGGCTCTTTTATCTATTGGCCCTGTTCTTGCTTTTGTTTCTCTTGTCTGTTTGGAGTTAGCTTCTTGATATGAAGCCAGCATGAATTCTCCCCTGTCCTTGGGAAACTGTAGAATGTAGCTGACTTGCTGGAACCAGCAGGTAAAAGTATAAGCTAATTCTGTATTTCATAGTAGTCTGTTTGGCAGTCTTCAACTTGAGCTAAGCAAATAACCATTTTCCTTTGCAAAAATTGTCATCCTGCCCTTATAATCACAATCCCCAGCCATGAGTTACAGAGACCACATGTGTTTAGAATAAATAAATAAAAAGAACTGAGCTCCTGTCATATGGATTCTGGCTTAGACTCTTTGGACCCTGCCATTGCAGCTGAAGATGGGTTTGCTGCTTACAGAATACTAATTGCAATTACTATTCTGAACTGGTCTGTCTTGTGAAAGAAAAAATATGAGAGAAAAGCTTATTTGGGGGTTGGACACTCCAAATCATAAACTGACTTGGGAGAAAAATCTTTGCACCAAATATATATCTCTCCAGATTTTGTTGCTGAAATGCCTTTGGGTTTGCATCCAGTGAGAAGTATCATGACTCTCGAGGTATCATTTACGTTTCGTGTGCTCACTTTGTCACAGTGGTCTGTCAACAATATTTACCGAGCACTCATGTGTACACAGAACAGTACAAGGCTGATCTTATTGCTTGTTTGACTCTATTTAGATAGAACAAATTGATCTAAAAGTCTGTTTACCAGAGATTCACCATTGATCATGTATTCTTTGATGTTCTCTTAGTGGATTTAACATCAGATGTCAGCAAACTCAAAGGTAAGAGGAGAAGTATTAATCCTTATACCCAGATAGAAATTTTCCTGGTTTGGTGGGAGACCTATGGATCTGGAGTCAGGATACCCAGGATTAAACCCTGGCCCTGTTACCTGGGCTTACGCAAGCAACTTACTGTTTTTGAGCTCTGGTTTACCTCCTCTAAAAGAAAAGCAGAAGCCCTCCCCTGACTATCACGGGATCATCATAAGGATTAAGTGCAACTAGAATGTGAACCAGCTTTGCAAACTGGAAAATACAGTCAGAAAGAGGTTAGAAATTGTGATAATAATGTGACACAGTGACTATAAGTTGCACAAACTGTCAGGATGAAGGATCATGGTTCAGAGGACGGCCACTCTAAATTGTCAACCCATTTTCCCCAAGTGCAAGTTAACACTATTATAATCAATTCAAAATATGCTTCAATTTTCTCCTTCTGGGGTCTCATTCCATTGGATGAATTAAAGCTAAGAAATCATTAGTAGGAGCTGGAAGTAATTTGGTTCAGCAAGGCTCTTTTCATCTTAACAATATTCTTTGCAATGCACATACTGTAGAGGGCCTCATTAAAATAAACTAGAATATATCTTAAAGTATCTCACCAAAAAAATGAAACAGCTCTATACACATTTTCTGATTAGTTATCTCCTCCCAGCCATCAAGTATAGCATGGGACAATGAGCAGGATTTCCAGAGAGGTACACATTCCATGAAGAGAGTTCTATGAGGTTTTAGAGAGCATTCTCGGGGACATCCTCTTCAGATGCATGTTCCCTGGGAGAAGGTACCTTCCGCTGTTTCTGGCAGTGATTTAGCAAAGGCTAACTGAAGTTATCACAGAAGAACTGAGGAGGGAATTCAATTACTGGGTGGAGGTTTGGACCTTCCCAGTGTAGGGTCACCAGCCTTTCCTCCCAAGTTAAAAAAAATTAACTATCGGGACACCTGGGTGGCTCAGTCGGTTAAGAGTCTGCCTTCAGCTCAGATCATGATCCCGGGGTCCTGGGATCAAGTCCTGCACCACGCTGAGCCTGATTCTTCCTCTGTCTCCTGTTCCCCCTGTTTGTGCACACTCTCTCTCTCTCTGACAAATAAGTAAATAAAATCTTGTAAAAAATTAACTATCGTGATCGTGTCATTTTTTAAAGGGTTATCTTCACATGAAGAAAGTGGGTAGTTACAAAATCACAAAATAAAGAACAGTCCTGCAAATATGATCATTTCGTTTATTGGGAAAAAAATCACTACATAGTCCTTAGATTCTCCTTTTTGTGCAAACCAGAAAGGCTTCCTCTGATGCCGGCACCAGTTGCTGGGCCAACATGTGGCCAATATTTGTCTACGACTCCTTCCAACTCTGAGATACTATGATCACAAAAATGGGTTAAAACAAAATGATTTATTATTTTTGCAGCACAAAAGAATACCTTTCAGGCAGCGTGTGTGAGCAGCTATCTGTAAGGCTATGAATAATTTCAGATTTTGAGAGCCCCTGCCATCATTCAGAGTTTTGATGAAAAGTGTTTCATATTTTCATCAAGGAACTCTGGTCATGCCTATCATACAATGAATTCACTTAAACAGCTAACAGAAAAATAGGAAGAGAAAAATAAACTAGGAAAAAAATCGATTGCAGATTTTTCCCTATTGGCAAAATTGCACGAGCTGTTCAGATATTGCCAAAGAGGACGTTCGACATTTTGCCCAGGTGGAAGGAGGTACAAGGTTCAGTTTCTCAGGACGTCGCACCACTGATTCCAGTTGCTCTTTGCCAACAGTGTGGGATTCACCTGCTGTTTTCTGTTTCTATTAGCTGTGAGTTTCTCTGCCTTCAAGTTCCATCTGAGAACCCGACTATACTTAGCTCATCCCAGCGAGAACAGCTCCCATTGGGAAGGTGTCACTGGATCAAGTCTCATGACCTGGGGCACCGGAGAAAGCCAAACCTCCTTGATTTTGTTCATCACAAAGGAGACACAAATATATTAAAATATCTGTCCTTGTTTTTCCTAGCCATATCCAGATATTCACTACGGTGGACCATTTTATATGGAAGCTCAAGAATCTGGATGAGTTGGTTCTTAACAGAACAAAGAATTTTTTAAAACAAGTGATGTCTTTCCTATAAATAGAATGAACAAGATTGTGGCCATGTGATAATATTTCAAAACTTTATAAATGTGCTATACATAGCACTTCCATTTAATGTTTCAGGCATCCTCTGCCCAGCGGAGTGGCTGCAATGCATAATAATTGTTTCTGTCAAAATCAGGTTTCCTTTTTTAAAGCTCCTGAAGGGACTGAGTTGCTTTCTTGTCCTTATTTTCAACCTGTATCACAGCCTATCCTTTTTTTTTTAAGATTTTATTTATTTATTTGAGAGAGAGAGAAAGAGAGATAGAGAGCACGAGAGGGAAGAGGGTCAGAGGGAGAAGCAGACTCCCCGCTGAGCAGGGAGCCCGATGTGGCACTTGATCCCGGACTCCAGGATCATGATCTGAGCCGAAGGCCGTCGCTTAACCAACTGAGCCACCCAGGCGCCCCTATCACAGCCTATCTTGAACGTCAGCAAATGTAGGATAATGAGTTCAGGGGAAATTAACCCATACTGCACCAATGCTCACACATTCATTCACTCGCTCATTTATTCTACAACTATTTGCTTAATGTCCACTCCATGCGAGGCACTTGTACTAATTTCTGGGATTGATGGAATCTGGGTTAGCATGCATCAACCCCAAAGTGGTCAGGACGGTATTTCTCAAAATCAAAAAAAAACTCTTTTATTTTTTGAAAGATTTTATTTATTTATTTGAGAGAGGGAAAGAGAGGGAGAGCAGGGGTGCACCTCTCAGTGGGGGGAGGGGCAGAGGGAGAAGCAGGCTCCCCGCTGAGCAGGGAGCACAATGGGCTCGATCCGAGGACCCTGGGTCCTGGGTTCATGACCTGAGCTGAAGGCAGATGCTTAACTGGCTGAGTCACCCAGGCGCCCCCAATTTTTTTACTATAATTCACAGTAAGAAATAAACTTTATATTTCAATTCAGTACCTATAAAGTACACACACACACCTCGTGCACAAACATGCAAACGTGCAACCAATGCTCTACTGAAACACAATTTTCACAAATCAGATTTACCCTTTCCGTATGTGATACACTGCAGTATTTCCTGTCCTACTCATTTAATTCTTTAAAAGGCGGACATGACTGTCTAAAGTGATTTCAGAGCCCACTGTCATAACACGCAGTCTGGGTAGGTCAGTTTGCGGCTAAAAACATCAAAAAAATTGTCAAGAAGCATATTGGAAATAGAGACAAAAGACATTGCTAAATAATATTAGAGTATTTCAGCTGATATTAACTTCTATTCTTTGGCATGAACGTGATAAGCTTGGACCCAATACACTGAGTACAGCTTCCCAAAGGGCACTAACCAAAGGTAGACAATTTGGGGACTTGGTTATATTGCAAGTCGGGGCAACTATAGAGGAAATGAAGCTAAAAATTACCCCAATTTAATCTCCTATACTACATCCATTCAACGCATTGGCACCAACATCTTTTATAGTCTAAAGAGAAGATGAAAGTGATGCGAACATCCAATATAGTTAGTTTTCAGACATACATCCAAATCTTGCAAGAAACAGTAGGGAGAAACCGGAGGCGAAATATAATAATTATCAAAGACATTTGAGACTAACTGATAAGTTACAAGTGCTCAAAATACTAGTGCTTGGGTCACATCACATTTTATGTCACCTCAGCCTCTACTGGATTGTCTGCCTTGGCTGCCCGCCGTGCCCCCCAACCCCAGCCTGCTTTTCCTTCGTTTGCACATTCTCCTTATGTGATCCATCCCCTCTCTCGAACTTTCTCCCAAATGCGCTGATTACATGGCCAACCCAGAATGTGCAAGGAGGACCAGACACCTTCATTAATTGGCTGCCTATTGGGCCCATCAGTCTGGGGTGCCTAGAGACGTCTAAAGAGCAAACACAGCCAAAGTCAAACTCCCCTCCCCCATGATAAATCAGCTTCTTTCCCTATGCTTCCTAACACACTAAATATTACCAGATAGAACCAGCCCGTTTCTAGGTAGGAGTCATGCTGTCTCATGTCCCAAAGCCAATCAACCAAGTCACCAAGTTCTGCCAATTTTACGTCCTTGCTCTGTGTTTTCATTCACCACATTGTCCCTGTCCTTGCTCCAGCCCTCACCATGGCTCACTGGTGCAGAAGCCTCTCAGCTGAGGTGCTGCCTCTGGCCAAGCCCCGGCAGTGCCCAGGCCCAGGGAGGGCTCTTTCTACTCCCCCGCCTTCCCGAGAAGCCTTAGCTCCCAGTCCCCTATCCAGGGGTTTCTTAAGTCAATTAGATCATGTGTTATACTACCACCAGCCCCACAACCACCAACCACAGCTGATGAAAGACTCTCACCGAAAGGCAGCTAATCCCAGGCCTGGGAGGAGGTCCAGCATCAGAGACCTGCTCAAATGGGGGGGGGGGGGGAGGATGCTCCACCCTGGATTAAAACTGGCTGCCAACCAAATCCTCCCTCTTGGGGAGCTGAGCCAAGCAGAGAATCTGCAGAGAACAGGTGCACCTCTGTTCGGGGAAGAAACAGGGATTGCCTAAAGCAGAATGGGCCGCAAGACAGCACAGGCACCTGAGCTGTGTAGAGCCAGTAACAACATCGTCCTGGTCTTCCTGAGGCCAGGCTGTGCAGTGGATGACGTGGCTACATGTCTTCCCCACTTTCCCTAGAATCCTTTCAATAGCAGCCCATGAAACAAGCAAGTCTCTATCCCTGAAAACGTGAAAGAGCCTAACACTGTTCACCTTTCCAATCCACCTGCAAGACGGCTGCAAATGATTCCCCAAAATACACATGTGGATTCCCCAAAATACACAAATCCCCCCCACCCCACGGTTCTTCAAGACTTCTTCTTCCCAACAGGAGGAAAAATCTCAAGTCTGAGCATACTAGTTGGGTCCCACCTTTTCCCCCTCAGGTCATGATCCCAGGGTCCTGGGATTGAGCCCAGCATCAGGCTCCCTGCTCAGGGGGAGTCTGATTCTCCCTCTTCCACTGCCCCTCCCCCTGGCTTGTGCTCCCTGGTGCTAGCTCTCTTTCTCAAATGAACAAGTAAAATCTTAAAAAAAAAAAAACGTGTAGTGTACAAATACCTTCTGGTGGCTCTTTTCTTTGATTGAGTTCTGCTTGACACTGGAGGGGTTGAAGGAGAGGTGGGAATCCAGAATAATTTCTCGGCTTCAGATGTGGGCTACTGGATGGATGGAATGTTATTTATAGATAGGATCCCTGGGCAAAGAACAAGTTTGAGGAGAAGGTGAAGAATTCTGTTTCGGACATAGTGAGTTTAAGGAACTTGCAAACATTCAGTTCAACAGATAATCAAACAAAGAAGCTCAGAGCTTGTGACTTGGGCAAACAGCATCAAGCAGTCAGTTGCAATAACAAAATTTCAAAATAAAAAGAGGTCCACCAAAACACCTTTAATAAATTTTAAGAATTCTATACAACAAAAGTCTCAGTCTTTTATTTTAAAGTTTGTTGTGATTTTTAAAATTTTAATTCCATTATAGTTTAGCATGCAGTGTTATATAAGTTTCAATATATATAGTACAATATATTGTACAATATACTGATTCAACACTTCCATACATCACCCAGTGCTCATCACAACAAGTGCACTCCTTAATCCCCAACACCTGTTTCACTCACCCCCACCCACCTCCCTTCTGGCAACCAGAAGTGTGTTCTCCATCGTTAAGAGTCTGTTTCTTGGTTTGTCTCTCTCTCTTTTTTTTTCCTTTGCTCATTTGTTCTTTCTTAAATTCCACATATAAGAGGAAATCACATGGTATTTGTTCTTCTCTGACTGACTTATTTCTCTTGACATTGTGCTCTCTATCTCCATCCATGTCGTTGCAAATGCCAAGATTTCATTCTTTTTTATGGCTGGATAATTTTGATTGTATATACATGTCACATCTTCTTTACCCATTATTCAATCTTTGGCCACTTCGGCTGCCTCCATATCTTGGCTATTGTAAATAATGCTGCAATAAATATAGGGATGCATGTATCCCTTTGAATTAGTGTTTTCATATTTTGGGGATAAATACCCAGTAGTGCAATTATTGGATCATAGGTCAGTTCTATTTTTAAAGTTTTGAAGAACCTCCATACTTTTCTCCACAGTGGCTGCACCAGTTTACAATCCCACCAACAGTGCAGGAGGGTTCCTTTTTCTCCACATCCTCACCAGCAACCTGTTGTTTCTTGTGTTTTTGATTTTAGCCATTCTGAAGGCATGGGGTGATATTTCATTGTAATTTTGATTTGCATTTCCCTGATGATGAGTGATGTTGAGCATCTTTTCATGTGTCTGTTGGCCATCTGGATGTCTTTGAAGAAATGTCTGTTCATGTTTTTTACCCATTTTTTAGTTGGATTATTTGATTTTAGAGTGTTGAGTTATATCAGGTAGGGTTTGGTTTTATCAGTTCTTTATATATTTTGGATGTCCTTTATCAGATATGTCATTTTTTGTTTTATCATTTTATCAGATCATTTTATCATTTTATCAGATTTGTCATTTTTGGATACCCTTTATCAGATATGTCATTTGCAAATACTTTTTCCCATTCTGTAGGTTGCCTTTTAGTTTGCTTTGTTTCCTTCACTGTGCAAAAGTTTTTATTTTGATGAAGTCCCAATAGTTCATTTTTGCTTTTGTTTCCCTTGCCTCTGGAGACATATGTACAAAGAAGTTGCTACGGTTGATGTTGAAGAGTTTACTCCCTGTGTTCTCCTCCAAGATTTTTATGGTTTCAGGTCTCACATTTAGGTCTTTCATCCATTTTGAATTTATTTCTGTGTATGATGTAAGACAGTGGTCCAGTTTCATTCTTTTGAATGTTGCTGTCCAGTTTTCTTAACACCATTTGTTGAAGAGACTGTCTTTTTCCCATTGAATATTCTTTCCTGCTTTGTTGAAGATTAATTGACCATATAATTTGTGGGTTTATTTCTGTATTTTCTATTCTGCTCCATTGATCTGTGTCTATTTTGTGCCAGTACCATACTGTTTTGATCACTACAGCTTTCTAGTATAACTGGAAGTCTGGAGTTGTGATGCCTCCTGCTTTGCTTTTCAAAGTTGCTTTGGCTATTCAAGGTCTTTTGTGGTTCCATACAAATTTTAGGATGTTTGTTCTAGTTCTGTGAAAAAATGTTATTTTGATAGGGATTGCATTGAATACTATAATGTAGATTGCTTTGTGTAGTATAGAAAGTTTAACAAATTTGTTCTTCCAATCCATGAGCATAGAATGTCTTTCCATTTCTTTGTGTCATCTTCAGTCTCTTTCATCAATGTTTTATAGTTTTCAGAGGACAGGTCTTTCACCTCTTTGGTTAGGTTTATTCCTAGGTATCTTAATCTTTCATAATCTTAAATAATTTTTCCTCTTACCTAGTATATAGTGATCATTTTAAAATGTTTAATAGTTGAGAAGCTAATTTAGTGTTTTAGATCATGGTAAGAGCACTTAGTTTGCTAGTTGCTTATTGATAACCCAACTTTCTGATAATTTTCATAACTTACACATTTTACTGAGCCTACAAAAATTATATTAACGTTCATATTTAATAAATATAATATCCTCCTCTCTAGTCCCAATTAGACTTTTGATATTCTCCTTCCCACTTCACCAGATTTAGAAAACACAAGAATTTGCTTTTACAGATGTCCTCTAAAGGTCCCTCCCAAAAAGAGATGCTCATGATAATAGGCAAACGGACTAAGAAAAGAAGACTTTATGTCTTGCTTCATTTATACCCACTAACCTATTTTTATCAAAAGTGTCTGATTTAAAAAACGATTGTGCCTTGAATTAATTTAGATTTCAGGTCTTTGGATTATAGTGCTCCTTTTTCAAATGACAACAATAGCCTAGCAACCCGTTCAAGTTATTACATCTTTCAAAATGTGCTTGTTATTCTGAGGGAATAATATACACTTGGAGAGCCTGTCTCATTACAAAAATGCTCTTGAGGTTTCCTTTACAGCTCTAAATAAATAGTTGCTTGGTTTGCATTTGCATATACGTGCTGTCAGTATCAGAATTCCAATATAAAAAGCATCAGCCCAAGGGGTGCCTGGGTGGCTCAGTTGGTCAAGCATCTGACTTCAGCTCAGCTCATGATCTCAGGGTCTTGGGATCAGGCTCTGTGCTCTGCTTATCCCTCTCCCTCTGCCACTCCCCCATCTTGTGCGCACCCATGCGCGTGCTCTCTCTCTAAAATAAATAAATAAAATCTTTAAAAAAATAATCAACCCAAAACTGTTTTGATAAATTTGAAGAGTTCCATACAATAAAAATCTTAGGGCTTAGGTTTTTTTCCCCCATAATCTTTTATAGAGTGAGAATAGTACATGCTCTCAATATCCTTCATAATAGATACTTGGTTCACGCTCACTGCTCTGCATGAGATAGGTCGGTGTTCAGCTTTCATATTTCCCAGGGAAGAAGGAATACCCAGAAGTTATATGACATGGGATAACATAGTAAGCAGCTGTGTCAAAACTAGAATTTACAACTTTTAATTCTCAATACCCAGGGTATGCAAGCCACAGTCCTGCACATTCTGCTTTCCTAGTAATAAACGCCAACTATATTATATATCTGAATTATAAAATGAAGTCTGCCATAGACTCCCATTTACCATTTTAACAAGAAAATTGGAAAACACCATCCAGGAGAACACGAAAATTAAAACTGTAGATAATCTTTCTACAAATTGAAAACAACTTAATTAAACCAACAGGGCAGGTAAGGCAATTCTGTTATTGAATGACAACCCCTCAGCTGTTTGAAATAACCACCTTAGTAATCAATACCGTGTTGAGACTTTCACCTAGCATTTATTTTAAGGGATGTCTTGTTTTGAACAATCATTTTAAATCCTAGTAAACTGAAGAATTAATTAGCAAGCACGGAGGCTCAGCAAACTAATGCTTTAGTCTGTCCAACCATCTGCTCAGGAGCACCCTTCTCCAATCTTGGCATTATTGAGGATGGGGGAACACAGCACTTTTTCGATGCTTGTGCTGGTAGAGTTGGTCCTTAGTATTTAACATTCTGTCTTCCAAGTGCTCATCAAAAGACTCAGTTTTAGGAATAAGCTCAGGAACTTTCTACCTCCATTTGCACTTGTGGTCAGAACCACAGTGAGGCCAAGCTTTCTTTAAGGGCAAGGACCCAGTCAAAAATGATTTAAATACCCCAGCGAGTTTTGTCCTTTTCAGAGTAGGTACCAGGAGGTTTCAGTCTAAATCCGATCATTCCTGTACTCCGATCATTTTTTAAATTTCATTTCTGGAATTTTTTTTGCATATTCATTCTCAAACTGTGGGAAAGAAGCTGAATCCATTTAATATGGTTAGCTACTTCATGTAAAAATGTTTTGTAATTATAAACTAATGAGACAAATTTTATTCTACAGTTTGTGAACTGATTCAGGAGGCAGCTCAGAAACGGAATTCTGAGACAAAAACAAAACCATGCTGAGTAAAAGGTGACATGATTTGAACAAGCAGATAGCTTCCTGAAGGGGCTGCTCGTGCTTGGGTAGAAAAGACTGATAGACTTGTTTAGAAAAAAAAAGTCTTGCATCCTTAAATAAATTCAGCATATTTACCAGTTGAAGCATAAACCTGCTACTTTGTCTGCTCAGCACCTACCCTTCCCTCTTCCAAAGACAAGACACGGGTTTCCTTTGGGAATGAGCACCTCACCCACTTTCAGTCCAGTTAGCTCCTGGGGAGGATGGACAACAGAGACCAGACCAATTTGGGTGCATCCCATCGCTATGGCTACAGTAATTGGTTCAAGGATGGGCCCCACACCCAAGCCTGAGAGTCCATTCCATGACTTTGGCTGAAACTGGGAAGAGAAACTTGCTTTCTTTGGAGGTTACAAAGCTTAAATAAAGTGGAGGCGGGGACAGGAATTCATCCTGAGGATGAAGCCAATGTAGAGTAAGGCAGGGCTGAAAGATGGAGAAAAAGAACTCTGATGACATCATTTGAGTAGCTAGATACAGCTGTCTGAAGCTAACTCCCTGACCCTTTCAGTTATGAGTCAAAAAATTCCTTTTTAAAAATTTACTCCCACTTCAGTGTGTTCCCTACATAATGGTTCAGGCAAGGGAAAAAACAACAGGAAGTGTCACAGTACACACAGACAAATGTACTGTGGCTTACGTTGTTGTGCCCATTTATCTTGTCATTAAGTTTTAGTTTGACATCTTTGGTCATGTATATTTCATTTTTTCAATTTCATAGCTACACAAAGTGTTTTTAATTTCTGGTCTGTTTTAGGGGCGCCTGGGTGGCTCAGTCCGTTAAATGTCTGCCTTCAGCTCAGGTCATGATCCCAGGGTCCTGGGATCGAGTCCCACATTGGGCTCCTCGATCATAGCCTGCTTCTCCCTCTGCCCCTCCCCCTGCGTGTGCTCCCTTTTTCTGTCAAATAAATAAAATCTTTAAAAAAAATTCTGGTCTGTTTGACAGAGCTGAAGATTTAGTGTCGGGAGTAGGAAGGAGAAAGTGCTTAATCTTTAAGACTATTTTCATCCGCGACTCCTTAAGTTTGGAATATAATGATTCTGGGTATGATATATTCAAAGTCAGCAATGTTACCTTAAGAGGCTAAGAGAAGTCAGACCAGAAATCAATGCTGACATCTTTTCCCTTCCCTCTGTGTCACAGCCTTTCCTTCGCAGCGCAGAGTAGCCAACCTTTGAGTCTTTCTGGCAGCCTGGTTCCTGGGCTATCATATCTCAGCACAGTAAACCCACTGCAGGCTGTTTTTCTCTAAAAATCTGATCAATACATCTGTTTCCCCAGGGCGAGAGGAAGAACAAACGCAAGTCCTGATAAACCTTCGCTGGCATTGCTCATTTCCTCAAATGCTATCCGTGGCACACACTTATCACTTTAGTCCTCTGCTATTAATAAGCCTTCTTGAGGAAACACCGAGAGCTTTAATTCCACCCAGATGCAAGCAGTAACACCAAGCACCTGGTCCCTGATGTTCTCGCGAAATTGCTAAGAGCACGTCATGACTCATGTTCTCAAGCATTCCTCTGTATCCTAAAATCTGATCTGGAGCAGGTTGCCGTTCGGCAATTGACTTTTCAGCTACTGTAACTCATGCCGTAGCTCCACAACACATTTTCTCTCCTCACAGAGGAAGGAAGTTCGCATTAAAGAATTAGCTCCCTTCAGTTCCACGTCCTTCAAGTCCCCCAGAGGAAAATTACAGTGCAGCGCGCTGCAAACCCAGCGAGTCATCAAGAGAAGATTTGCCAATAAGCCCTTTGCTGTGGATACCACAATACCATGACTGCACATGCAAAGAGTAAAAAATAAATAAATAAATAAAGCGTGATTCTGTCAGGCCCGATGGGGAGAACGGAGCAGGCATCAGGCAGCCTCTTAGATGTTGAACCAAATCTTCAGACACAAGGCCACGCTGAGCCTATGATTTCCATCTGTTCTTTTTTTCTGCAGGAAATCCGATCTCTTGGTCCCCAGTTACACAGCGAGACTTGCCCCCTGTCATTTCTCCCACTGTTCCCTTCCACGGTGACATTCCGGATAGCATGTGTGCTTCTGAGAGGTGATAGCACTGAACCACAGTAGTGCATTTTTCAAGAAGAGAATTCTGGGACCTCCGTGATAGAAAGTTTAGGAAAAACTCTTTAGGGATGCCTGGGTGGCTCAGTCCTTAAGTGTCTGCCTTAGGCTCAGGTCATGATCCCAGGGTCCTGGGATCGAGCCCCGCATCAGGCTCCCTGCTCCATGGGAAGCCTGCTTCTCCCTCTCCCATTCCCCCTGCTTGTGTTCCCTCTCTCGCTGTGTCTCTCTCTGTCAAATAAATAAATACAATCTTTAAAAAGAAAAAAGAAAAATATTGCTTGGTCAAAAAGTTGCTGCTGCTTCCTGTAGTCCTTGCAACTAAAGCTCTGCGTATGAGATCTTTGAGAGCCAATTTATACACGTCACAATAGTCGGTTTGAGTTTTGTCATTATATAATTTCTAATTTTGAGGAAAATACTAGTATTTATACATAGTCTTCACTAATTATGCAAATCAAAAATATAATAGACCTTTAGTTGCAATGTTCACATCACCACATAGAATGACTAATTTTTCAAATTAGTCAAGGAAGTTAGAACTATGAGTCAGTGAGTGGCTCACCCTAATGAATGAAAATAAAATGTATGCTTCTCCCAGATGGACTGTATTTTATTTTTTAAATATTTATTAAGGCTTATTAGCTTTGTGCCGAAATTTTGTGAGTAGTTTCTCCCCAAGTGCGTTTCAAGCCTTGGGCGTGTTATGGTGTTTGTACCTGTGAAATCTAATACCAAGTCAAACATGGGGTGGAGCCTGGCACCTGATACAGAGGTACAAATCGTACCGAATATTCCAGTTTGCCTGCAAGCACAGGCCGGTCACCACATCCTGTCGCCATATTGGGAACCATCTCAATATTTAACACACCTTTATGGCAGGAAAACAGTTCTGCACACGCTAAGCTAAATACCACCTACTAAACTCTAAAAACAGTGCTGAAGTCATTGATGTGCCTATTTTTTTTACATCTTGTCAAATTTTACATGTCATTAGACTTGTGTAGCAGGTCTTGCTGTGTGGAAAAGAAATAGTCTTATTGTAGACTGCAGTAAGTGTATAAACATATGTAAGCATTGAACAGTCAGCAAACATTCTCGAGCACCGACTCTGTGCCTGGCACTGTTCTAGGAGTGTGGTACCAAAAAAAGGGCCACAGGCTCTGTGTTCAAGGAGGCACACCCAGTGTAGGGGAGGCCGTGTAAACGGATGTAATATAGGAGCATCAGGGTATGCTTTCCAAAATTATAAGGACAAGGACCACTGAGTAAATAGTGCACAGATTGGAAATTATAAGGCTGTCATTTCACAGGTCAGAGTCAAGATTAAGAGAAGCAGTTGGGGGGCCCCTGGGTAGCACATCACTTAATTGGCTGACTTGGTTTCAGCTCAGGTCATGATCTTAGGGTTGTGAGATCAAGCCCCACGTTGGGCTCCGAGCTCAGTGAGGAGTCTGCTTGAGATTCTCTCTCTCTCTCTCCCTCTCCCTCTCCCCCTGCTCACTTGTGCTCTCTCTCGAATAAATAAATAAATCTTTTTTAAAAAGAGGGAGTGAAGCAATTGGTCCAATGATGAATGTCCTTTAAGGAAAAAAAAAAAAGATTCTTGTGACTCACATATGGAGATCAGTGGTGTGGCCGCGATCTTTTCTTGAGAAGTTGAGTTCCAAAGGGAAAGATGCTAATGATGCTCAGGGACTCACTTTCGTAACTAAATGAAGCAGACAATGAGAGCAGAGAACAAGTGTCAGGGACCTTGACACCAACGTTCAGGAGCTGCGGAGAAGCCCCAGTATATTTAACACAAACGTGAGGAAACGAGCAGAATGGAGTCAGAGAGAATCGCAGAGTCGCCTTTTAATTAGGGCAGCTGAGTATTGTAGCCCAGAAACCTTTTAATGCCAAGCAGGCTTCAAATCTCAGAGCCTCCTAGAAGCGCCCTCACTCCAACAGATGCAGGGTGAGTTTGACCTCCTTCCATCTCTGGGTTACTGTTGCATTTCAAGGAAAATTGGGGCGGGGGTAGAGAGTGATCGCCAAGAGACTCGCTATGGAGGTGCAACAGTAGCTAGGTATTTCTATTCCTTTAAATTTTGCTCAAGTGTGATCTCACTGTCTGCCCTGCTCCTTGATATGTGTGCAAAGCGACTGCAATAAAGAACTAGACTCGTTTAAAAATACATGTGACTGAAAATAATAATCTTTTCAACTCAACTTTTCCAAGGTAATTATGTTTAGGGGATGCTTGGATCTTGGGGGGCCATCAATCTGTAAATCAGCACCCCCTCAGTATGCACGTCCCTGTAAAGGCAGCTTATCTTAAATGCAGGCAGGATGAGAAAACAGGAACAGCCAACATCTGCTGACTTGTGCTGTATGCCAGGCACTGTATTAATTAGTTTGCATGTTGTATTTTAATTAATTTTCTCAACTACCTTGGAATCCAGGAACCATAGTTACCACCACCTTATACACGAGGAAACTGAGAAGAAATTTGCACCAGGTTGCACAGTTAGCAGGTGGAGAAGCCAGGATTCCAGGCCAGACATACTCTGACTCCAGAGCCCACACAGCGCAAACTCGGGTCCTTTGTTGAGGTAGAAGCAGCAGAGGGTACTGGCTTCCGAGTAAAAAAGACAGGTAGGGGAAGGAAAGCGAAACAGAAATGGAGCACGTGAAGAACAGAAAGAGACAAAGAGCAGAGACCCAGAAAAGGAACAGAGCAAAAATGGCGTCACTGACTTCACTCCTCCTCTCTCACCAAACTCTCTGCCATTTCCTCGAAAACCCTCGCACAATCGGCATTTCCCCTTTACGTTTAGTCCTGACTACCTGCACACACTAAAAGTCTGCCTTTCCCCCAAAGTGCACACCGTGCAGAGCACTGCCTAGCACCTAATGGGCAAGAAGCATTTCTTGAATTAATAATTAAATCAGCAATGAAATTATATTCTTTTCAGAACCGAGGCTAAGCTCCCACAAACCTTTTCTACCAATCAGCTAAGAATGATGTCTGCTCTTCTCTAACAGGAGAGACAATACCCACAACATACTCTCATGGACTTCGTCTCTGCCTCTTGAGCTGGTAATTCATATTTGCTCAGCAGTCAAGACTCAGGGACGTACGGAAAGGAGGGGGTTGTGTTTGGGGAGGGGAAGGGAAGTATGGACCTTCTTCAGATCAAAGGTAGATTATTTCCATGAGTAGATTCTGTGCTACTTAAATTTGTCATGAGGATCATCTCAGAGCTGCCTTCCCGGAAGAGGTGAGCTTCGTTGGAGGTGTATGTAGGAGAGAGGTGATGTCAGACGGATCAGAGAGCTCTGTTTCCGCTGTCTAGGGCCATGTGGAAGTGCACGAGGAGATGCAAGTATAAGGGGAGAGTGGGAGTGGTAAGCAGTTGTGATTTCAGAGGGTGGAGGTAGCAACTGTGGGAAGAGGAGGAAATGACAGCGCTCACTTGAGCAGTGGGCTTGACAATCTGGCAATAAACCGGGAGCTAACAAGGCCCACCTGGAGCGGTTAGCAACAAAGGAAACATTTGTAGCTCACCAAGGAGATTTAATTGAGGAGAAAATCAGATGATGTTTGGCTAGCTTGAGACTCATGCTGTATCTTGGACCCAACTTCCTTTGGAATTTTGAAATGGGCAAGAAATGACTGACATATTTGTGCTTCGGGACTGAAAACTTGTTTCTTTGATGAAAATTGAGCACCCATGCCAGTATCATCATCATTTGCTCTATAGCAGTTTTGTCTTGACTTTCATGTTCCTTAACATGTGACATTTTGCTCCTGGTATCTTCCTTATTAAAGTTGTTTTGTTTTATTCTTTGATTAACTTCTTGTCACGGATGTACTTTTTGATGCTAATCATAGATTTCTTCCTCTTAACTTTTTATTTTCAATCTTTTTCATGATAGTTCAACTTTGCTTATTCTTTTCGCTGTACACTTATAAAACCTGTCTTCCATTTTTAGTCATAAAGGATTCATTCACCTTAGAGATTCCAACATTCATTTTTGTTAAGCCTACAGCCCATCTGTTACTAGCTCCTCTGATATTAAATTTTATTACCCTTTGTTGTTTCCTCCGACTTCTGGCAGAAGAGACTATTCTCCGCTAAGCCCACTTACTTCATATGACGACAAACGTATCTAGGTTTTTATCAGTATTTGCCACAGACAAGTCATTAAGCATGCCCCCAGATGTTTATAACTTCCACTTGTTTATGTCATGGATGCAGTGTGTAGGGTTCAGGGAGAAGAGATCACACATATAAAGGAAAGACTCAGAAATTGGAGTGCTGTACTAGGTAACTCTTGTGCTGTAACAAACCGCCACAAAATCAACAGCTTGAGATGACAAGGACATACATTCCTTACTTCACAGTTTCTGCAGGTTAAGGGTCTGAGCTCAGCTTAGCCGAGCCTTCCTGGGTCTCACAAGGCTGCAGTCAGGGTGTCAGCTGGGCCACTTCCTTTCTGGAGCGCAGGGTGCTCCTCCAAGCTCGTGAGGTGCTGGCAGCTATAGGACTGAGGTCCCCATTCTCTGTGAACTGTCAGCAGGGTTCTCCTGACTCCTAGAGGCCATGTGTCCCTTCATGGTCCCCCTCACATGACAACCCACCTCTTTCAGCAAGAGAGCCTCACGCCATTCTGATAAGGCAGAGCTTTATGTAACCTAAGGTAATCACAAGAGTAACTATTTGTGATGCTGTACCACCTGGTAGAAATGAGCCAGTCCTCTTTTTCCCCTCTGGGTTTGGGTCAAAGGAGGCCTACAAGATTCAGGAGTTCCACAACCACCCATCATATTATGGACTGGATTGCATTCCCCTCAAATTAGGGCATTGAAGCCCTAACCCCCAGATGTGATTGTATTTAGAGGTAGGGTTTATAAGGAGGTAATTAAGGTTAAATGAGATCATAAGGGTGGGGTCCTGATATGATAAAATTAGTGTCTTTACAAGAAGGGACCCAGAGACTGTTCTCTCTCTCTCTCTCTCTCTCAACCTCCCTCAGTCTCCCATGTGAGGACCCGGCAAGAAGGTAGCCAGCCATCTGCAACCAGGAAGAGAGCTCTCACTGGGAATCAAACCCTGCTGGAATCTTGAACTTGAACTTCTAGGCTCCAGAACTGTGAGAAAAGAAATACCTGTTATTTAAGCCACCCAGTCTATGGTATTTTATTATGGCCACCCGAGTAGACTAAGACACATTGGTGTCAGTGCAGGCCATGTGGGCAACAATAAGTGGACACCCCTGTCCCATCTAGCCCTGCTGTATCAGTGGAGGTCAGTGTGGTGCCAGGCCCCCACCCCTACTCAACAGCAATGAGGAATGCTGCCCCCATAAATAAAATAAAATAGTTTCAGTAAAGAAATGGAAAATCTCAGTAAAGAAATAAAAAATACAAAGAAGAAACAAATGGAGAGTTCCAAACTAAAAAATACAATGATTAAAATAAAAGACTCAAGTGAGGCACTCAATAATAAAATAGAAAGGACAGAGGAAAGACTTAGTGAACTTGAATGTAGAAAAATATAATGGATCAATCAGAACAATGAAAAGAAAATATACTGAAAATAAAAAAGAAAAGAAAAGAAAACAGCCTCAGAGATCTGTGAGATTATAACAAAAGACTTAGTAGTCATGTCATTGGCATTCTGAAGAAGAGAAAGAAAATGAGGCTGGTGCCTGGGTGGCTCAGTCGGTTAAGCATTTGCCTTTGGCTCCGGTCATGGTCCTGGGGTACAGGGATCAAGCCCTGTGTTGGGCTCCTTGCTGAGCTTCTCCCTCTTCTTCTGTCCCTCCCTCTGCTCATGTTCTCACTCTTGCTCTCTCAAATAAATAAATAAAATCTTAAAAAAGAAGAAAGAAAGAAAGAAAGAAAGAAAGAAAGAAAGAAAAAGGAAATGAAGCCGAAAAATATTCAAAGCAATAACACTGTATGGAAAACTTCCAAAATTTGGCATAAACATAAACCTACAGATTCAAGAAGCTGAGCAAGCCCCAAGCAAAAGAAACCCCAAAAATCATTGCCAAGACACATCATAGTCAAGCTTCTGAAAACTAAAAGGAAAGAAAAACAGCTGCAAGAGAGAAACATCACCTTATACATGGGAGAAAAACATTTCAAAGGACAGAGATTTTTCTTCAGAAACCATGGAGGCTATAAGAAAGTGGCACATTTTTCAAGCACTAAAAGAAAAGAACTGTCAACCCCAAATCCTATATTCAGCAAAAATATCCTTCAGGAATGAAGGTAAAATCAAGGCATTTTCAGAATAGGGTAAATAAAAGAATTGTCACCTAAAGTCCTGCCCTAAGGAAATGGTTGAGGTACGTTCTTTAAATAGAAAACAGGAGTGCCTGGGTGGCTCAGTCATTAAGCATCTGCCTTCAGCTCAGGTCATGATCCCAGAGTCCTGGGATCAAGCCCCACATCAGGCTGTCTGCTCTGCGGGAAGCCTGCTTCTCCCTCTCCCACTCCCCCTGCTTGTGTTGCCTCTCTCACTGTGTCTCTCTCTGTCAAATAAATAAAATTAAAAAAAAAAAAGAAAACAAATGATACAAGAATCCTGAAAACATTGGAAAGGAAGACCAATAGGAAGAGTAAAAATATGGTAAGTTCAATAGGTTTTCCTTCTCCTTTTGAGTTTTCTAAATGGTATTTCATGGTTGAAAAATGATAATGCTACCTGACTTGGCTCTCAGTATATGTGGAGGAAATATTTAACACGGTTATTTTGTAAGGGATGTAAAGGGAGGTAAAATTTCTACATTTCACTCAAACTAGTAAAATATCAAGACCAATAGGCTGTGATTAATTATATATATAATGTATATGCATATGTATACAATATATTTATACTATATAAAATTATATGTGTATATAATATAATGCATGAGCAACTACTACAAAAGCTATACAAAGAGGTACACTCAAAAAATACCATAGATAAATCAAAATGGAATTCTAAAATGTTCATGTAACCACATGAAGTCAAGAAGAAGAAAATGGGAAAACAAGACAAGAGAACATGGACCAAAAAATTAAATTGTAGGCCTAAGCCCTAAAATACCAATAATTACCTTAAATGTAAATTGTCTAAACATACGAATTAAAGACAGAGATTGGCCAAGTGGATGAAAAAGCATAAAAAACTAAACACTGTCTATAAGTAAAACACCTCAAATATAATAATGTAGGTAGGTAGAAAGTAAAATGATAGGAAAAGATATACCATGCAAACATTAATTAAAAGAAGGCAAGAATGGCTACATTAATATCAGGTAAAGTGGACTTCAGAAAAAATTACTTATGAAGTCTATTAAAGTAGACTTCAGAGCAAAGAAAATTACCAGGAATAGAGAGGGACATTATATAATGACAAAAGAGTGAATTCAAGAAGATGTAGCAACCCGAAACAGAACTGCAAAATATATATTTCATAAAACTTAAATAATGTATAGACAAATCCACAATTGTAGCTGGAGACATTAACACACTTCTTGTAAAAACTGATAAAATAACTAGACAGAAAATCAGGAATATAAAATAACTCAGCAACACCATCAACCAATAGGATCTAGTTGACTTTTTTTTTTACAAACACGTATATTTTATGTATTTATTTTTAAGTTTTTATTTAAGTTCCAGTTAGTGAACATATGGTATAATATTAGTTTCAGGTGTACAATATAATGATCCAACACTTCCATACAACACCCAGTGCCCATCACGACAGGTGCCCTCCTTAATCTCCATCAGCTGTTTCACCAATCCCCCCATCCACTTCCCCTCTGGTAACTATCAGTTTATTTTCTATAGTTAAGAGTCTGTTTCTTGGTTTCTCTCTCTCTCTCTCTCTCTTTTTCCTCTGCTCATTTGTTGTTTCTTAAATTCCACATATGAGTGACATCACATATTTGTACTTCTCTGACTGAATTATTTTGCTTATACTCTCTAGCTCCATCCATGTCGTTGCAAATGGCAAGATTTCATTCTCTTTATGGCTGAATAATATTCCATTGTATATATATATACCACAACATCTTTATACATTCATCAGTCAATGGACATTTGGGCTCTTTCCGTAATTTGGCTATTGTAGATCATGCTGCCATAAACACCGGTGTGCATGTATCCCTTTGAATTCATGTTTTCATAATCTTTGGGAAAATAGCCAGTAGTGTGATTCCTGGATCATAGGGTAGTTCTATTTTTAAATTTTGAGAAACTTCCATACCATTTTCCACAGTGGCTGCACCAGTTTGCATTCCCACCAACAGTGCAAGAGGGTTCCCTTTTCTCCACATCCTTGCCAACACCTGTTGTTTCTTGTGTTTTTAATTTTAGCCATTCTGACAGGTGTGAGGTGATATCTCACTGTAGTTTTTATTTGTACTTCCTGATAATGAATGATGTTGAGCATCTTTTCATGTGTCTGTTGGCCATCTATAGAACATTCCACTCAACAATAGTAAAATACATTCTTTCCAAGCACCCACAAAACAAATTCAAAAACAGGCCCTATCCTGGGTTATAAAACAAGCCTGAAATTTTTTAAAGAATTGAAATCATACACTATATGTTCTTTGACTACAGTGGAATCAAAGTAGAAATCACTAACAGAAAGATAACAGGAAAATTGCCAAATACCTGGAAGCTAAACAACACACATCTAAATAATCTTTAATTTTTAAAAGATACATGACTGAATGAAAATGAAAATATAACATCAAAATTTGGGATGGATGCAGCCAGAACAGTGTTGAGAGGAAAATTTATAACGCAAAATGCTTATCTTAGACAAGGGAGGAAATCTCAAATCAATAATCTAGGTTTCCATCTTAAGAAAGTAGGAAAAGAACAGCAAAATAGACCCAAAACAGGCAGAAGGAAGGAGATTATAAATATAGCAGCAGATATCAATGATACTCAGGGCAGAAAAACAGTAGAGAAAATCAAGGAAATAAAAAGCCATTTTTAAAAAATCAATAAAGTCAAAAACTTCTAGCAAGATTGACTGAGAAAAAAGGAGAGAAGCTACAACTTACCAATATCAGGAGTGAAACACTGAATATAACTAGAGACCCTGCAGATATCAAAAGGATAATAAGTTTACACACATAACTTTGACAACTTAAGATGGAATGGATCGATTTTTTGAAAAGTACATACTATCATTACTCACCCAATGTAAGATAGATATTTTGAATAGCCCTATAACTATTAAGGAAATTTAATTTGTAATTTTAAAACTTTGATGAAAGAATCTGTAAATTATTTCACTGGTGAAGTCTACCAAATGTTTAACACCTATTAACATTTATTTTATATAATCTCTTCCAGAAAACTGAAAAGAAGTGAGCACTTGTCAGATCTTCTGTAAAGTCAGTATAACACTGATACCAAAACCAGACAAGAATGGTACAAAAAAGAGAGAGAGAGAGAACTACAAACCAGTATCTCTCACATAAACAGATGTAAAAATCCTTAACAACAACCAAAAAAAAACTGTCAAATAGAATTCAACAAGATATAGAAAGAATTATATACCATGACCAAGGAAGGTTTATTCCAGATATTTAAAACTGGTTCAATATGTTAAATCATTAAATGTAATCTATGTTAAGATTAAAGAAGAAAAAACATGACATTATATAAATCGATGAAGAAAAAGGCACTTGACAAAATTGAACAGCCATTCATGATAAAAAAAGCTCCCAGAAAGTTAAGAATAGAGGGTAATTTCTCAACTTGATATCTACAAGAAACTCACAGCTAACATCATACTTAATGGTGAAAGCTTGAATCTTTCCCCCTGAGATCAGAAATAAAGTAAAGATGTCCACTTTGCTATTGCCTTTCAACATAATTAGCACTAGAAGTTCTAGGAGGCATAATAAGGCAAGAAAGCAAATAAAAGGCATACTGATTGGAAAGAAAGGAAAACTGTCCCTATTTGCAAATGAGATGGTAGTATATGTAGAAATTCCCAAGGAATCAACAAAAAATAAATAAAACTTACAAAACACTGACTATTATAAAAATAAAAAAACAGGAAATTACAAGTGTTGGTGAAGATGTGGAGCAACGGGAACTCTCTTGTTCACTGTTGTGGGAATGTAAATTAGTGTAGTGTAGCCACTATGGAAAACAGTATGGTGTAAAAATGTAAAAATAATATGTTATATGTCAATTATATCTCAATTTTAAAAAAACTTATAGAACTCTTAAGTGAGTTCAGCAAGGTTGCAGGATACAAGATCAACATACAAACATCAATTGTACTTCTAGGTATTAGCAATGAACATGTAGCACTGAAATTAAAAATTTAATACCATTTACAAACTCTCCAAAAATATGAATGTTGCAAGCCTGACAAAACATGTATAAGACTTCTATGCCAAGAACTAAAACAAACAAAAAAACCCCAAAGAA
The DNA here is from genome assembly GCF_037043125.1 of Eumetopias jubatus. Lineage (NCBI taxonomy): Eukaryota > Metazoa > Chordata > Mammalia > Carnivora > Otariidae > Eumetopias > Eumetopias jubatus. The sequence continues at coordinate 63,044,811 of NW_028274818.1, read as the reverse complement.
ACAAACAAAAAAACACAACAAACTGATGAAAGAAATAGAAGATCTAAATAAATAGCGATACAGACTGTACTCATGGACTAGAAGACTTAACATCTGGTAAAGAGATCACTTCTCTCCAAATTGATACATAAAGGGCTTTTTTGTTTGTTTGTTTGTTTGTTTTTTAAGTAGGCTTGAATTCACAACCCTGAGATGAAGACCTGAGCTGAAATCAAGAGTCAGATGCTTAACTAGCTGAGCCACCCAGGTGCCCCCTCCAAACTGATATATGAATTTAATGCAATTCTTATCAAGATGTGAGATTTTTTAAAGCTACAGACAAGATTTTTTCAAAATTTTCATGGAAAAACAAAGGAAATAGAATAACTAAAAATAATTTTGAAACAGAAGAATAAGCAGGGAGAAATGACTATACCCAATTTCAAGAAGACTGTATGGAGATACAGACACAAAGATTAATGGAAGAGAATAAAGAAGCCAGAAATAACCCCATACAAGTACAAATAACTGATTTTTGATAAGGGTGAAAAGACAATTCAAAGAATGAAGGACAGTCTTTCAACAAATCCCTGGAGCAATTAGATATCCATATTCAGAAGAAAAATAAAAGGAACCTGAAGTTAAACCTCATACCTTATACAAAAATTAACTCAAAATAAATCATAGGCTTAAATATAAAATGTAGAACTGTAAAACCCTTGGAAGACATGGCAGGGATCTTGAAATTATCAGACCAGGAATTTTAAACAATGACAAATAATATGTTGAGGGCTCAAATGGATAAAGTATATAGCATGCAAGAACAGTTGGGCAATATAAACAGCAAGTTGGAAATTCTAAGTAAGAACCAAAAAGGAACACTGGAGATAAAAAAAATAAAAATCACTGTAATAAAAATGAGTAATGCTTTTGGTGGGCTTATCAGTAGAGTAGACGTGACTGAGAAAAAAATCCCTGAGCTTGAGAACATGTCAATAAAACAAGTAGACAGAAAATCTTTAAGGATTTAGAAGACTTAAACCTTAGCAACAAACATGACCTAGTTGACATTTACAAAACACTATATCCAACAACAGCAAAATTACATTCTTTTCAAGTAAATATGGAACATTCGACAAGATACATTGTATACCGAATCATAAAACAATTGTCCAGACATTTAAAAGAATTGAAATCATAGAGTATGATCTCTACTCACAATGAGTTTAAATCACAAATCAATTACAAGATATCTGGAAACTACCGAAACAGATGGAAATGAAACAACACACAAAGAATATATAACAAATTATAAAATATCCTGATTGGCTGATAATGAAGACATAATACACCAAAATGTGTATGGTGCCACCAACACAGTAATTACAGAAAAATTTCAATGCTTATTTTAGAAATAAGGACAGTCCAAGTCAATGACTTAAGCTACATCTTAAGCTTAAACTAAAATAAATTAAACCCAAACCAATTATAAGGAAGGAAATCATAAAGATAAGATCAGAAATCAATAAAATAGAAACATATATGCAATAGAGAAAATGAAATCAAAAGCTAGTTTTATGAAAAGTTTAGTTATATTAATAAACCTCCAGCTTGACTGATAAAAAAAATAAGTAAGACTTAAATTACCAGTATCAGGAATGAAAGACAGGCTATCACGATAAAGCTATAGAGTAAACTATTATGCCAATTAATCAACAACTTACATGAAATGGAAAAATTCATTAAAAGACATGAAATGCCAAAACTGACGCAAGATGAAACTGAAAATATGAATATTTCCATATCCATTACATAAATTGAATTTTTAAAAAATACCTTCTCACACAGAACACTCCAGGCCATATAGCTTTACTGTTGAATTTGATCAAGCAAGGTAGAAAGAATGCTAATTCTACAGAAGCTCTTTCAGCAAATAGAGGTAAAGAAAATATTGCACAGAAATTCCTAATTCATTTTAGGTGGAACACATAACCTTGAGACCAAAACAAGATAAGATGTTACAAGAATACTTAAAGAGCAGGGTGCCTGGGTGGCTCAGTCGGTTAAGTGTCTGTTGATTTCAGCTCAGATATTGATCTCAGGGCTGTGAGTTCCAGCAGTGTGAGTTCAAGCTCCACACTGGGTGTGGAGCTTACTTAAAAAAAAAAAAAAAAGAATGCTTACAGACCAATATCCTTTATGAAGAGATACAAAATCTTTTTGAATATTAGCAAATCAAATTCAGCAATGTATGAAAAGGATAATACATCACAACCTACTGGAATTTATCCAAGGAATGCAAGGTTGGTTTAACATTCAAAAATCAACTAATATAATTCACCATATTAAAAAACAAAGGAAAAAAAACCAAATAAGTATTCTAATAGATGCAGAAAAAACTTTTAACAAAGTTAATATAAGCTTATGACAAAAATTCTTAGCAAACAAAGAATAAAAGGAAATTCTGTCAATCTTATAAAGGGCAGCAATTAAAAAGCTATAACATAACATTTTCCTGAATGCTTCCCCACACTTCCCCCACTTCTATTCAGTGTTATATTGGAAGTCCTAACCGGTATAATAAAGCAAAGGAAAGAAATAAAAAGTAAACAGATTTGAAAGAAAAAAAACTATCTTTATTTGAAGATGATCATATACATATCGAATTTACAAAAATGTTACTAGAAGTCAACAAACTAATTTGGCAAAGTCTTGTAATACAAGGTCAAAATACAAATATCAATTGTATTTCTATCAATTGTATTTCTATATGCTAGCAACAGATGATCAGAAAAGCAACTTTATGAAAAAGTACCATTTACAATAGCTTCAAAGACCATAAAATATTTAAGGATAAAATTAACAAATGTATGTAAGGTCTGTACATTGAAACTAAAAAACATTGGGAAAAAATTCTTTTTAAAGATTTATTTATTTGAGAGAGAGCAAGCACAGGGGGAGGGGCAGAGGAAGAGGGAGAGTCTTAAGCAGACTCTACGTGAATCACGGAGCCCGACAAGGGCTCCATCTCAGGACTTTGAGATCATGACCTGAGCCAAAACCAAGAATCGGTTGCTTAACTGATTCAGGCTCCAGGCTCAAACTTTTAAATACCTAAATAAGTGTTGAGATATGCCATGTTCATGAACTGGAAAATTCAATAATTTTAGGATGTTAATTCCTCACACATTGATCTAGAGATTCTGTGAAATTCCTATTAAGATCCCAAAATGATTTTTTTTTGGCAAGAATGAACAAGCTGACACTTAAATTTTTATGGAAAGTGTAATAACCTAGAATAGACAAAGCAATTGCTTAAAAAAGAAGCAATGTTGGAGGACTTTAAACTACCTGATTTTGAAACTTACTATTAAACTATTATAATCATAGCATGTGGTCTTAGTATAAGCACACACATATAAATCAACAGAATAGAACAAAGAATTCAGAAATAGACCCACATGAATACTTTTTTTAGTGAGGGAAATAAATGAACCTCAATCCTTACCTCACGCTATATACAAAGAAAAGCCTAAAATGGCTCATAGGCCTAATTGCAATAGGTAAAATTACAAAATGTTCAGAAGAAAACATAGGAGCAAATCTTCATGCAAAGATTTCTTACGTATGGTACAAAAAAGCATAACGGAAATATTGATAAGTTGAATCTCATTAAAATTAAGAACTGCACATCAAAAAACATCATTACCAAAATAAAACATCTTTGCCAACTGGGGGACAATATTAGCAATTCATATAAATAACAAAGGATTTGAATCCAGAACATGTAATATGACTGACAGCTTAATAACAAGACAAACATTCTTATAAAAAACAGACAAATGATTTAAGAAGACATTTCCATGAAAAAATGCTCAATGTCATTAAAATTAAATGATAACCTCAATGAAATAACACAACACACCCACTAGAATGATGAAAACTAGTATGACTGATGACATAAGTGTTGGTGAGTATGGGGAGCCACTGGAACTCTCATGCATTGCTGGTGGAAACATGAAACGGTACAGCCACTTTGGAAAAAAATTTAGAGTTTCTTTTTTTTAATTATTATTTATTTTAGAGAGAGAGAGCACCGAGGGGAGGGGCAGAGGGAGAGGGAGAGAGAGAAACCCAAGCAGACTCTGTGCTGAGCCTGGAGCCTGAAGCAGGGCTCGATCTCACTACCCTGAGATCATGACCTGAGCCGAAACCAAGAGTTGGACACTCAATGGACTGAGCCACTCAGGTGGTCCTGGAGTTTCTTATAGAGTTAAGCATATGATACATATGACCCAACTACTACACTCCTTGGTATTTACCAGAGAGAAATGAAAACATGTGTCTACCCGAAGTCCTATACAGGAGTGCACAGAGTAGTTTTGTTCATAATAGCCAAAAGCTAGAAACAATCACAATGTCCTTCAGTGGATGAATAAACAAATCGTGCTATATCCATAGAAGGGGTAAGTACCCAGCAGTGTTAGAGAATGAATAACAGGCACACACAACATAGGTGGCTGGAAAACAGTATGGTGAGTGAAAGTAGCCAGATACAAAAGAGTACGTATTGGATGATTCATTTTATATGAAATTCTAGAAAGCGCAAAACAAAGCAGTAATTACTGAAAGCTAGTAAGTGGTTATCTGGGACTGTGGAAGTGAGGTGGGGAGGTTGATGCCAAGAGGCACAAGGGGAACTTGAACAGTGATGGAAATGTTCTATTTTGACTGTGGTGGTGGTTCCAGAGATCTATACATTTGCACAAGTTTAGAATTCTACACTTAAAATAGGCACTTGTATTTTATGTAAGTAATGTCTGATAAAGTCGATTTAAGGGGGAAAAAGTTTGAAATCCAAATTTTAAAAATGTGACCGATAACTAAAACTTTTAGAAAAATACCCACAGACTAAGGCAATGCACCTGTGACCCAGAATTCTGCTCGATAGTTTACAAGTCTCTCATGTTAACTAGAAACGACTGTCGATCTAAGTACCAATAGTATCTCCATTTTACAGATGACAAAACTGAAGTCTTGTTATGTATTTGCCTAATTTCCCACAGCTGGCACATAACAAAGCTGGGACTCAAACCAAAATCCCAAGTCTTTAATCCTTTATCTGCTCTCTCTATTATATATTTATTCACAGTCTTTTCTTGAAAACAAATTAATAATCCTAAGCCTCTTCTTTCTTAATGTTCTGAAGAAATTAATGAGCAAATGACCTCAAGCTATACTTATTTCCTTTTTTTCCTTTTGTTTGACAGAAACAGTCTTAAAATTGTACTTGGTATCAGCATGCTTCCCTTGACTTCTTAATATTTACAAAATTTGCAATAGTTCCTCCCATTAACCTCTTCCCAATCCAAGTTTCTGACTTTAGGAATTTCTTAGTGATTTTCTTCATTTTGTGCTTTTACCCTTTTATCTCACATCCTATAAACAATATAATATGGCAGCCAAGGTTCTCACCTCCATGATCTAACTAAAGAAGCATAAAATGTTATATAATAATTTTAGCTGCAAGATCTTCTCCATACTATACCAATGAAGGCAGGTCACTGGAAAAGGAGTTACTTATCAAATGGCAAAATAATGCAAAATAACATTCATTAGTAAGATGTAAGACAAATATAACAATTTATCTGTAAATCGTTAGGCTCATAAATACACACACACATATGTGCTGCAGTTACTGTACTCAAAACAAATTTGGAACTTAATAAAATTTATATTGAAGTTCTGAATATATTTCTAAGCAAGAATTACTAACCAACCTAGAAAAAGAGAAATACCCTCTTGCTACAAAATATACATGCAGTAACAGAAGTGCTAGTTTCTGGCAAAGGTGAGTTTCCACATGAGGAATTTCTTTGACAGCAAAGCCTAGCATACATATTATGATTCAACATCTCCATTCCTAGGTATCCACCTAAATGAAATGCAAACATACACGTACCGAGGGACGTGCAAGAATGTTCAGGGAAGCATTCTCGCTGACAGCAGTAAACTGAAAACAGTCTAAATGCCTATCGATGGTGGAATGGATTTTATTTCTCAAGGTAACCTATTCCCACAATGGAATACTATACAGCAATGACAACGTACAAAATATTGCTACGGGTGACAACATGCATATCTCACAAACAAAATATTAACAAGAAATAAGCCAAATTAATAAAAATACATATAATATGATTCCTCTTACATAAATCTAAAACCAGGCAAAATTAATGTATGATATTAGGAGTGAGGATAGTGGTTACGTTTGGGAGAGAGGTAGGGGTGATGACTGGGAGGGGTAGGAGGATGCTCCAAGAGTGTGGTAATGTTGTATGTCTTGACCTAGTTGGCGATTCCCTGGGTAGATCTGCTTTGTGATAATTTATTGAGCAGTATAGTCATGATATGTGCAGATTTATATATGTGTATATTGCACTACAGTAAAAAGTTCATTTTTTAAAATGGGGTTTAAAAAGACATTTTCAGACGCATAAAAATTGAGAGCACTTTGCTGGTAGGTAGGTACTCAGGAGAATGTTAAAGCAGTACTACCCAGAGGGAGGTCCATGGACTAATGCCAGCCTGTGGGAGGAGTCCAGGAACTAGGAATGTGCATTCAGAAAACGTTCAGCAATTTGACAAAGTACTTTGATGTCTATTGAATCTAATAATAAAAATGTGGGGCTTATATTTTGTACCTTTTTTTAAGATTTTATTTATTTGTTTACTTTTAAGAAAGAGAGAGAGCGAGCATGTGGGCAGGGGAAGGAACAGAGTGGGAAGGAGAAGAAAAGGGAAAGAATCCCAAGCAGACTCCACTCTGAGCCCAGAATCTGACACGGGGCTGGATCTCACGACCCTGAGATCATGACCTGAGCTGAAATCAAGAACCAGATGCTCAACTGACTGAGCCACCTTTCATTTTTTCATTTAATTTTTCCGGTAATTCATGTTATTGTACTTTAAAAAAAAAACATTAGTCTATGACAACTAAAAGGAAAAAAAAAAAAAACACGTCCTTTGCCAAAGAGAGTTTAGGAAGCACTATGCTAAAGGATGTGGTTCTGGAAAGAAGAAGGACAATTCAAGATGCAAAAAAGAATGGAAAGAAAAGAAATGGTAAATACTTGGATAAAGAAAACAATCACCAATGGTATAAGCATTAATAATAATGCATCATATGGATTTTCATTTTTTTAATTTATTTTTAAGATTTTATTTATTTGCAAGAGGGAGAGCGAGAGCGGGAGAGAGAGAGAGAGTACGAGCAGGGGGGAGGGGCAGAGGGAGAGGGAGAAGCTGACTCCCCCCTGAGCAGGGAGCCTGACCCAGGGCTCCATCCTGGGACCCTGAGATCATGACCTGAGCTGAAGGCAGACGCTTAGCCGACTAAGCCACCCAGGTGCCCTGATCCCTGATAGGGATTTTTTAAAAAAAGATATTTGATGAAAATGCACAACTGCAAAAATATATTAATTTGATATGTATGGAGGGAATAAAGTTCGAGCATTGTTTCATTGTCTTTTTTGTGCCCCCCCATCACTTCAGGAAGAGGATAAAGGTATTGATTAATTTTAGACATAGGTATGTTGATTTTCCAGATTGTAATTACTAAAATAATAGACAAAAAGTGATCGCCAAATCGATACAGAACCAAAAATATATATAGATAGAAAGAAGCCAAAAAAGGTATAGGGCAAAGGGGCATACACACATGTACCATGGGCATGACAGGACATAAATGTAAGTATAAGTTTATTAGGGAAACTTGAAGGCACAGAGCAGCTGAAAATACCACCCAGGCCTCCACTGCTCATTATCCCAGACAGAGGCAAACTTGAGGAGCAGAGCTCCAGTCGAAGGACCCTGTCCTATGCGATCCTTTGTCTTTTTGAGGGACTTGGGGGAAGGCAGGGGCCCCAATTCGGCTCTGTAAGAGTGGGACCCTCCTGGGCAAGAAACCGGCTTTATTATAAGGGAGTCTTAGTGCCTTATGCCCTTGCATTGAGCTGGGAGCTGCTGAGCGAGCTTCTTATTAAGCTCCAGAAAGTAGCAGACCAAATAGAAACCATCAAATAGGATAACAGATTTCTTTAAAACCGAATTTTGTTGATGGTTACACGAAAGGTAAATGAACTAAATGCTCTGGTCAAAGGAGAAAAATGTCAGATTCCGTTTTCTTAAATCCTTGCAAAGCATAAGTATACAGAAAGGTTTAAATAAAGATTCAAAGTAAAAGGATGAAAAAACATCATGTAAATACTAACCAAAAGAAGGCTGATATAGCTCTATACACACAGGTATACATACTATATGTATGTGTGGGTATGTATGTAAAAATACACATACATACACATACGTGTATACCCATTCGAATGTGTGTGTATATAGCGCTATAGCCCTCTTTCTCTCTCTCATTATGTATCAAATGGTCAAAAGCACAGTTAGAGATCAAAGGGTCTCCTCACAATGATAAAAAGGTACAATTCACCAAGAAGATATAAGAATTCTAAACTTGTATGTTTCCTTAAAACATATAAATGAAAAATTGACAAAACTTCAAAAAAAGGAGATGAATCCACACCGTAATGAGAGATTTTAATATACCTCTCTCAGGATTGAGACTGTGGAGACAAAGGAATCAGTAAAGATATAAAAGATTTTAACAATATGATTTTTAAAGACTTACATTTGGGCATATATAGATATATAGCACACAACACCTAACAACTGCAGAATACATTTTTTTTTCAAGTGCACATGTGGAATATTTACAAAAATTGAGCAAAAGCTGGACCACAAAACAAGTCTCGATAAATTTGAAAGGTTTGAAGCCATACAAAGTAATCTTTGGGGGAATTAAGAAATACTGCATAAGTCTAAGAAAAAAATCAGAACACAAATAAAAATTAGTTTGCACTAAGATAATAAAAATGTGACATCTCAAGCATATGAGACATTGCTAAAGAAGTATTAGAGAAGAATGTATAGCCTTACATACATATACTGGAAAAGGAGAAAGACTGAAAACGAATGAGCTCATCATCCATCTCAAGAAGTTAGAAAAAGAACAGCCAAATAAAGCCAAAGAAAGTTAAAAGATAGAAAGGAATAAAGATAGCAGCAACTAATGATTTACAAAACAAGTATAAAATAAGTAAACGCAAAAGTTGTATTTTTCAAACATTGTTGAAATTGACAAACCCCTAGTGAGGATCAAGCAGGAGAGAGAGAGGGAGATGGACAGGGAGGGAAAAAGAGAGGGGGTGGGGAAAGGGGGAAGGGAGAGAAGTGGAAAGAACGCATACATAACCAGTATCAAGAATGACAAAGAGGACATCACCGATTCTTCAGATATTAAGAACAAAATAAAGAGACGTTATTTTTTTAAACTTTGTCATTAAATTTGAGAGTGTAGATGAGAGAGAGAAACTCCTTCAAAAATCATGATATATTTACACAGTGGAATATTATATGGCACAAAAAATGGGGGAAAAACTGCAGTTACAACAATATGGATGAATCTTAAATCTGTAATATTGAGAACAAAGGAGAAAGTCAAACAAAAACAAACTTAGAACTTATGCACTGACAAATTGGAGGAAATGCTATAATGAAAACCAAGGAAATTACTATTCCGGAAGACAGGGCAGTGGTTACTCTTGAAGGAAGGGGGCTATGGTTGGGGGAGAGCATACTGGATTCAAGGGTACTGCTTATGTTCTGGTGTCTGCACCTGGATGGTAGTTATATAGGTGTTTACTTTAACATTTTTGGCCAACCTATATACATATTTTATGCGCTTCCTGTGTCAATATTATATTTCTCAATTAGAAATGGAAGATAAATCAATAGAGGACTTAGAGTCTATGTGCATTCTTTATTTCACACATATTGGTTCAATGTGTCTCTCTCTCCCTCTCACAAATATAATATAGGGCATACTCTAACTAAATAAAGCATTTGTTTCTCAGGAAAGCAGTCGAGCTGATTTTAAGTCATCTTGGAATTAGAACTTTGATTACTATAATAAGGTGGTGTATATCCTATACATATTTCTCGAAAGTAGTCCTTTTAATAAAGAACTTATGAAGACAAGAGAATCAAATGTTGGTTTAGGCAGATATAAATATTCCTACAAATTACAAACATTAGAGTTTTGAGGTTAAATTCCAATTTCTATTCACTAAGTAGTTGTGAAAACTCTGCCAGTAGGACTAAGATGAGACCTTTTTTCAGAGTCAATCCGCGTAACTTTCTGCCTTGTCAAGTTTCTTCCATGTCGCACACGCCTATTGGTCCACACCATTCTGTCACTTTCTTGTGTGGGGTCTTTTTTTTTTTTTAACATTTTATTTATCTGAAACAGAGAGAGAGCGACTAGAAGGGGGAGCAGCAGGCAGAGGGAGAGGGAGAAGCAGGCTCCCTACTGAGCAGGGAGCCTGAAATGGGGCTCAATCCCAGCACCCCAGGCTCATTACCTGAGCTGAAGGCAAACGCTTAACCAACTGAGCCACGCAGTCACCCCAAGTGTGGGTCTTTATCACTACTTGTGGGAAATGCTGGCTGTTTCTGTAACTGCATAAAGTTCACTTATTTAAAAAATCTTTTTGGCAGGAAAAAACAGGCTCTGAGAGTAAAGAAAATGCTTTCCCATTGCATATACACGTGGTCACCTTGAAACCCTCCCTTCTCATTATCTGTCCCCTTTGGGCTTCCTATTTAACTCCCTCCCCACCCTGCCCCAATTTCTAGTTTCTTTCCCCTTTTATTTTTTTAATTGAATAAATTTGACATACAGCCCTGTCTAGATTTAAGGTGAACGGTGTGTACTTTGGTACACTTACATGCTGTGATAAGATTGCTGTTATAGCAATATTTATCATATTACATGATTATAATATAATATTGTTGTCTACATTCATTATACTGTGCATTAGAACTCTATGGCTTGGGGCACCTGGGTGGCTCAGTGGGTTAAGCACCAGACTCTTGATTTGGGCTCAAGTCATGCGATCCAGCCCCAGCCCCCTCCCCCACCCTATTGGGCTCCCCTCAGCGGGGAGTCAGCTTGAGATATTCTCTTCTTCTCCCTCTGCCCCTCCCCCCACTTGTGCACGAGGGCTCTCTCTCTCTCCCTCCCTCTAAAATAAATAAATAAATCTTAAAAAAAAATCCCTGGCTTATTTACAACTCATTGCAAGTTCAAAGCCTTCAACAACATCAGTCTTATCCCCCCACCCTGGTACCCAGTGTTTTTACAACTTTGGCTTTTTCCTTTCTACTATGCTGTAGGCTCAAACACAGCACACTTAATTGACAACCTGGGGCTTGTTTTTATGTGCATTAGTTAAAAATCAGTTGAATTGGGGGAAGTCATCAGGTTAATCAAGAAGAAAATGAGAGAAAATTTTAGAAAGAAGCTTTGAATTTAAATATGCTGTATTGTTGAAGTATGTCCTCAGTTGAATTGAAGTCTGAATTCAAGTGTCGGTTGAAGGATGGACTTTTATCTTGTGGCAAGGAGTGTGGGGTTTTGTTTTTTCAAAGTCAGGATATTAATTGTGTAATTGGTAAATGTATTTAAAAAATACTCTGGGGTCAGGAGTAAAGAAAGCCTTCTGATGAGCATCGAGACAAAGAAAAATCAAGTGAGGAAAGAAGGTCAGGTCCTTTTGAAACCCGATGGTTTGGGGGAGCCGAGATTGTTGGGGTGGTAACTCTCAGCAGTCACTGGGCAGGCAGAAGGGGGCTCTGAAGGCATGTCTTGACAATTTTGGAAGTAATTCTGGAATTTGCAATGGAATAAGCTTCCTAATGGGAAACAGACTTGCCTCCTGTTCTGTTTCCCATGGCTCGAGGATATTCACTGAAGAATAATCGGCAATTGGATAATTATTATTTTGTTTTTAATGATTTTCTTACACTGGTTTGGGTTGATAAATTGCTTGTATATTTAAAAAATTACCTCTTCCTCATTCTCAAGTTAGGATATTATGATTTGAAAGTGCACTGGCTGAACTGGGGGCAATGCTCAAGAGCAACCAGATTCAAACACTGAATAGAAGGGCTGACAAATGAGGACACTGTTACCAGTTTAATCCCCATATGGGCCAATTAGTTTCACATAGAGAAGAACTCTGTTCCAAAGCCACAGATTGCACCATTAACCCCAGTCAGCCGTCTCCAAATTGTGTGTCATTGATCACAAGAGGCCCAGGTATGAGTGTCGATAGCTCAGAGCAAACCCGTCATCATCTCTGAGAGCAGAGTCATTCCGGTAGCTCATAACTTTCCTCCTCTCCTAGAGCGCTAGGAATATTACAGTAAGATGGGAAGTTGAAGGCCCTCCCCTCCCCATTTCCTGCACCTTGTAATCTTACAATAAGTGGTGGAAAATTACACTTGCATCACTTTCATTCTTATAGGAAATCTGAATGCCTTCAAGGAAACTGATAGTACCATTATTTTTTTAGGATTGATTTATTTATTTAGAGAGCGAGTGGGGGGATGTGCAGACGGAGAGAATCCTCAAGCAGACTCTCGGCTGAGTGCGGAGCCTCAGGTGGGGCTCGATCTCATGACCTGTGAGATCATGACCTGAGCCGAAACCAAGAGTCGGGAGCTCAAGAAACTGAGCCACCCAGGTGCCCCTGAGAATACCATTATTGATAAGCAATACAATCGGCAAGTAACAAATGATTTATGGATTCATTTCATCAATACTTAATGGTACCTTAGAAATCCTAACATTGACCCAAACAGATGAAAAGGGCAAAATACATGCTTTCCAGCTGTTGTAACCTGGTTCTTTCTGGTTCATTTATGGGATGCCAGAAATGGACATCAGAAGTAGAATTACATTAAATGTGGAATCTGCAAAATATGACACCTGAAACACCCAACTGGTCTAAAATGTAAATGTTCCTTAACTGTTTTTATTCTCAAAACAAATGAAATCTTACCTAATTTCTGGCTATGGACAACGTTTCAGAATCATCCTTAACTTGGGACTAAGCCTAAAAAAATTAATTTGGAGGGTAACTTGGGGTAAAATGAGGTCACATTAAAATAATTTAAAAATAGGCATTAATAAAAATAGCGTCACCCTTACCATCACTTCTGCAAATCAAAATAGATGTTTTGATATGTGGATCCATTTAGCATACTTACCTTTTGGTAATAAAATGTAATTAAGTTAATGGTAAAACTGATTTCAGCAAAAAGCTGACGCAGTTCTTCCCTGTAACAGAGCCAAACATTCTTGGTTCTTTATGAATCTTTTGAATTAAGCCCAAAATTTGGAGAATCAAAGAACAATGATTTAAATCTAACTGCCGGGAGCCTGGGTACCTCCTGTTTGTGGCTCATTCCTCTTAGGCGGGAACCGCTTTGCCTGGAGGACTAGAGATCAGGGACATTTTCCAAATGTTGCAACCATTATATTTTTATCTTCTGTTCCCCATCATGTTTATTTTTCACATTCCTTGTCACTCTGGCCATCTCTTGCCCCCCAAAGCCACCCAAACACTAAGTAGTGTTTTCTTTTGTCCCCCTTCCAAAAGTGCCGTGGGGGTGACTGTTTTCAGAGAGTAAAACAGCTGAGCTCCCCTCCTCTTTGTGAGTTTGGATCCCAGCGGAGAAACACAATACAAAAGATAGGCACTGGACCAGAAAGCCCCTTCGAATCAGTACAGGTTGGGTTGGAGAATGTGAATCTAGGCCTGCAGGCAGGTGAGATCACTAACACCTCGTCCCAGAACCGGAACACCACGGGCTATGCCCGCGGAGCAGGTCTCTTTTGGCATGGGCAGGGGGAGCTGACTTATCTCCCAGAGGCACCCCAGAATGGGCTAAGGGCCTGGTTACTTCCTCCCAGATTCCCCTATCAGATAAATCTCTGGGAACAAGGGAGGAAGGGATGAGAGAAGTTAGGGGTGTCGCTTCCATCTGCATGGCTGCTTTCCACAGAGATGTTCATTCATAAAACCTTGATTTCCCCAAGTCGTGCTGGCATTTCCGCCCCCCACCCCCAGGTTCGGTTCCCAGTGACACAGACGGCAACAGAGATTGGGCGGCAGGAAGTTTTGGGGGAGCACTGTCTGGATAGAAGCCTGTGCGGGAACGAAGGAAGCAGGATTGGGCAGAGGGGGATGTCAGCAGGTTGCAGCAAGGACCTCAGCTGATCCCAGGGCAGAGTGCTATGGCACTGGGGGAGTCGTGGGGACGGGGGGTATGCGGCCCTGACCTGAGGCAAGGGGCTGGACCTCAGGCCCTGGGACTGAAGAGTCACTGGGAAGGGGATGTCATCTGGGGTCAAGTGGCTTTCTCAGTGGTGGGCAGTTCCTCAGGGGACACCATTAAGAAGGGTCAGTGACCAACATTCCTAGCTGGAGAAATGTCTGCTTGGGTCCTGCAAGGAGGGGACTGCATATCTGGGCATGACGCTACTGCAGTGTTGAAGGAACTCAATCACATTCACGACACATAGCACCTGACATTTAAGGCACCGAATGCAAGCAGTTATGGTCCAGCCTTCATCCTACACGCATCCTACAAGCATTGCCAAATTTCTCCCTCCTGTCTACAAAACTCTATCCAAGCAAAGCCTCTCCATGTTCTCTCCTATCTTTGGGAAGCACCCACCTTCCATTCAAGGTTTAGCCCTTTATCTTTCTTCTCTGCTCATATCCTATAGAATCCTTTCTTAAGACATGATCTTCCTTTTTCCTTCATTTTCAATCTTTTTCCCTCCACTGGCTCTTTTCCCTTTCCCCATTTATATTGTCTAAATTCTCTCATTCTTTAAAAGAAATTTCCAACACCCCGACTCCCCTTTTGGCTACTACTCCTCTTCTCTGCCGAACTTTTTGAAAAAGGAAAGTGGTCTGGTGGAAAGAACATTGGCTGTGGGGTAAGAGAGACCTTGGGGTGAGTCCTGGCTTTGTCTCTTGCAAGCCTAGAAAATTCCTGAATATCTCTGAACCTAGTTCATCACCTGTAATGTGGGAAGGGCATTTCCTATTTAGTGGTGTTGTAATGAGGAGGAGGTATCAGGATACATATGGTAGGCATGAATTTAATTTCCTCAATTCAAGTGTTTGGGAAATGTAACTTTATTTCTAGAACTCAACTTTCTTTCTTTTTTTGAGTCTCTATTTTGCTGGGTGGTTAGAAGCTTCCAGAAAGCCTGGGGTCATGAGGAAGTTCTGGAGGGAAGGCAGTGGGGAGAACGGCTTCCATGGTACCCATTCATGGAGAGAAAGGGCTGTTGGTCTTGGTTGTCTGTGCACACTGGCATCCTCTGAGACATTGGTCACCTCAATTGCCCCTTGGTCATTGGTCCTTCAGAGTTACTGCTGAGCTGTCTTTTGGTCCCTTCACTGTCATTTGCTGGTGTGCTAGAACTGTACTGCTGAACCCGCATAACAGTTGAGCGTGGGGCTCTCCGATGTCTGCCTAGAGTGTCACGCAGCCTCAGAAATCTTAGTCACACAGGAATCCAGTTGCTGCTCTTATCCTGCTGGGCCCCGGGAAGCTCTCCGAATGCCTACATGAACCACAGGGACAGCTCAACCTCTGGTTCTTTCTTCCTCCACCCAGGTTCTCACAAGGAAAGAAACACAACTCCCCTCATCTTGAAATTGTGGAGGCTGTCAGGTTATTTACTCATTTTTCCCACTCAGGCTGGCCCCACAGGCCAGGGTACGGGGTCAGCCCTTCCCCAGGGACCCTCCCCTCCACCCCTGCATTCTCTTCCTCCAGCTGGCTGGAGGACTGTTCTGGCCAGAGGACTGTGGTGGTGTGAAGCCTTAGGGTGTGAAGGGCATAAGGGTGTGTGAAGCCTTGTCCTTGGCCTCAAAATTCTCCCAAACCAATGTTCTAGAATCGTTTCTCTTCTCCCCGGGTTAGACTTTTGAAACTAAAAAGCCAGGAGGAGACGCATTTCCTTATCAATCTACTCTGCTCTCTCTCTCCTGAGGCAGCAAGCTTATGGCTCTCTCAAGGGTGAGGAAGAGTTAGGGGAATTGGAAACAAGAAAACAACAGTCAATACTTCAAAATCTCATCCTGTCACCCTTAAGCAAAGTGCCAGCACCAACCTGGCCCCATACTAGGTCTCAATAAATATTTGTTCCTACTCCCACCACTGCACTACCCCCTCCTCCTCAAGCAGCTGGGTCCTCTTGAACTCTGTCGGGTGAAACTTTCAGCCCCATCCCACCATGAGATCACTTCCACCAAGCCAACCAGTGACTTCCCAGTTGTAAAAGTCAGGAGGGACTTACCAGATTTTCTCCTTTACCTGACCTTCCCTACAGGATTTCCGCTGGAGAATACAGCCTCCTTTTTGAAACTCTGTCCTACCTTGGCTTTTATAACTTCTCCTGTTTCTCTACTTACTCATTTGGCTATTTTTTTCTCCATCTCCTTCTGCCCTCAAGTGTGAGTACTTCCGAAAGTTCAGTTCTTAACGTCACATGGCTGCCTGGTGCCACTCACCCCATACTCTGGTGCAGACCTATAATTTCAGACCATGTCTTTTAATCTCCATAGTTTCATATCTCCCAATGCCAGAAATGCTAAGTCAGTTAATTCCTGTAGAGTGCTTAGCACAGTGCTTGGCACAGAGTAAGAACTCAATCACATTGGTGACTGTGTTTATTACTGTATCTACCTGAATGTCTCACAGGTGTATGTCAATTTTAACATGTCCAAAATGGCTCATTCCCTCTTTTCTCCCTCATAACCCTGCCTCTTGACAACCCTCCTCCCCCAAACTAGGCAATAACAACCACAGTGTATGCATGCTCTCTCTCTCTCTTTCTCTTTCTCTCTCTCTCTCTCTCACACACACACACACACATACACACACACACACCATGTGTGCACACACCATCCCTCCTCCCAGCGTTAGGAGGACAGAATTCTGGGCATCACCCTGTCCACCATCTGGTCACTTGGTCCTCCTGACTCTGCATCAATAGTTGCTCTGGAGATTCTTCCTTCTTCTCCTTCTCCACTGCTCTTGCCAAAATGTACACTCTTATTTCCTCTCATGATTATTCTTCAGGACCAGCTCAGATTTCTTTATGTCCCTAAAACCTTGTCTGCACCCCTTTTTTTTCGCCGGAGTCCCTGATGTTATTCTTTCTTGCTTTTCTTTGTGTTCCTTTCACTGCCTGGAATGTCTCCTCCTGTCCCATCAACTTCTGACCTCATTTTAAAGCTCAGCTAAGATGTCATTAGCTTCTCTTTAGGTTGCCAGACTTAATCCCTCTCATTAATTGTTAATGCTCCCATGTGTGCTCTTTTATCCCTTTACACATATTTCTATTGTCACACATATTTGGTGTATCATTGCTTATTTATGTTTGGTCTCCCAGTAGATGGAGCCTCTTGAAAGTAGGCACTTTCAAGTACAGTAGGGTTGTACTCATAGCTGACTCTAGATCTTCGTCTTTTTAGAGTTATCAGGTTTTTACAGAACTAAGTTGAAGGGAATGTTTAAATGTGAACAGTCCTGACCTGAGGTGTAAAACATTTTATCAGGGAAGACAACTGGACAAGCACTTATGCAAATAAGCTTTCTGAAACTCTGGAGATGTAAGAAAAAGAGGTTATGATAACCCATCCTTCACCTGAAGGAGGAAGGGCATGAAGAGTAACAAAAGTGGGGACTTTGTCTTTATCCTCACTCTTTATACGTTTTTTCTTATGAATCGGCTAAAAAAGCTTTGGCTCATAAATAAGACATCTAGATGTCATGCAGCTCAAGGACTTTTCTCAGGTTTTTGGAGAAAGACATCTACAAGGAAGGAACTTTTCAGAAGATGAGAGGTGGAAGGAGTCCTGCTATAGGCAAGCATGACGTTCTTATAAATTGTTACTCTCTAAGACTCATGGTAGCACTTTCTTCTTTTTTAAGATCTTATTTATTTGTTTATTTGAGAGAGAGAGAGAGATTTTGAGAGTGGGGGAGAGGAGCAGAGGGAGAGAGAGAGGCAGAGAATCCCAAGCAGACTGTACCCACTGTGGAGCCCAACATGGGGCTCAATCTGAGGACCCCAAGACCACGACATGAGCCAAAACCAGGAGTCAGCCGCTCCACCGATTGAGCCACCCAGGCGCCCACACAGTAACACTTTCAATGGAGCAAGATAAAGTTAAGAAGTTTACACTAGATACCAAAATCCATTCCAAAGTCTATCATCTTCTTTTTTTAAAATAAAATTAAGTTTATAATTTTAATTCCAGTCTAGTTAACATACAGCTTATATTAGTTTCAGGGGCACAATATAGCGATTCAACACTTCCCTACATTACTCACTGCTGGTCATGGTTAAGTGGACTCCTAATCCCCATCACCTATCTCACCCATTCCCCTTCCCACCTCCCATCAGTTTGCTCTCTACAGTTAAGAGTCTGTTTCTTTTTTTCCCTTTGCTCATTTGTTTTGTTTCTTAAATTCCATGTATGAGTAAAATCATATGGTATTTGTCTTTCTCTGACTGATTTCACTTAGCATTATGCTCTCTAGCTCCATCCATGTTATTGCAAATGGCAAGATTTTATTCTTCTTAGTGGCTGAGTAATATTCCATTATATTCCATCCACCACATCTTCTTTATCTATTCATTAGTCATTGGACACTTGGGCTGTTTCCATATTTTGGCTTTTGTAAATACTTCTGCTATATACACAGGGGTGCATGTATCCCTTTGAATTAGTGTTTTTGTATTTTTGGGGTAAATACCCAGTAGTGTGATTACTGGATTGTAGGGTAGTTCTATTTTTAACTTTCTGAGGAAACTCCATGCTATTTTCCACAGTGGCTGCACCAGTTTGCATTCCCACCAAGAGTGCCCAAGGTTTCTCTTTTCTCCACATCCTCACCAACACCTGTTGTTCTTGTGTTGTTGATTTTAGCCATTCCTACAGGTGTGAGGTGATATCTCATTGTAGTTTTGATTTGCATTGACCTGACAATTAGTGATGTTGACTGTCTTTTTGTGCATCTGTTAGCCACCTGTATGTCTTCTTTGGAGAAATATCTGCTCATGTCTTCTGTCCATTTTTTAAATTGGATTATTTGTTTTCTGGGTGTTGAGTTGCATCGGTTCTTTATATATTTTGGATACTTGATTGCAAAGTCCATCATTTTCTAGATTGTTTATACTTCGATATAAAACGAAGACAACTCCTCTTTGGCAATCACAGACATTAAAGAAAACTCAAGGCAGGCTTATGCTATTTAAAAAACAATCTATCTGAGCTTCATGTCCATATTCAGAAGTTTTCCTGACTCAGTGTCACCTTCATCCAAGTGACCAACTCTCAGTACAAACTGTCCTTGCATATTTTGATTTTGATTTTGTGGCATATTTATATGTTGTAGGCTCTTTGGAGAGAAACTTTCATAGCGTTCAACTTAAAATTCTTTAAGTTAAATTTTGTGAAATTAACCAAGGCAAGAGTCTAATTATTTAATATCATCAATGTAGGTAACAATATATGAAAAAGCTAATGTGTTGTTTGTCACGTATTTTGTCAAACAAATATAAACAAACAAAAGAAATATAAACAAATGTAAAGAAGATACTATTTCAATCAACTGTGCCTTGGACACGTGTTAACCTTGTATAAATTTTTGGTAATAGCTGATAATTATTTTTATACATGTGAGCACATACCTAAATAAGAAACAACAAAATACTTATACCACAGAAAGAATATGCTTTTTAATAAGATTTTAAAACTGAAGTTTTAACTGAGATCCCAAGATACAAAAAGCAGGGAATTTCACGTCAGGTAACTATTATGAAGGAACTAGCTCAAAGTCTATTCTATGACTGAAACACGCTCATTCACTTTAAGAATATAAAATAACGGAGAAAATTCGACAGACAGATTTGAAGG
Source organism: Eumetopias jubatus (assembly GCF_037043125.1). Lineage (NCBI taxonomy): Eukaryota > Metazoa > Chordata > Mammalia > Carnivora > Otariidae > Eumetopias > Eumetopias jubatus. The sequence goes on along the minus strand of NW_028274818.1, from coordinate 63,024,907 downwards.
GATTACACTGGGGAAGGTCGAGGTCACCATCTCCACTGGGGAGGGTGGGGTGGGGGATACTTCTTCAGCTCATGCCAGGGTCTCCTGTGGGATTCCATGGGCTTCCATGGGCTCACTGGAGAGTTTGCAATGCGTTCCCTCCAATGACGGGATTCTGTGGAAACTGGGAAGCAGGCCGCCCCAAGTGCCTCTGTGGCAGAACCAAGACAGAGTGGCCTACAGAGCGAAGAATGCGTAAGTATCTCCCTTGGCCCAGATAAAGTCTCTGGGGAGAGAGAGAGAGAGAGAGAGAGAGAGAGCTGGCCTGGGGCCATCTTGAGTCCCTTCTAGGAGACCTTCTGCCCGAGGGTGGAGGACTCCAGTAGGGAGACTCCAACAGTGCTGAGGAAACAAGCTGAGAGGTCACAGGGATCACGAGCGAGGGGTGGCACCGTTGTCATAGGGGCTGCAGTTAGAGGAGCCCAGAAATGACTCCAAAGAGCCGCTGTAGATCTGGCCTGAAACACACGCCGGCAGCGTCATGGGTGCGCGACCTGAGCCCACCTGCACACAGGGAGCGACACTTGGTTCAACGTTCGCCTGTCGCCATCTTGAAATTCGTAATTCTTTTCCAACAAGGGGCCCAGCATGTTCATGGTGCGCTGTGCCCTGCAAAGCCCATTGCTTGGTTCTGCGTATTCGGCAGAAAGATGCAAAACTGACTTACAACCGAACCCGCTGGAGGAGGACTGTTCCCCTTCACCCAGTGGGCTGGACGAGGAAGACGAGATGGAGAAACCGAGAAGCTGAGCTTGCCTGCTTTCCCACTACAGGCTTCCAGCCTAAAGAAGGCTTGAATTCTAAATCAAATGCAGTGTTTTGATTAAAATCTAATTTCTGAATTGAGACGGTGTTTGCAACTTAAAGTGGCCATAGTTCCATCTCGTAAGTGAAGGCCAAGAGAAAACTTCTCAGACTGAATTTCCTCCTACTATAAAACAGCAAACCAGGATTATTTAATGACATATTACAAACTCAACAATTGAAAGCCTTCGTCGTGGGGGCGGGGGCCGGGGGGCAGAAGTCAGGTGTAGATTTGAAACATTCCAGTTGATTCTGAAGGTATTTTCATTAGCAGAAGACATTGTTTTTTAAGTGAATGGGGACACTTCCTGGAACAGAACAGTACTTACCGAGACAACTGAGGAAGGGTTGGGGTAATTATCTAGGTGAGGGTTGGAAATTCACTGTCGTGGGTTCACTGTGAGCTGTACTGTTGAAAAGTTCAGTCCCCACAGAGCAGATTCTGAAACAGCTAGACGTGCACACCTCCTCAGGAAGTTAAAAATTCTATCCTCAAATGGGGTTCTGGGAATACAATATATATATATTAATCTTACTGCTTACCCTGATTCTACCACACAGCCAGGTATAATAATTATGCATGCTGGTGGCTTTGGAATTAGATCATGAATTCTAGTTCTGAGCAGTTGTTTACCTGTGGTCAGTAATTTCTGTGACTCAGGTGTCCTGAAAGATTACATGTAACATCTAGAGATTGTTTCCCTTGCTGTCAGATTTAGAAGGACAATATGAATGAGGGAGAGAAAATCCAACAATGAAATAAGAGGGAGGTCTCCAGAGGGCTTTAAGCATCCCAGTTTCGTGGCATCAGATTGGTGGCATAGGTGTTCTCAGCTATTCTCATGTGTTACTAACACAGATATTTGACCTACACCTGAACAAGGACGTCTGTGAAAAAGACAATCTGTACTAATAACTATTGCTACATACACCTAGGTTTAAACTATGCTCTTTTGAAAATTGCTCTATTAATCATCAGAATATTCATTAATTACAGCCGTGGCTTTCACGTGGTTATTTCAGAAGCCAACTGTGGCAGAAACTGGCTGGCTGCTCATCAAAACTATTTCTTTTCTTTCCTGGCCTAGACTAACTCCATTTCATGGCCTGCCTTGTACTTAGGTGGCTCCAGAGGAGAGTTCTGGCCAACGGAATGTGAGTGGAAGTGAGGTGTCAAAAACCGCCCATGCTTTCCCGCCTTCTGCCTGCCTGATGTCATGATTATGCGTTGAACATGTCAGAGCTGTGACATGGAAGAAACACGGACCCTAAGCATTTGTTTGTTTTTAAAGATTTTATTTATTTATTTGTCAGAGAGAGAGAGCCCAAGTAGGAGGAGCGACAGGTGGAGGCAGAAGCAGAATTGATCCCAGGACCCCAGGATCATGACCTGCATGACCTGAGCCCAAGGCAGATGCCCAACTGACTGAGCCACTCAGGCTTCCCGGACCCTAAGCATTTGTAAGAATAAATGTTTAGAGGAGCGTTGCCTGCATTCAGGACTTTACATGGATGAAAAATACACCTCTGCTGTTTTGTGTCAGGATTTTTGTGTTTATTTATTGTAGCAGCTAGTGTTATAATAATGAATATATTCATGTTTAGGATAAAGGAATTTTAGTTCGCTGTGCACCCACTATGTTTTAGATACTGTCTAAGATTTCATCACATTTAATTCTCATAAGCTGTTGAAGTAGTTGTAACTGTCAGTTCACAAAGGAGGAAATTAAGGCTTAGAGAAGTTAAGCAACTTGTCTGACATAAATTCTGCTGAGAGAGGATTTGAACTCAGGTCTGCAAGTCTCCCAAGTGCATCCATGATCTTGCCAATAAGCCATCCCAAGAGGAAAGTATTGTATAAACTGTACCCAGGGTACAGATTTATTTTTTCATTCATTCATTCAACACTCTGTGTGTACTTTGTGCCACATCCTATCTTAGACCCTTGGGACAAGATACCCTTTTTATTAAGGCAGAGAAGTAGCACGGTCCTGAAATTTTAAATGTACCTTCCAGTTTAAGTAACTCCCCTCAAGTGGGAGAAGTACTAAGAAATAGCTCTCAGTATCTGATTTAGTCATTGGTAGTCAAGAAGAGTGAAGACTTTTCTTAAGATGCATAAATTACTACAACTGGAGATGTTAGCCAAGAATATCCGGCTTAAGAAAGAATGAGGGCTTTCTCCCTGAAATTTAGGGAGGGACATTCTCATGGATAAACGTGCTCTGCTCCCTTTATGACTGTGATATGTTGACAAGGAAGAGGAGGAGAAATCTAGCATACACTCTCTATGGAGTACCATCATACCATAAAGGTCAGATTCTGCCAAATTCAAGATGGCACAGTCTAAGGGAAAGAACAATGCTATTTAAATAAATAATAGTTCTATAATAAATAATTCTATAGTAAAAGCTGACATGATTTTATTATAGAAATTTATGAAAAAAACTATAGAAGAGCAAAGTAGAGTAGAAATAAAAGTTTATAATTTTTCAAATGCATGAAGCCCAGAGTATATAATCCACTGTAGTTTGCACAATACTTAATTTTATGGTTTAGTCCCGCAAAGATATAATACAATATGGTGAGACTTGGAGAAATATTTTGGGGCATTATGGCTTACAGGACAAATTTGGTTCTCACAAATATGTTGATGTTAAATTCGGAAACAAATGAAAATTAAAATTGATAAGAGATATAAGTAATTCAGAATGCCACAACTCTTAGAGTTAAATATTTACAAGAGCTTTGGAGACACTCTGTTTAGCCCTGGCGTCATAGGGACTACTTTCTTAAAAATAAGAAGTGGGTTGGGTTCCTATAGAATAAAAATGTGACCCATTATTGTGTTTTACAGCAAGGAACCTGTACGCGAGTCATTTTGCCAATAGGGACTGTTAGAGGTCTGATAATTATGGAAATAAATTGTGTACATTTTATGCACTGATAAACGCTATAAGGATGCCGTCTATGTTTATTAACCAGTTCTTGATGTGTTGGGAACTATGGGGAAAGGAGAAAAGCAGCCATTGAGGACTTTTACTCCGGGATGGCTTGTGTATCTTAAAAAGGCAAATTTTATTCTAGAATCATCCCTTACGAATGGGGGGAAATCGATATAGCCCTTTCACCCCTTTTTTCTTCTTCTCAGGTGTCATACTGTTGTCCACACACAGTATAAGAGAATGACTACCGTCACAGTGTTGTCAGGACATGGAAAAGCAGAGAAGGAAGTGCATGTCAGGAGGAATTCTACAGAAGGAAGCCAGGAGCATTATCAAGAATCTTGCATTGGGCGAAATAACAGGTACCTCAACAAGGCTAGAGCCACGTGGTGAAACAATACGGGTTTTTTCAAAGTGCTCCAGAAGCGACAAACCATGGTGTCAGAAAAAAATAAACTTTTATAACTTTATGGACTGTGATGTAGAGGACAGTGTGGCCATTTTGCACAAGTAGTGTCTCCACTGCAAATATTCTCAGGAGCCATGAACTTCAAAAGAAAGAAATGGTTATCTTCTTAGTAGTGAATGGAATACATCATGGCTTCCCCAAAGTCAAGGAAAATTAATATCCCTAAAAAGGGTGTCATTTGAAGAGTGAATTCCGATGCTCGGGCAATCCGTCTGCCCCGTGCGGTCGCGACAGCGGCCAGTGCGCTGGGGGGGGCTCTTCCGAGAGGTGTGCTCGGGCCGCGCGGCCAGGTCTCCGGGGACTGTCGGGGAAGGCTTCGCGCTCGGGACCGAGACCTGGGGCGCGGAGGGTGGGGTCCCCTCGCGGCCGGCTCCCGGCCCTCGGGCTCAGCTCCCCCCGGGGCACCGCCCACCTCCGCGGGGCGGCGGCGGCGGGCCTCGGTGGCAGCCGCGGGCCACGAGGGCGCGGGGAGAACCAGAACTTCCCGCCCAGGAGCGCCTGCCCCCGCTGTCGGCTCCGGCGGGCTGGGGGGATGTTCTCGCGAGAGGAGAGGGGGCGCGGGGCGCCGCGGGTTTGGGGGGCGCGGGGAAACCTGCGGACGAGGGCGCGGCAGGGAGGGGAGCAGAGGCGGCGGGCAGGGCCGGGGACGCGGGGAAGCCGCTCCCGCCAGTCGCCGAGAGCCAGCCCCTGACGTCAGGAGTTTTCCTCAAAGTCAACAACAAGCCCCGCGGCGGCGGCGGCGAGAAGCGATCGGCGGCGGCGGCCCGGGAGGGAGGAAGGAGGGGGCGGGGAGGCGGCGGCGGGGTCCCCCCCGGCGAGGCGCGGACCCCCAGAGGAGGCCGCAGACCCCCGACCCTCGCTGGGCGCGCCCCGGGGCCCCGAGCCTCCGCCCGCCGCCGCCTCGCCGGCGTGACCCGGCCCCCGCCCGAGCGGTGTTTTCTGGTGATGAATTGAATTTGTAGCCGATATCCGATTCCCATGTAGAGTCTCCGCCTCCTCCTCCCCCCGCCGCCGCCCTCCCTCCGCCCTCCCCTCCCGCCGCCGCCGCCGCCGCCGCCGCCGCCGCCTCCCGCTCCAGCTCCGCGGCCCGGCCCGGCCGGCTCCCTCCTCCCTCCCCTGCAGCCTTCGTCTGCCCTCCCGCCGGCCGCACCGGGCTCCAGGGGGGCCAGAGGCATTGCGGGGTGGGGGGAGGACAGGAGGGGAGGAGGAGGGAGGGGGGACCCCCGAGTCGCCCCCTCTCCTCCCCCCGCCCCCCCGGCTCCATCCTCCGCCGCCGCCCGAGCAGCTGCGGGGCCGCCGCCGCCGCCTTTGCAGGTAACAGCCACCGCCCCCCGCTCGCCCCCTCCCCTCCTGGCCTCCGCTCCCTCCGGGCCCCCGGCCCCGGGCCTCCCTCGGGCGGGGGGGGGGGAGGCGGCGGCGGGGTGGGGGGGGAGGCGGGGGCGTCTGGGTTGTCACCGCGCCGGGGGCGTGGGCGGGGGCCGGGTCACCGGAGGCTCCGGTGTGGGTGTGGGTGGGGAGGCCGGGGGATGCCCGGCGCCGCTGACACCGGCACCCCTTCACTTTCCGGGGGAAGCTGGGGGGCGGCGGCGCGCGGGGGGCCGGGGAGGGTGTTCCCGGCCTAGCGGTACCGGCCGCGTCTGCGCTGCCCCGGCCCTGGCGCCTCCGGTCCCTGCGCAGCTCCAGCTCCCCGCCGGCCCGGGCCGCGCGGCGTGGGGAGGGGGCGCCGGCCGGGCGGGGGTGGCGGCGGGCTTATATAACGCGGGGAGCGCCCGTGCGGGCGTGTTTGGGTTGGGGGGAGGGGGCCGTCTGCCGCGCTCCCCGCCGCGGGGGCTGTCTGCGCGCGCGGGGTGGGGTGCAGGCGAGGATGCACCGGCGTCCCCCGGGGTCTCCTTCCTCCCCACCCTCCCCGGCTGTCGGCGCGCAGGAAAAGACGGCCCTCGAGGGAGGGTGGGGGTGTGTGGGGGAGGTGGGTAACGTGCTCGTCTGTGTTTTTAATAGTAGTGGGGTTTTAATCCGCTTGGGAGTTGTGTGCTAAGAATAGAAATGTGCGGAAGATGCTGGGTTTGGCGGATCCAGTGATGCTGTCGCTGCTGGCGGCGGCGGCGGCTCGGGCTGCAAGTAAACAAACCGGCCTCTTCTCGTCCACCTCCTCCTCCTGCGCATCGGTCTGCATCAGCCATGATGCTGACTGGGCCCTCAGAGCCCGAAGTTGAAGCCTGGCTGGTCGCCCCGTTCACCCTGACTCCCAGGCGGGGGTCACTCCTTGTTTGGGATTACCCGGGGATCTTGACTTTAGGCTGGATTGAGTCTCTTTGGGGCCGGGTCTTCAATACCGATATTGACTGTTTATCTTCTGAAGGCAGAGGAAAGGCTTACCCATAAGCCAAGGGTAGGATGCTCCCATTTCTTGCATCAAGAGAACCTTGTGAAAATAAAACCAACTCATTTCACCAGTGTGGTAATTGGTCGAGAGCCCAGTAGTTTGTAATGGATTACATTTTCAAATAGAAATTCACAGCGAAACCTATGTATCTGTATTAAGTAGTACTATTAAGAAGATGTTCACACTTTAGTTCATCCTGTAGCTAAAACATGTGAAATGATGACTTTTTGCAGTTTAATACCTTGCCAACTTCTTCAAATCATCATGTTAGGTATATGTTCCATATTTGGTAAGGCATGGTCATTTTATATCTTCTAGTAGGCTATAAATTACTACACAACCCCCCAGGTTTTGGTTTTGGTGGAGACATTAAATTAGGTTATACGTTGTTAGGAAATAGTTGAAAAAGCCAAAGTTGGAAGAGTCCCATAAACATGGTTTAGGAAAGTTTGTTTTCAGAACTTAAATTATCATTGCAGAATAGTACAAATGAAAACGAGTATTCCAGGAGATGGTCGTCTAAAACCAACACACAGCATTCAGGAAATGGTTGTCTGAGACAGGAATGTATTTTTTATTAAGAAATCTAATTCTTAGTAAATTATTAGCTTTCTGAGGTGAATGTGCAATACTTTGGAAGATATATATCAGAACTGTAGTTATTTTTTTTTTCTTTTGCCAACACATAATCTTGACTTTGAAAGTTTACCAAGGAGACTGTATTTGAAGATCTGCTTTTTGTTTGTCTCAGTAGGGTTGACCCCGATATCTTTGATTGGCTTGAGCTTCTAATTTTAAAGTGAGGGAGTGCGTGTATCACATGAGTGAGACACCATTGGAATTTAGATGACTGGAGAGCTATAGTTTTCAGTTGTTATGTTTGTGGTAGGTGTTTGCGGTAGTAGGTTTTCCCACAGCATTTAAAAAGTATCTAAAGTAATTCTACAAAAAAATTTAGGAAACTATTATTTATATCCATTTTGTCCCCTACACTTAGTCTTTCTGTAAGGATTACTTTAGTGAGTTGTTTTCCAACTGAAAATTCATTTTTAGTTTGACACTGATTCTTAGTTTAAGTTGTGTATGTGAAAGTACTTAAGGGTTCAGCTTTAGACTTTTTGGTTTATGTAATTTTATACCTGTAAAATATTTTAAATAAGATTTCATTCATCCTTCCAACAAATATTTGAGTGTGAACTGTGTGCCAGGAGCTAGTTTGATTAAAAACTTTATTTACATTTCATTCAGAAGATTACTACCATTAGAGAATTTGTTTTCAGCATCATTGCAAATCTAAACATGTTTTGGTTAAACATCCTAGGACAAATGTACTTAGCATAATAGAATCTTGTGCAAAGTAGGGATTTAAGATTTTTTTAAACTCTGGCTTTTGATTTAAACATATAAGAGATTTTATTTCTTAAAAATTTGGTGGAAATTTCCAGCTATTTGGTTTTCTTTAAAAAGAGGAACCTCTTTTATAAATTGATTTTTGTGGAAGTTTAGAGTTTACTTGAACTTTGCATATTTTTGTGAAAAGATAGCTACACTTTGTTGTTAAACTTTTTTAGTTCAGGAATTCACCCTTGAGAAGATAAGGCAACTATTGTTAACTCATGTTAATTGGATTTTTAGCATGATTTGATAGGATCTTGTCTTTATAATGTGATTAAGTTTTAAGCATTAAAAAATACTTGTTACAATAATTTATATTTGACTACCATAAGATACAAGACAGAGAAATAAACCATTTCTTTTGTTTTGACCAAATCAGTCTTAAAATTTGACTGGCATTTTTGTTTTTCTTAACATACATTTTAATGCACGTAATGAATTTTTGTAGATATGTGTTAGAATATTTAAATCATTTGAGCTGCTCTGTTTTTAATTCCAGCTTTCAGGAACGTGCACTGGTATCCTGAATCCTTGTTTTCTACAGCACGCACTCTTCTGTAGTCACCTGGAAGGATAGCCCTGAATCATCTGATGTTAACTGAAAATTTTATCATGGTCTTTCACATATGACAGTGCTAGGTCGGGTTTAGGGTCAATGTCAGCCAGTGCCTGCTGAGCACTTGCCACGTGCCAGGCGCTGTTCTAGGTGCTTAACGTGTGTCAATTGGTTTAATCTTCACAACAGCCCCTGCTACTTTTGAAAGTGGTTTTCACAAGAGAAAACACTTATTAACGCGGCATTATAAAAATCCATTTCTGTTTGTCCTCGTTCTGAAACACTTTTTTCCTTAGCGTTTCTCCTGAGTTGTTTGTACCTCTCATTAGACTTCCCAGTGACATACTCAGTTTCAGTAATTTAGTACAATAATTTCCATAGAAATCACGTTAATAGAGTAAAAAAAGTATATCATCAGATCCATAACATTTTTTTTCATTTCAGTTGTTTCAGAGGCCAAGTTCAATGCCTCAGTTGTTCACATATGTTATTGTAGTGCCTAAGTCTTTTGGCATTTAGATGTAAACAGGTTTCCTTTGCCAGGTAGCCTTCAAATAGTAGTTAATAGATAATATATGTCTCTTGACCTGTAGATTTGCTTTTTAGTGGTCTTTTCAGTACTCTATATTTATCACCAACTGCAGAGATTTCACATTTTCTGAAATGTGAAATGGGTGTATTTTGCTAATATTCAGAGGGAAAAGTAAAATGATTTACCAGAAGAAATCTCCAGAAGACTTTCAAGTGAGAAATTTTCTTTCGTATTAATTAAGAAAGCCTCTGACTCTGTTTGGGAGTCTAGGGGATGGGAAGGGGAGGAAATGGTATTTTGCCAGTATTGGAGTTCAGTTCAAATTTTGTATAAGTGGGATTGGTGTTTGAATGTCTCATCTTCCCAACTATGTATTAAACTTTTGAGGACAGGAACTGTGTATAATCATGATGGTGTCACTGAAGATGCCATCTATAAGCGAAGTAGGTACTCGGTGGATTTTAACTTGAAGAATCATAAATATCAACTCTGGAAGAGCTGTGAAGCTATTTAAGTTTGTCTAATACTACACTTTTATTTTTATGGCTAAGGAAAGTGAAGCACAGAGAATTAATTAAAGGACCTTATGTAGTGTCACTCTGGATGGGGCAGAGTTGGGAATAGGGACCCCAGTTTCTGGGCCTGCCCAGTGCTCTTTCTTTTTCTTTTCTTTTCTTTTCTTTTTTTTTTTTTAAGAATTTATTTGAGAGAATGAGTGAGAGAGAGAGAGCACAAGCAGTGGGTAGGGGGGCAGGGGATGGGAGAGGCAGAGGGAGAAGCAGACTGCCCTCTGAGCAGGGAGCCCCATGAGGGGCTGGTCCCTGGGATCATGATCTGAGGGGAAGGCAGACACTTAACTGAACCACCCAAGCACTGCACCCCGCCCCCCCCACCGCTGTGCTCTTTCTGATGCACCATTGTGATGAGCTTTGTCATAGGATTCCATACCTGTGGGGTAACTCTCAGTTTAATCCGGGGTAAAATCTGTCAAGCTGATCTTGACATTTAATGGACCATATATCGATTGTATTTAGTGTATATGTGCGGATTTTTTTTTTTTCATTTTATTGTCAGGGAGGTCCCCAGGGCAGATTTTAGAAGGATTTTACATGTGTGTTGGAAAAGTTTGGCCAGCTGTGCAACCGAAATTCTTTCAGTGGCAACCTTCAACCTGTTCCTGTTATATTACAGATGCCTTCACGTAGAGAGAAACCACACTAAATATAAGAAAGGTAGGGTAGGGGATCATTTGTCTATAGCTTGTTCAGTGGTTTAGGTGAACCAGAGGAATCCAATAGGCATTTTCCTAGTTGTTTCAATTTAGAGTATTAAATACAGCACCCAGCACAAGTTGTTTGTTTTTGTTTTTGTTTTTGTTTTTTTGGTTACTCATGGATGTGTTGGTTGAAATGGCATTCAAATGCCCTAAGCTGAGGTAGAGAAGAAGGGGAAATGCTCTCCATTTTTGTATGTATATTTCAAAGTTTGCCAAGTTGAAAGAACTGAAATTTTTTGTGAAAGTTGGACATCTTGCTTATGCCTATTCAAGTATTTTCCTGTAGGGTGAAACAGTGAAGATATTTATTAGTTTTAAGAAAATCCACAGTTACTGTACTCTGAAGAAAGGAAAGGTATCCAAAATACATAGTTTGTGTGGCTCACTTTCCCCATATGACAGGTTTATGAACAGGAGAACAACTATTAAGAGGGACAGACTGGCTGAGAGTTATTTGAAGTGCAGAGCAAGTTGCCTTGAGTTTCCCTTTCATTTCAGTATTTTTCCTTTCCCTCAAATCCTTTAAAGAGTTTTATATGACCTTATGCATTTATTATGGTATATGTTAGTTTCACCTATTTCTTGAAATCAATGTATTATGGTGACCCTTGACAATCATTTGTATTTCAAAGTAGCAATAGTCTCTTGTCTTTGCACCTTAGTTGGCCTTCATTAATTCAGTTTGGCCAAGCATAGCTAAAGAATATAAAAAATTGTGGTTCAGGGCAAGTATATTTTACATAGTATTAATTACAGCCAAGGATATAGTTTAGAGGGAGTTGTATTACGGACAGTATTGTGGCTTTAAACTTAGAAATTAACATGTAGGAAATTACTAACCTGTGAATCTTGTTCTAATTTGTAAAAAAGAAAATTGCTGGCATGCCTTTTAACTTTGTCAACCTTCTGGTCTTCTGTTGGTGTCATTTCCTTTGTGATGCCGCGGTTATATTTGATTTTTATTTGAAAACATTGTGTTTACTGGACTTTTGAAAAATAACTCCATACAGAAAAAAATGTTCGCCATGATTCACAAATGTTATACATACTTCTGAGAGTTCCTATTGGGTTATTTGGTAGAAAGCATACCAAACTGATAGAAGACTTGAATTGCAGGTGGTCACACTTGCTACTTGTCACTATCTGGTTATGGTAATGATGAGGGAATAATGGCGTTTTTGGTTGGTCACAGTTTGCCTGGGTTCAGAATTGTAGATGCTGTAGCTACTATACAGATTTGCTTCTGGAGTCAAATTCACAAATATGTGAAAGCACTTTGATAATCAATTATTGCATGGAAAAGATTTTTAAAAACTTTGTTTTGCTTGCCTCCCTGTATACTCAGTGTGGTCCTTGTTACAGAGTAGGCAATCGATACCTGTTTACTGACTACATATACATATGTTACATGTTTCTTGAAATGATATTTTAGAAAGATGTTTGAAAAACTTTGATTATTGCTTAAAACTGGCTTGTTGCCTTATGTAAACAAATATCTTTTAAATATTGTTAAAACTATCATTAAGAAAATATGCCATTCTTTCTCTGCCTTCCTCCCACAAAGATAATTTTGGGCAGTGTCGATGCTTAATTGTTTGGGAGTTGAAACTTGACCTCCTCTCAACAAAAAGTGTCAAAAAACGTGGAGAAAAGGAGGATAATTTTAATGTGTGCCAGTCCTCACAATTAGTGGAGGTCTATTGTAAACGTACTTTAATGAATAAGGAAGAATCGTTACTGTGATTTAAATTACTTCGTGTAGGTGCTTGCATAACATCTGAGTTTAGGTTTGCCTCTAAGGTGACTTGATAGTGCTCTCTGTTGACTTACAGTATCAGTGTGTCCTTCATTAGGTATGTGAAGCTACATCATTGCTCTTTCATCTGTCCGCTCATTCATTTATTCTGTGTTTGTTGGGCATATCTTATGTGCCAGGCACTGTCAAATTGCTTTACTAAATAGTAATGCTATTGATTGAGGTGCAAGAAGTGAAAATGTTTTGTAAATTGTGAAGTGATATTCACATGCTGTTATCATCAAATTCTCAAATAGTTTTGAATGAAAGTACCTTTAGTGTAACTGCTTTGTGTAAATTCTAAATTGAATCTGCCAAGAATTTTGTATGACATTTTTTAAAGAATAGACAAAATTAGATTATTCAGCAATGAAATATTTAATGCAATAGGCTTAAAAGAAAAAGAAACTAAATTTTGTCTGAGCTCATTGGATAGAACATATTTTTGGAGAAATTGGGATTGTAGGAGGAGGTGAAGTTCATGACCAGCTCATCATTTTGCAGATTAGTGTTTTTAGCAACGTGGAACACTGAGTGGGAAAGCGTAGATGACTTGGTACAAGAGGGTTGCCACTGTAGGGAAATTAAATCAAAGAATATGGTGGATTGCTTAAGACTCATTAGCATTGTGTTTATGCACACAAGACAGCATTTTTTTCTAGCCTATTGGTCATAAGTCTGGAGTAGTATACTTTGAATGTCTTTTAAGCTATTTTCAGAGAATGTATCATTTTAGCTGAGAGTCCCAGGAGCAACTTTAAAGCTCAATATTATGATTATGGGTAGAATTTAGTAACAGTTTAAGATGCAGGTGGATAAAGCCATTTCTATAATGAGTGGGCTTTTACTGGTCCTGATGACGATTATAAATTTTGTCCTGTTGATTTAACATACATTTCAGCACTTTAAATATATAAGCACTGATAAATATTTTTATCTAAAAAGTTTTTTGAAAGTTTCACTTTATTTTTAAATTTATTTATTTGAGAGTGGGGAGGGGCAGTGGGAGAGGGAGAGAGAGAATCTCAAGCAGACTCTGTGCTGAGCACAGAGCTGATCTCAAGACCCTGAGATCAGGACCTGAGTGGAAACCAAGTCGACACTCAAGAGACTGTGTCACCTAGGTGCCCCGAAACAGTTTCATTTTAAAACAAAATTCATTGATTTGGGTTGATGTGGATATCTCAGTATGTTGTTTTGTACTGAAGGGGTGGTGGTAGTGGAAATAAACATGTGCCTGGTTCTCTGGTCTTGGTTCCCTCACAAAGCAGCGATGTGACCTTGGGCAAGTGGCTTCATCCATCTAGACTCTGTTTCCTCAGCTGTAAAATGAAGGTCCTTTCCTGCTTTGAGATCCCAACAGTGAAATGTTGGCTTAAAAAAATGGAATGAATTTTGAAAATACTTTTTTTTAGTGTTCTTTATAGGTGTGTTGTAATGCAGATTATTTTAATAGAAAGGAATATATTTTATATATGTTTATTGGATTTGTATTATTTTTTGGTTATTACTAAATGTTGACCCCTGAGCTGTTCCATTTCCAATCTCAAGAATATTAAGATAGGAATTTTTTTAATCCAAATCATATAACTTTACAGTCAGAAACCAAGAAGGGCTTGAATGAGATAAGACCCCTTGCTACGGGTCCCACCAAAGAGAAGGACTACTTGCAGCTCTTCTAAAGTCATTGGTTTGCACTAGGGCTCCCAATATTTAATGTCCTTATAATTATTTATGTAGCATAAGGAGCTAACCCTTTTAGTTACCTAGTTCTGTATTATGGAGCCAGTTTTCAGGAAGTTATGTAAATCAAATTAAAATAATGTTTGGATTCTTTACTGAAGGTTTTTTGTTTTTGTTTTTGCCCATTTTTAGTGGTGAAATGAGTGTTGCCTTGAGTTATGTGGCCATTTTACCAAGGCCTGATATCAGTACATATTGCTAAAGAAAAAAAAAAGAGCCCTGTGGGTTCAGTAAGTTGAGGATTTGCTGAGATAAAAAAGGTTATATATATTTTGTATCTTTAATAGGTTAATAGTGATGTTTTAAGGGAAAGACATGGTTTGTAAAATTTTTCCAAACTTATTTGACCAAAGAATTTTTTTTCTTTTTTTATCTTTTTTTTTTCCCCCCTGGAATTCCTCTTGGTATTCTTTCAAACATATTTTGGGAAAATACATCTGGATTCTAGTATCCCTTTAGAGACTCTGCAGTAGCAGACCCCATTGCTTCTGAGGATAGTATTGGCCTTACCTGTAGGTGCTGAGGGCCCGTGTAGGGATGGTTTTCTGTTCAGTCACACAAACTTTGTCAGGCTTTCTTAAGACAATGTTAGTCGTGATTCCTCACTGCTAAATGATTAGGCTTTCTACTTAATTTGCATTGGAAAATGAGCCATAATTCAGCTCCAATAATAGCTGGGGAGTCTAACCTTGAACTTGCTGCTATGCACTATTTATCAAAACCCAGTTTGAGAAAATAGTATAGTTACATCGTCCATCCGTCCATTTTTCTGGTTATCTAAAATTTATGCCTGTGTTTTTGGACCATATAATGCCAGTGCACCCTGGACTACATGTTTTAGTCCCTTTCTGTGGAAATATTTTTAACTCTGTTTTATCTTGGCATTTTCCTTTTTAGGTTGAGAGGGACAATGAGAAATAGCCTTGTAAAACTCGTTAGTGTATATATAAGGATATTTTTGAGGACTTTGTTTATTACACTACAAGGTATCTTACAAAGACCCATGGGATAAATTTCAGATTTTTATTCCAGGAAAAATTGTATTCCTTCTGAAGCAACTTCTTTTTTTCTTTTAGAAAATATTTATGGATACTGTAAATATTGAAACCGATTGCGTTTCCTTATTTGCACTGCTTCCTGAAAGCTTTCCTGCTAAATATGTGGCCCATCTTTTGCGAATATGTAGACTTTTACTCTGGCTTCTTTTTATCTTAAGGCAGTATAGTTTTGGAGTTAGAACTGCAGGCTCTGGAGTCAGATGGCCTGGTTCAGATGTGGGCTCCATCATTCAGTAGTTGTGTTGAAATCAGGCATGCTGCTTAATCTCTGTGAGCCTCAGTTTACTCATCTGTGAAATGAAGTTAATGGTACCCTCCTGGGTTTACTGTGAAGATTACCTGAGAATAATAGTTATAAGCACTTGTTCTGGACACATCTTTGATACCCCATATTTTTTTCCACTATCATATTCTTTTTGTTTCACTTTGTGTATTTTAAAAAATCATTGACTTTGTATTATTTGTACTATTTTATTTATTGTAATCTAAAAATTCATTGTCATCTAATTCATTGATTGTCTAAAATATTTCTTGGAGCAGGGCAGAGTAAACATACATAAGTGCTGGTTTCTTAGCACATTGTGTTTTCCATAAAATACAGCTATTAAAAACATTCACAATTGCTTTGCCATAAATATTCCTAAATGCACAGAGATTTTGGAACTAGACATACATGAAAGTTTACTTTTAGTTCACCTAACTTTCATTCTCTTCCCTTTTCACCTCTGACACAGCACCAAACAGATTTTCTGTATTATTTGTATAGGTGTGACAGGGGTTTTCTTAAGACATTTTTTGTTACAGGCTCTTAGGTTAAAAGTTTCACTATCATTTGAAAGCTGTCACAAGACCAGGGAAGCCCGTTCATTATAGAACTGTTGAATAAATAAGTTCCCCAGTTTGAGGAGTTAGAGTTTTATGTGAGGTCAGGCCAGTTGAAGACATTTACAAAGAATTAGTTGTTTGTTATTGCTATGTGAGTTGCAAGAATGGAAAAAAAAGAAATTCTTTCTTCAATACTTCCTTCCAGGCTGAGTCATCACTAGAGAGTGGGAAGGGCAGCAGCAGCAGAGAATCCAAACCCCAAAGCTGATACCACAAAGTAGCATTTCTCCACGTTGGGGGCTCAGAGGGGAGCCATCATGAGCGATGTTACCGTGGTGAAAGAAGGCTGGGTTCAGAAGAGGGGTAAGTACTCACCAAAGCTGAAAGTCGCATGCGTGGTAAGTGTGCTCGTGGTCAGCGATGTCCTGGAAGTTGACATCTGTTCCGAAGCTGTTACAGAGTCAACGGACAGACCATGTCCAGTGAGAGAGAAATGATATCTAACTTATGTGTTAGGAATTTGCTTGTTTTTTAGGGATTCTTTGTAATTCTTGATTTTGATAGTTTATCATCACCGTTACGAAGACTTGGCCTCCTGGTATGTTGTGTGCTTGCATGTTACAGAAAGTTCGTGTTGTATTTTTCCGTGTCCACAGAGTCAACAATTCACAGAGATGTCTTTCGGATATTTGATATCTAGACAAGTGTATGACTTGTCTGCATTTAAAGACATGTAAATTTATATTAAGCCAGTTTGGGTGGTAGCAGAGGAGGGGTTAAGGCTTAAAGGGAAAGAGTTCACCCACAATCTCATGGCTTCAGCTGTCCTGTAAGTTAGTTAAGGAGAGTCTGAAAGTAAAAGACCACATGAAGAAAGGGTTTTTGTGTTGTGTGTGTGTGTGTGTGTGTGTGTGTGTGTTTCATATTTTTATTTTTCATGATCTAGCTTTAGTATTTCTTGTTCACTTGTTCACACCTACTACTTTAGATAAATAATTCAAATGCATTATTTTTTTAATACTAAAGGAAGAACTCTTCAATGTAAAACTTAGTTTATCCTCTATGAGATCACCTGCTAATGTGGTTAATATGTTTATTAAGAAATCTGGAGTGTAGACTAGTTGCCAGGCAACTAGTGTTTATCCACGTGGCTGAATTGAGTAAATGAGGACTGTTTCATTGTCAGGACTTTTAAGTTTCTGTGTACTGTATCTATTTTGTGATTAAAAGTTGCATTTTAAATAGTAATTTCAGTGTTCCTTGTGGGTCTGTAGTTAATTCCTGTGCTTGAAAAGCTGTTGTCAGAAGTTAAGTGGGATTATGTATGACTGAGTTTTAAAAAATCAGCCTTATTGAGTTATAATTTTCAGAACAATAAAATTCACCAATTTTAAGTATACACTTTGATGAATTTTGCTACTTTCATGCAGTAGTGTAACAAGCACTGCAGTTAAGACATCTGAAACATGTCCGTCACCCAAAAAGTGCCCTCACTCTCCGATGTGATCAGTCCTCTTTCCTTAATGCTGACAACCACTGATGTGATACCACTGGAATCTTCCTTTTCTAATATGTCTTATAAGTAGAGTCATATGGCCCTTTGTGTTTGGTTACTTTCACATAGCGTAATACTTTAAGGATTCATCCGTGTTGTTTTGCATATCATTAGGTTGTTTCTCTACTGTTGAGGTGTATTCTGTAGTTTGGCCATAACACAATTTATCTGTTAACCAGCTGATGGATATTTGTAGTTTCTAGTTTCTGACTATTGTGAATAAAACTGCTATGAGCAAGGGAGTACGTATCTTGGTGTGATGTGTTTTCATTTTTTCTTGGGTGATAACCTAGGAATGAGATTGCTGGTCATATGGTAAGTGTGTGTTTCATGATAAAAACTGTTTCAGCCAACTATTGTACTGTTGTTTCATTTATTGTACATTCTGTTATAAGTTTAGAGGGCTTTTTCAGATTTCATTGCTATATGAAGGCATTTTTTTCTTTATTTTTTAACTTGTCTGTTACATTTATTCTACCTTTCTTACTTTCTTTGGGATGGCAAATTACTTAAACCTTTTGGAGTAATACTTTATTAAGCTCTAAAATCTGCTCTCAAAATCCTGCACCATTGCGAGGATTAAGTAAGATAATGGATGTGGATATGTTTTGAGAGTTTTAAAACCAGTGTAAACTGATGCTGTCACCAAATTTTGCCAGAGATTTAGGGTGGTTCTTGAGTTTGTTTAATTAATTGTGTCTTGTCTGAAATACCGTAAGAGAAGGTTGGTATATAATGCATGGGATACAGAAACAAGAAAAAATGGACAAAGGTTTCTCTGTGTTTTTCCTGCATTGGTTAATAGTACACAAAGGTATGAAATGATAAATAAAAGTCTTTTCTACCCTCTACTTCTTCAAACTGGTTTCTCGCATATAGCCATTTTAGACCTTTTCTATTTTAAATTTTTTGGTGATTATTATCTCAATTTTATGTATAATACACTAAACTTTATATTTGAGTAATCTTACATAATCGAGTATATATCTATCACCATTGTGAAAAATGAAGAATTTAACTTGTAATACCTATTCTCTTCCTTCCTTCCCTGAAGGAGGGGAGAGGGCTTTGTGGTTACACTTCCAGCACTTGCACTCTTAATTCTAGAAAGTACTTAGGCATCATCTCTAAACTTGCCACTTTATGAGTTGAGACAAATTAGTACCCCTCACACTCTTTCCCCTGAATACCTCATGGTCCCCTCCCAGGTTGTGTCAACTGTAACATTTATTTAATGTTGTCAAGGTTTGTCATAGTTTAACTTGTTGATTTGGAGAAGCAGTAATCAATATTGTGATAACTAAATACTTCCTGCTGCTAAGAAAGTAGTATGATGGGCATGGTGGGAGCCATGGAGAACAAATGCTGGTATTCAAGATCAGGATGCACTTTAGTTTGGCTTCTAGTCTGCGCTGTACCAGTTTTTCCTGGATTTTCCAGTTGCCACATTGCCCCCCTGTTAAAGAGTGTCTGCTTTCTTTATCATACCACTTGGTTATGCAGCTTTTTAATCATGTTGACATTCTATTGTGAACCGACTTTTTTCTGGGTAAGATGCTCAGCTAATAGCATGTTATTTAATTGCATTCTTGGACACGTTCTCTGCTTTCTTAGATCTTGTGTCTTTCCCCTATTTGTTTTGGATTTATTTTACAGATTTGTTTTGGATTTATTTTACAATGTTCTAGAAGTAACTTTTTTTTTTTTTAATGTCCTGGAGTACTTTTTTTCAGAAAGAATATGTGGGGGCTTGCTTGTCAACAGAGTATTAAAAAATGTGCTTTTCACTTTCACACCCAGTACATGCCTTAGCTGGGTATAGAATTCAGTTGTGCAGCAGTTTTCCTTTGGAATTTTGAAGGTTGCATTCCATTACCTTTTGGTAACCAGTTTCACTGATGAGAGGTTTAATGCTAATAGGAGTACTTTCTTTCTGGGTAACTTGTTTTTGTTCTCTGGAAGCTTGTTGTGTCCATGCCTCTTTATCCTTGACGTTATGAAATTTAAGGAGGATGAGATGTAGTTCTTTTTAACTCATCCTGTAAAGCATTTGTGACCCTTTGGATACGCAGGCATGTGTCTTCAGTTCTGGGGAATCTTCTGTATTTCTTTCATTATTTCTTCCCTTCTGTGTTCTCTGTATTCTTTTATGGCTTTGACCCCTAGAGCGTCTATATCAATGTTCTGGTGTTACGATTTTTCTTTCACTTCCATGTCTGTTTACCTGCCTTGTTTGGAAGATTTCCTTGACTTTTTCTTTGAGCCCTTTACAGTTATCTGTTTCAGCTATTACTTTATATTTCTGGGAATTCTTTCTGGTTCATAGCCACCAGCTCTTATTTTACAGATATAATACAATTTTAATCTTAGGACACTAACTAGACTTTGTTTTTAAGTTTTTTGTCCCCTCTGAGTAATTTTTTCAGTTTGTTTATTTTGGTTCTTTTTTGGTGGTGTTAGTATTCCTCAGGTATCTGGTGGTTCTGTGGGTGTGTTTATACTTGTGAATGAAAGACTGAGGTTGCTGGTCGTGTCTCCTATTTGTACAATTTGTGTATTTTCCCTATGCTTAAGACAAGTTAGATTCACTGACTGAGGATTTGTGATGGCAGTTTTAACTGGACTCTTGAAAGCATTAGTTGAAATATTAGGGGAAACCAAACTGGGCATTTTTTCTCTCCACCATTCTTAATTTATTCCTTTAGAGATTTTCAGTATGATTTTAAAAATAACTTTGTGTTTTAGTCAAGCAAATTTCATTAGGTAGTCTGTTGTTGTTTGACCATATTTTGGTTCAAAGAATTTCTTCTAAAAGAGCATTATTGTTTGCTGCCTGTTTACCCTGGGCAGATAGATTTTCATCACCTGAGCTTGGGTGTCCTTGTTTGAAAATAAATATGATAACATCTGCTTTCTTTACCTCACAGTGCTGTGGTAAGCAATATGAGCTAATATGTATAGAGTATTTTTAAACTATTAATAAAAGTATTAGTAGAAAAGTTATATTAGCCCTTACTTTGCATATCAGTCCTTTTCCTCAAACTTATATTTATAAATCAGTTCTTATTAGCTCCTGTCCAGATTGAATCTTATTTTATTTGTACTTTCAATGTAAATAAGTTGTTCTTCAGTAAATATCATCCTGGAAAAGGAAAAAAAACAGACTTAAAGATAATTAATAGTACTGTGTGGGACAAATGCTTTCCTAACTTTGGTGATTGGTGATATATATCAATACTGAAACCTTTTTTTTTTCTGTACTTTTCTGGAGCAATTACAAAATGTAAGTATTAATTGAGATAACACATTAACATAGGATTGTTGGTGTTAGAGATGACAGTAAAGAAAACATCATGTAGCACACATGGAATCAAATGCCACCTGCATTTTCCTCTTTGATGGTCCTGGGACAGAACCTCACAGTTTGGTTGTACATCAGCATAGGAGATATCTGCATACATATTAAATGCCCGTTAGATGATCTCCTTCCCACAGACCAGCCCTGGGTATACTCTCAGTGACTGCAGATCTCTAAAGTTGATGTCAAAAGTTTTGCTCTCTTAGTTTTTTATCCCATTACAGCTAATGATGATATTTGCTGTGAAGAAACTTACCCCATTAATAAAGTGGGAAGTTTAGCCAGCTTAAAAGGTCTAAATTAGGGGCGCCTGGGTGGCTCAGTCATTGGGCATCTGCCTTTGGCTCGAGTCATGATCCCGGGGTCCTGGGATTGAGCCCCACATCGGGCTCCCTGCTCTGCGGGAAGCCTGCTTCTCCCTTCCCACTCCCCCTGCTTGTGTTCCCTCTCTCACTGTGTCTCTCTCTCAAATAAATAAATACAATCTTAGGGGAAAAAAAAAGGTCTGAATTATAGAATTAAGTAGACTGAAATACTATTAACAAGGGCTGATTGTACTTTATAAAAATCTGTTTGCTTAATAGTACTGTTTCTTAAAAGTACTGTTTCTTATAAGACTCATAGTGTCTTATAAATGTGGAGAGCCAGTTTTTTGATAAGTTAAAATCTGGGGTGCCTGGGTGGCTCAGTTGTTAAGTGTCTGCCTTCGGCATGGTTCATGATCCCAGGGTCCTGGGATCGAGCCCCGCATCAGGGTCCCTGCTCGGCGGAGCCTGCTTCTCTCTCTCCCTCTGCCCCTGCTTGTGTTCCCTCTCTCACTGTGTCTCTCTCTGTCAAATAAATAAATAAAATCTTAAAAAAAAAGTTAAAATCTGTAATGTATTGTTAGTCAACTCAAAATCTTACTGTTTTGAAATTGGTAACAAATCTAAGAGGTAAGGTTTTATCATTAAAAACATTTGAATTGATGAAAATGCTGCAGATTCTTTATACTTTTTGTTGCCTCAATATCTAACAAATTGAACTTCCATGTGTCCTGTGTGTGTAACCAGTTTGTGCTTTCAAAGAACTTGTTCCCTTAGTTTGCCTTGTACTTAATAGTTTCCAGTTCAAGGATATCCATAAACTGTGACCTTGGAATAATATTTGTTTTTTATCCTTTGAAATGATTTGTTTAGAGGAACTGGAATGTTAGTGTTTGGTAATTCCAAGCTAAAACTTCATGAGTCTATGAGTTTTCTCTAAAAATATCTTAATGCCACTATGCAGAATATTTTAGTAATGTGAAGATTGTAAGCTGGGCTATATTTTAATGTGTGATTGTTGTGACCTAGTCAGTTTTAAGCTGTTACAGAAAGCAAAATACACAATTTGTTGGGTGCTCATCCAAGTCCAAGGACCTTCTCCTTTACTCTGTACATACTTGTGTACCTTTTGTTCATGTTTTATTCACAAAGTGAGTTTTGAAATAAATTATCAAGTGATTATGGAAATAGAAAATGACAGTATGATTTCTGTTTACTACTCAGCAGCAAGCATTTTCCATAGAAAGTAAAGAGCTGTGATAGTGACTGAATAAATCACGATAGATTAGAGAAGCTCATTTTGACTATTGATGTTACAAATGGAGCATAAACCTGAAAAAATCAAATTTATTTTCTAATGGCATTGGAACTCTGAGATTTAATGTATTTACAATAATGTGAAATTTGGGGTGCCTGGGTGATTTAGTTGGTTAAGCATCTGACTCTTGATTTTGGCTCAGGTCGTGATCTCAGGGTTGTGAGATCAAGTCCCAGGCGGCCTCCATGCTAGGTGTGGAGACTGCTTAAGATTCTCTCCCTTTCCCTCTGCCCCGAACCCTTAAAAACTGTGAAATTTATTTTTCTCATAATTTGGATACATTTACTTTGGAAATTTTAACCAAGTAAACCAAATGGAGAGAACCATCAAATGATAAGCTTTCATATGCATTCTAGAGTTACAGAATTGAGAGCTGCTAGGGGTGCCTTGTGGTGCATTTTGTTGTCTCAGACTCTTGGTTTCCCTTCAGGTCATGATCTCAGGATCATGAGATTGAGCTCCCAGTTGGGCTCTGTGTGCGGCGGGGAGTCTGCTTGAGATCTCTCTTACCTTTTGCTCTACCCATCCCCTTCTTGCATGTTCTCACATACTCTCTTTCTCAAAATAAATACATAAAAAAAAAAGAACTGGAGCTGCTGTTATGCACGCTCACACTCATACACACTCCCCTTCCCAATAAGCAGTGAGTTTTGTGTATTGACCTTGTATCCTGCAGCCTTGTTAAATTCACTTATTCATGTTAGTTACTTTTACTAACATGAATTTTTTACTAATTTTCTGCATAGATGGTCAAGTCATCTGCAAAGAGCCACAGTTCTGCTTCTTCCTTTGCAATTCTAATGCCTTTAATTAACTTTTCTGGTCTTGTTTCGCTGGTTACAAATTCGGGTGCAGTTTTGAGTAAAAGTGGTGAGGGTAGACTTTCGGCCTTATTTCTCATGTTATTGGGAAAGCATTTTTTTACCATTATCATCATAATATTATGTAATAATCACTGTTTTGTTAGTTGTGGGTTTTCTATTGCTGCCTTTAGTCAGGTTGAGAAAGTTCCCTTCTATTCTGGTTTGCTGAGTGTTTTTATCATGAGTGGGTGTTCACTTTTTTCAAAAAGTTTCCCATACCTACTGAAATTTCAGGCTATTTGATTTTTCCTATTATTCTGTTAATATGGTGTATTAGTTTCATGGCTAGAATAAATCCCATTTGGTCATGATGTATTATATTTAATTTACCAGTTTTGATATACTAATATTTTGTTAAGGATCTTTTTTTGCATTTCCATTGGTCTGTCATTTTCATTTCAGGTTTTGGTATAATGACTATGTGGAACTCCTAAAGTATATATATTGGGAAATATTCCCTTCTCCTTAATTTTTGAAGGAATTTACATAAGATGGGGTTTATCTCTAATTTAACATGTTTGGTAAAATGCATCAGTGAAACCATTTGGGTTGGAGCATTTTTGGTGAGATTTCTGATAAATCCAATTTCATTAATAGCTAGATATAGGACTATTCAGATTTTTTGTTTCATCTTGTGTCAGTTTGGGCAAATTGTGATTTTTTTTTTTTTTTTAGGAATTTGTCCATTTCATCTAAGCTGTTGACATATTTGGCATAAAGTTGCTCTTAATATTTCCTTATTCTTTGTTTGCAGGATCTGTAATGATAATCCCTTTATTAAATTCTCTCTCCCTCTTGTTTTTTTCTTTGATCAGTTTTACTAGGAGTTTATACATTTCACTAATCTTTTCAAGGAGCCAAATTTTTGCTTTGTTTCCTTTGTCCTTTTTTTTCTATTTCACTGCATTTGCTCGTTACTGTTTTATTTTGCTTGTCTTTTTTTCTGGCTTAGGGTAAAATGTTACATCATGGATTTTAAACCTTTTTTTTTTTTTAAATATAAGCACTTAAATCTGTGGATTTATCTTACTTGACTACCTAAGTATGTCCCACAAGTTTTGATGAAATGTGTTTTCATTATTATTTAGGGTAAAATGTTTCCTAACTTGCTTTGTGATTTCCTCTTTGAACCATGGGTTATTTAGAAGAATGTTGCTTAATTTGAAAAGATATAGGAGTTTTTAGATATCTTAGTGTTTTGATTTCAGCTTTCTATTTGATTGTAATTACAGAAGATACTATGTAAAATTTCAGTCATTTGGAATTTTTTGTTATTTAAAAAAAATTTTTTTTATGGTCCACCATATGGTCTCTCTTGATTTTTCTGCTGTTGTGGGTGTAGTTTTTTATAAATGTCTGGTCAGCATGGGTTATAGTGAGTCATATCTTCTCTAACTTTACTGATTTTTTTTTCTTTAGTTCTATCAATTACTGAGAGAGAGGTAAAATCTCCAACTATGATTGTGAATTTACCTGTTTCTTTTTTCTGTCTATTTTGCTTTATATATTTTGAAGCTCAGTTACTAGATGCATTCACATTTATAATGATTATATCTTAATGTATTACATCTTTTATGCTTATGAAAAGTCCATCTTTTTCTTTGGTGTAATACTCTTTGTTTTGAAATTCAGTGTGTCTGTTATTAATATTATAACCACTCCAGACTTTTTCTGATTAATGTTTACATCTTATATCTTCTTAAAATGTTATTTTACATTTATTTATTTACTTATTGTTATTTTACATTTAGCTTATCTGTGTTTTATATTTAAAATGCCTCTCTTGTACACAGCATATTTTTGGGTCTGGTTCTGTTTTTTTTCTTAATCTCATTTGACTGTCTTTACCCTTTAATTTAGACCATTTATATTTAGAACATTCATATTTATTAAGGTAATTATTAATATGGTTGAGTTTCCTTCTTCCCATATTCCTGCAATTTTTGGGTTTAGAATTTTTTTACTTTCTCATTTTATCTCTGCTATTGGCTTGTTAGTTATACCTCTTATTAAAATATAAAACAAATCTATGATGTTGATTTGATTGAATTTAGGTCTTCCATTTTGTTATTTATTTTCTATTTGTCCTATTTAAAAAAATTTCTCTGCTCGTGTATATATAGGCTCTATAATATCTGTATAAATAGGTGTATGTATATATACATATAAATATGTATGTGTGTGTGTATATATATATATATATTTTTTTTTTTTGACCTTCCCTTGGGTTAATTGAAATTTTTTTAGTATTTCATCTAATGCCTCTGTCAGTGTGCATTCTCAGTGGAAAGGAGGATATTTCCCCCAGGGGGGCAAAGTTGGTTCTGGGGGAGGGTGCAAAAAATGTAGATATTACAGTTGTTTGTGCCTTTCCAATGGGACACATTATATAAACATGTTAACATATACATATGTCTGTGGTATTAAAATTTCATATGGGAGGGTAGAGTGGTTAGAAAAAAAAAAAGCCTAGTCTTGTTAGATGGGCCGTAATAGAAAAAACTGAACTGCTCTGTAATCTTGCATTATTTATTTAATGGTTGTTGGAGGGCAGTGGTTTTCACCCAGGATTATTTTTCTCCCTAGGGAACATTTGGCAATGTCTGGGGACATTTTTGGTTGTCATGACTTGGAGTGGGTGTGCTATTGGCATCTAGTGGGTGGAGGCCAGGGATGCTGCTAAATATTCTACCATGTACAGGACAGTTCTCCCCTAACAAAAAATTTTCTACTCCAAAATGTCACTTGTGCTGAGGTTGAGGTTGAGATTATAATATGCATCTCTAATTTATCATATTCTTTACTGGGTTAATATTTTACTACTTCATGTAAAATATAACATCCTTGAGCTACCATAGTTATATTTACTCCTCCTGAGTGCCTTGTTCTAATATATATTAGATATGAATATGTTATAAACTATGATACAATATTTTAATTTTTGTTTTTTTATGCCTTTTTTTGTGTCTTTTAAAGAAGAGCAGGACAAATACAGTCTATTATGTATACTTACCTGCAGTGTTTCTATTTATTTCTTCCTGTAGGCTTGAGTTTCTATCTGATAATGTTTTCCTTCAGTCTGAAGAGCTTTCTTTAAGAGCAGATCTGTTGGTGAATAGTACACTCATATTTTTGTCTGTCTTAAAATGTTTTCACCTTCATTTTTGAAGGATTTTTTTATTGTATATAGAATTCTGATTTGTTAATTTGTTTCCTTCATCACTTTAAAGATGTCATTTCATTTTCTTCTGCTTTCCCTTGTTTTTGATGAGAAGTCAGCTGTTATTTTGTGTTGTTACCTATATATAACATGTCATTTTCCTTGACTGCTTTCAAGATTTTTCTAGCTTTGATTTCAGCGGTTTGAATATGATGTGCCTACGTGTTGTTTTCTTTTATGTATCCCATTTTGGATTTACTGGATTTTTTTTGTTTGTTTTTTGATATATAAGTTTACATTTTTCACCAAACTTGGGAAGTTCTGTTGGCCATTATTTCTAAAGAAGCTTTTCTACCCTGTTCTCTCCTCTGCTTTTGGGACTCTGGTTATACCCGTGAAGACTACTTGACAATGTCTCATAGGTCAATTAGGCTGTGTTAATTTTTTTCAGTATTCTTTCAGCTCTAGAGGTAGAATAATCTGTTAAGCTATTTAGTTCACTGACTCCTCTGCCATTTTTCTCCATTTACTATGACTATATTTTCTGTTAATTCCTTGGATATTTTTATAAAAGTTGCTTTAACGTCCTTGTCTGCTGACTCCAGCATTAGGATTTTCTCAGAGTTGGTTTCTGTTGACTGCTTTCTTTCTTTGCGTACTTTCTCATTTCTTCATATGTCTAGTAATTTTCAGCTGCATTCAGTTCATTGTGATGATATACTTAACAGATTTGTGATCTGTTGTTTTCTCCAGAGACTTTTTGTGATAATTGGTACTGTCCTTCTATTCAGACTCAACACTTTATTTTACCTATTGTGAAGAGGATGCTGAAAGCTGTTCTCTCCACTTTTTGATTTTTGCTTTCAGGCTCACTAGAGTCTTTTCTATTCATGCACAGCTCAAGGTTTAGCCAGAATTTGGGTTGAGTTTACAGGTAGGTTTTTGGGCTGCCCCATGTGTCTCCCTTATTTGTGGGATATCTCTCTTACTTTCCAGCCATTTTGGCATCTCTGACTCCAGCATCTGACTCCTTAAGCCAGCAAGACTATAGTTTTCTGCCTGAATTGTATCCACCTTAATTGCAGGGAATGGGGGAGCCCCTCAAGCAGAAAGCCATATAAATGCAGATCTCACGCAATGCAGTTCCTTGTTTCAGGTGCCAACTTCCCTCCAGGTTTTGCTTGCTTTTGATGCTTTCCACTGCCTTCAACTATTTGTTATTTATATTTTATACAGAGTTTATAATTTTATGTGGGGGAAGATTGATTAGTAGAAGTCACCCGACTTATATTCTGATATGTATATGCTTTAATGTATGGATATAAAAACTTGTTTAAGTTTTATAATTCACTTAATTTTGTCATGGAATTGCTCATAACAAGTTATGTGAAGTCGAAATTTCATCTCCATTTATATTTGAGGAAACTGATGGTTTCAACTAGTTGAGTTCCTGTCACCTGGAAACATAGCTGACCCTTTTTTTTTTCGAGTTGAATTTATAGAATTATAGGCTAGAAGAGACTTTAGAAGTAATCTCGTTTTATACCCATTTATCTTCCAGATTAGAAAACAGGTCAGTTTTTGAGTTAGGGGCTTAGCTTGGACCAGTAGTTGAGATTTCTTTATTGCCAGTTTTATGACACTTTATATTTTGTTTCTTTCTGACACTCAGGCAGGTATTGGAGTTCTTTTTTTTTTTAATTCTTTTTTAAAAAGTCTCTTATTAGTACCTGGTGAGGGAGGGGCATAGAACTGTTGGACAGGAGGAGAGTTTAAAACCCTGTGAGAATAGAAAAGGGAGTATCTTCCATCTGGTGGAGTCCTTACGCTACCTGAGTGGTATCACTTATCATTCTGTGTCCAGTGGGGAATGCAGGGAAGCCATTCCTCTGGAGCTTATTGCATTACCTCCCTTGGAGAAACTATTTTTATTTCCTTTGACATAGAGAAACATTTCTTTAGTTATATGTTCACATTCTGTAATCAATCTCTTATCTTACTGATGTGATTAACTGTGTACCTACCACCATGTTTTCTTTTATGTATGTTGTTGTTAACGCCTGTTTTTTTACTTGGCATATTTTTTTTTCCTGTGTCTTTGTCAATGAAAATCTTCTGTGTCCTTCAGATATAAATTCTAATATAATCTCTGTTTTTTCCCAGATCACACAGTCATACAAAGAATGATTTCTCTAGTCTGTAGTATTATATCACTTTGCTTCCTTGTGGCATTATATGGGCTCTTACACAGTTCCATTATTTCTCTTTGTCCATTGTCAGCTTCCTGAGGGCAGGAACTGTGTCTAATACAACTGTATTTTGCATCTACGGTCTACCAGTAATTTGAACATAGTAGGCTCTTAGTCTTTGAGTGAATGAGGAAGAAAACAGTTTTAGAAGGTCAAGTAGCAGTATGTCACGGATTTCAGGGCAAGGAACTAGAATTGGGACAGCAGGGGCAAGGTAGGGAACGCAAAATAGATCACAATTATAAAAGCAGCCTGTATCTAGGATAGGGTTTGGTAAGGGCTATGCTGGGATTCTAGATCATGTTTATCTGTCAAGCTTTTGTGTGAGGGAAAACAGAACTAATGGTAGGAATTGGTAGAAATGACCAAATGGTTCTTCCTGGCCGAGGTGGCTGCACAGGATTCTGCTTGTCCCAGAAAGGATTATAATATATAAGGTATCCAAAGCAGGTAGGTGCACTCTGGACACTAGAGTGAGAATAGAGTAATGGTCATAGTTCTGGAATATTTATCCACATTTTACTCTTAGAACTGCAAAGTACTTCTGAGTTCAAGACAGCCTAGAAGAATCTTTTCTACCATGTTTCTGATGGATCGTTTATCTCTGATATTGTGGATAACTAAAATCTCACTATGTAAGGCATAACTGTTTCATTATTTAACAGCTCTGAGTACCAGTGGGCTTTCTTTTGCCCTCCTGAGCAATATAAAACAAGTTCTGTTTTCCATAGGATAGGCCTTCAGGTATTTCAGGATTGCTGTGATATCTTCCCTAAAATCTTTTTAAGCAAAATGTTCTCTTTTTTTTCATTTGTTCATTGTATGACATGGTTTCTAGCCCTCACACATAATTTTGGTGTCCTACTGTTTAAATATCTCAGTTTGTCAATGTTTCTCTTAAAAATGCAGTGCCCAGAAGTGAACATAATCCTGTAGGTGTGGTCAGTGCAGAGAAGAGCACAACAGGACTGTTCGTTCCCACAGTATGTATCATAGGAGGGCCATCACTGCAATCCAAGGCTATAGTCCTTTTCTCAGTTTTAACTTTCAAAGGAACTTTTATTATGTGTTGTTTATGCAGATCATTTGCATATGCCAATTTGTTGTCCGCATGTTACCAGTTTACATTCCTATCACTAGTATGTAAAGGTTTCTGCTCTCTCGTGCCATAATTATCACTGGGTGTTATTCTTTTTAGTTCTTGCCATCATATTGCTGCTTTATTTTACATTTATTTGTTACTGAGGTTTAACTTTGTTGTTAGTGCTTTTAGCCATTTTTTCTTCAAATGAATTGCTGGTTTCTGTCCTTAGTCAACTTTTATATATGTGGTCTTTAGTCAGTTTTTATACATTTTATATGTTATTTATTTGTAAGAACTTTTTGTATATTCAGGATACCATTATTTTGCCAAGAGGTCAACTACAGTCCTCCGCTCTACCAGCTGAGCTATCGAAGGGACCAGGATACCATTATTTTATTAATCATTTTGTTGTTACAGATATTTTCCTGGCTTGAATATGTATCTTTTAACTTTATGTTTTTGTCACGTGAAAGTTTTGTTAATTGTTCTGCAATTTAATATATCAGACTTTTCCCTTCCAAGGAGGCCAATGAGGTCACACTTAGAAACTTTTGCCTTGTTTTCTTTGAGCATCGTTGTGATTAAAACCATTTGTATTATCTACATAATATATTAATTCCTTTTGTAAAAGATCCAAGCAGTATATAAATAAGCAGAGTGTGATATGATTCCTCCACTCCCAGTTTCCTTCTCAGAAATAACCACTGTCAAGTGGGATGTGCTACCTTAAAGCCAACATTTTTCTTAAAATAGGTAAGAAACAGAAGGATACATACCAAACAATAGGTAATATTTGTCTCTTGTCAAGAGATTGGAATCCAAGAGATTAGGTGGGGGACAGGAAGAGGGATAATTAAAGAAACCAGACTTTTACACTTTATTCTGTATACACATTTGGATCTTTGTTTTATCTCATTTTGCGTAAATGACATCATAAGCACTTAACAGTGTATCTTAGAGATTTGTCTATGCCATTGCAACGTGGTTACTCAGACATTTTGAAAAAAGTGTCTAACTTGATATAAGTTGCTTTTAGATAATCTATTCTTCTCATCCATCTACTTTTTTCACTTTTAAGTACTCATGTACTGTCAGTTTAGTCCATGGTTAAGAGGATGGACTTTAACTTCAGATCTTGGCTTTGCCATTTATTAGTGACTGGGCAAAATACTTAATATGCCTTACATTTCTCATCTGGAAAATGGTAATGATAACAAGTGGTTGTAAGACTCCTGGTTAGCCCTTAGCACAGTGCATGGGACATACCAAAAGGTTAGCAAATAATAGCTATTATTTAATAATCTGTTATAGGATATTGCTAAATTTCCCATCAGCTTTACTAATATTTAATGTTTAGGCTCTTCCATTATTTTCCTCTGTAAAAACAATAAGCATACTTGCCCTTTTCTGTTTTTTTTTTTTTAAATCCCTTCTGATGCTTTGCATTTCTCAGAGATTATTGATGCTAACTGGAGCTCAGCCATAAGTCTCTTACTGTCTTCTCAGCACCTCTGGCCATCAATGTTGACATTATGATATTTCTCTTTTGAGAAGATAAGTGTAAAAGAGGAGTTAATCAGTATTCCTTTCCTGTTGTCCAGGCCTGAATACTGCACTCTCTTCCTCTGGCTTCATCTTTTGTAATTTTGAAATTCATGTTGGTCTGTAACTATTTTTTCCAATTCATTGAGGACTTAAAATTCTTTCAGTTGTTCTGTGTATCTGTTCTTCGTTACACTTCTATCTTTCCGAACATTTTTTCCTGTGTTAAATGAACTAGTGCTTCAAGCAACAAGTGTATGTATTTTTTTCTTCCTCACTCTGGGTTGGGTAAGGTCAAATGATAGTCACATTTTAATCCTGTGGTTAAATTTTACTAAAACTGTTTGCCCTACAAGAACACTAATTTCCTTATCTTGCATAGTTGGAAGCAAATACATTCTATCCAAAATTCATTGGCCAAGAAGTAGAGCTTCAGTGTACTTTTTTTTTTTGACTTTATAATATTAAGCAGTAGAAAAACTAAAAATGAAAATAAAAGTAGTAAGAATTGGGAAGAAGGGGACGCCTAGGTGGCTTAGTCATTAAGCGTCTGCCTTTGGCTCAGGTCATTCCTGGGATCGAGCCTGGCATTGGGTACCCTGCTCAGCTGGGAGTCTGCTTCTCCCTCTCCCACTCCCCTGCTTGTGTTCTGTCTCTCGCTCTTGCTGCCTCTCTTTCAAAGAAATAAATAAAATATTAAAAAAAAAAGAATTGGGAAGAAGGGTGAAGGGGAACCCAGGTTTTCACTCAGAGTGGGAAGTCAGTTGATGTGGTTACAGGTGATAAATCAAGAGACAGAGGCGTAATACCAAAAAGATTAAAAGTGGCTGTTTTTGAGAGTGGAGAAGAGAGGGAGGCTACATGTGTTGTGTGTGTGAGAGCGTGCGCGTGCGCAGGGCAGGGAATGGTGGAAGAGATGCTTTTGTTTTTAAGTTTTCTGTTCTTTCATATGCTATTGAATTATTGTTATTGGTGCATGTATCAGTTAATAATAATAAATCTTATCCAGCATGATGCCAGTTTATGAAAATAAAAAAGTACAGTTTTGTATATTGATGTATGTTTAAAAATTGTTTGGAAGGAAATATGCCAAATATGAAAAGTGATTATTTCTGGGTAGTGAGTTTTTTTCCGTCATTATATTTTTCTGTATTTTGTGTAATTTCTAAAGAGAATATATTGCTTTTATACTTACAAGAACTGTTATTAAAGGAAAAATATCTAGGACCTCCTGGATTTAATTTGTCACGCTTATTTGGCATCAGTAGGACTGTTTTTTATTTATACAAGTACTATAACTTTTTTTTAATTAAAGGAATTGTACACCATATTCTCTAAATGTTTGTAAATGTATTAGTAAGGCAGGCATTCTGCTAAAAATAACAGAAAACCCAGCCAACAGTAACAAAACAAAGACTGGTTTATTTTTTTCACTTAAGAAGGGTAAAGGTGAGCAACTGCTAGCTGTTTAGCAAATAAAGATAAAATCATAAGAGATTCAAGCTCTCTCTGCGGCTTCACCCTTAGCTTGTTGGCTTTTCATTCTACACTTGTTGCTTTAAGGTTTCAAGATGGCTGTACTAAGGAGTGTTACATTTCTGTTCAAGGCAGATGGATGGGAGATGGCTGGTTGTCGGCAACACTGTCCTTTTTATTGGGAAACTAGCAGCTTTCTCAGAGCTCACTATCAGACTTCCTTTTATGTTGTGTTACTCGGAACTGGGTTACGTGTCCCCATAGCTGTGAGAAAGCGAGTATCTGTCTCTGTAGCGGGAGGTGGCAGGGGCAAAGGGGACTGGGCGTTAACACTGTGGTAGCCAAGCAAGTGTCCTCCAGAAAAGTTCTGATATATACATCACATTTCCAGGAGAGACAACAGCCTTTCCAGAGGTTAGATTTAAAATTTGGCATGCGGGTATTCCCTAAAATTCGCCCCTGTGGAGATTATTTCAAGATGTCACCATTTTGTCTGGTTGTAGGAGTACTAGGTGTGCGCTCCCTTTTGTATTTTGAGGTGATAGCGAGTTAGGAGGTGTGTCTGTAAAATGCTCTCTAACTTGACCTTATTTTTCTTATAGAATCCAAATTTCAGTTTGTATCCAGTATTTGAAGGATTGTGAGTTTTTAAGTTATCAGATAAACTATGTAAAGATTTTCATTTTTAAGCCAGAGTATGCAATGAAAATGTTAGTCACAGGATGATTCCAACGTTGCCAACCCAAATAATACTGGGTCAGCCAAAAATACCCGCATTACATTGTTCAAAGTATTCAGTCGTATATTTACTTGGATTTTTTCATGCATGTATTTTAATGGGCATTACCCCTTATTTTCTTATTCCTTTGTCATAGACTTCTTTAAAAAAAAAAAACTTAAAAATACAGATATGTACAGTTGCCATTGTGATATTTATGGGTTTCTGGATTAAAATGGCACTGAGTAAAATATGTAACTATCAAATTAAGACTTGTTTATAAAAGTTTAGTACTTAATAGTTGTGTTTATCAATGAATTGACAAATTTTATGTTTGTCTTAACAGAAAACCAGAGATATTTATTTAGTCCTAGCCCGTTTTTCCTTAGTCCAAAAAGGTATTATTACCTTTTGCTTTTGAGGAGTGAAAAATTGTCCTTGTAAAGGAAATGATTAAAAAAAAAAAAAAGAAAAGGGAAGGAAATGATTGTATTCATTTCAATGATCAGATAAACTAATTTCTTTTTTTCTAAAGATTTATTTATTTGAAAGAGAGAGAGAGAGCACATGAGAGGGGGGAGGGTCAGAGGGAGAAGCAGACTCCCTGCTGAGCAGGGAGCCCGATGTGGGACTCGATCCCGAGACTCCGGGATCATGACCTGAGCCGAAGGCAGTCGCTTAACCAACTGAGCCACCCAGGTGCCCCAGATAAACTAATTTCTTTATTTAATTATAGAGAAATACCATGCT
The DNA here is from genome assembly GCF_037043125.1 of Eumetopias jubatus. Taxonomy (NCBI): domain Eukaryota; kingdom Metazoa; phylum Chordata; class Mammalia; order Carnivora; family Otariidae; genus Eumetopias; species Eumetopias jubatus. The sequence goes on along the minus strand of NW_028274818.1, from coordinate 62,990,709 downwards.
GGAGACTGGGGAGGATGTGAAGATGAAGAAAGAGATCACCTGCTCTCATGGAGTCTAGAGTCTTAAGTGGGGGAAGAGACTCTGCCTGAGTCAATTTCCCCATCTGTGAAGTGGGGATAATGATAGTTCTTACTTACCTTGAGGTGGTTGTCGTGAGGACTGAGTGAGTGAAATTCTGTGAAAGGCTTAAAATTAGTCCAGGCACATAGTAAGTGTTCCATAAGCGTTAGCCTCTGTCACTAATATCACAAAACAGAAATTTGCACAGAATGCTTTGTGAACACAGACGAGGCAGGGATTGACTTTCTGGAAAAGCTAGGGGAGTGTTAAATTTTTACCTGCCCTTAATTCTGTATTTATCTTTGCCACTCTAATGCCTACTACCTAGTAAGCCCCCCAAAACTGTTGATGAATGAATTAGAGAATGAGACTATACTTAACACCAGTGGAATTTTCTTAAAGCATCTTAAAGTAGCTGTAAAATTTGTAAAATTTGAAGATGTAATATTAAAATTTATTGATCTTACATGGCTGACTTAATCCTAGGATAGAATTTGGAATATTTTTTTCCAAGTAAGTAAATAATAGAAAGTAATTTAAGGAATAGAAGAGCTATTACTTTCAACTAGATTTTTGAAACAAGCTGGGTTTTCAAACGGTTTAAGATATATTATTTTCCAGCAAGGACTTGGGATACAAGTATATGGCAGACCATGGCTCTGTAGATTTTGGCAGTTTTGTGTTGTTTTAGATCTGTTTAGTGATATCAGTTATCTACTGTTGCAGAACAGACCACCCAACACTTCGTGGCTTAAGCCAACAATGGTTTATTAGTTTTCATGATTTTATGGTTTGAGTTGGAAGTTCTGGTGGTCTCACTTGGGGTTACTCCTGTGGTGGCATTGGAAGGCTGAACTGGGAGATCCAAGAAAGCCTTGCCCGCAAATCCGGGTCCTGGGTTCAGTGTTGACTGGGAGTGCCTTCATTCCCCAAGACACCCTTCCTCCGCAGAACATCCTGCGCTGTTTGAGAGCATGTGACTGCCTCCCTCTGAGTCTGGAAGACACCAGCCCTTCAAGGCCAGTTCCAGAGCTGGTACAGCATTTGTTTGAATCCTAGTTTGTTGGTCGGACAGCCTGGATTCAAGGGGAGGAGAAATAGAGTCCATTTCTTGATGGAAAGAATGGCAAAGGATTTGTGGCCCTTTTTAATCTGCAATAGAAGCATGGTGCCTTACTATTTTTGACTGGATATTTATCCTCCATATTTATCACTTCTTCCCCTTATGTTGTATCTCTTTTCCTCTTTTCTTTGATTCCCAGTGAATTTTCATAGTTTGTCTTCAAACTGTTTCAGTAATTCAAGTTTCTGTTCTTTTGGATACAAATTTACTTTTCCACAGTGTGGATCCTAGTTCTGCCCTGCTGGTTTTGCTTGGGCTGTATGTTTTTCTTGTTTTATGTTAATGTATTCTGTATTTTAGCTATCTCCCTTTGCTTTGCCTCTTTTAACTCTAATTTTGTGCAGTCTGTTAAAAATTTTTAGTCATAACATAAATCATGGATAGGTGTGGTAGTAGAACTAGAGGTAGTGTCAGAAACACTGGGGTGGTGTTTACCATGCTGAGTTATTGACATGAGGAGCCTGAGTCTTTGGTTTAGGGATCTAGTGGAACATGACTAGACTGCCCCTTTGCATTGAGACAGTCCTGAGCTTTTGCTAGTCACTACTGAGCTTTTACATACGTGTGGTTGTAAAAATGATTTCATCAGGTTAACCATAAAACTGCAATGAAATTATGAATTGCTCAAATTTTGTGTTTTAAAACATGTAAGAGAAGCTGTTGTTAGGCTAGTTTAGAATTCAGCCTTGGTGCTTAACTTGGAAAAGCATTTCCAGAGCCATGTAAAGGTGGAGTGGCCGCTGAATTCCAAGAATATGGAAGGGGCACCTGGATGGCGCAGTCAGTTGTGTCCAATTCTTGGTTTCACCTCAGGTCATGATCTCGGTCATGAGATTGAGTCCCATATTGGGTTGTGCACTCAGTGGGGAGTCTGCTTGTCCCTCTCCCTCTGCTCCTCCCCCCCAACCTGGCACTCTCTCTCAAATAAAATCTTTTTAAAAAAAGAATATGGAATTATAAACCACAAGGTATTATGAACTTGTCAGCCACTTGAGTAAGCTGTCTTAGAAGAAAACCCAGTTCAAGTAGAGCCTTTTGATGACCCCATAATGCCTGTAGTCTCAGGAGAGATCCTGTTTCAGGCTAAGCCAGTCTTGCTCCATTGAAACTGTGCAGTAAGAGTTCATTGTATTTAAGGTGCTGACTTTTGGGGTAGTTTGTTACAGAGCGAATGATAATACAGATTTTGTGCCAGTGGTTTTGTTTTGCCAAAACAAAAACTTAAAATGGAGGATTGTTTTTGGAACTCAGTGGTGGATACAAACTGGAAAGTTTTGGAGGCATTTAGCGAAAGCCTGAAGAGCTTTGAATAGACTTGGTGTAAGTTTGATGGCCTTTGGGAAGGCTGTGGGTGAGAGCTTAAAGAACAGTGAGAAAAATGTTAGTGGAAATTTGAGGAAGGAAATCCTTGTTCTGTAGTGGCAGAAAGCTTAGCAGTTCAGTTGCTAAAATGTAGAAGGAGAGAAATAACCTAAGGGAAGTACTGTTAACAAAAAGGAGCAAGGAACTGTTGAGTTTGAAAATTCCTGGCCTCTTCACATGACCAGTATTGCTGAAATTAAGTAGTAGATTCTGGGGAAGATCAAATATGGGACACTTTCAGGAAAACGTGGTCTCCCAATGAAGCTGAGGATGTGACTTGAAAATCTTTGGGACCTCAGAAAGATCCCAGGTGTTCCCTCAGGGAACTGTGCAGTCCAGCAGTAGGGGTTGTGAGAACGTGGAGAGAGCCGGCCTCCGTGGTCCCTGCAGAGGGGCTTATCTTGAGGAGAGTTGTTCATGTGGCCTTTTGTCTCCTAATGGAGTAAAACGTGACCCACAGAGTGTTTCCTTTTCCGTCTCCCTCTCTCTTTTAAGGACAGTTGAATTGGCAGAAACACTGTTGGCTTGGACTGAAAGGGCTGGAGACCATGCACAGGGAGGCGGTATTTGAATCCCTGAGCCTCTGTGGGCAGGAAGCACACTGAGAAAACCACATGGCTTCAAACCTGGGCTCCCCTCTTGGGAAGGAAAGAATGACTCCGAAAGCAGAACCGAGCTCCTGAAGGGCAGACCCTCATCCAGCCCCACTGGATTTCAGAATTGCTATGAGCCACTGATGGCCATCCACCTTCCTTATCCACCCCCCCTTTTTTAAAGATTTTATTTATTTATTTGAGAGAGAGAGAGAGAGTGAGAGAGTACAAGCAGGGGGAGCAGCAGAGGGAGAGGGAGAAGCAGACTCCCCACTGAGCAGGGAGCCCGACGTGGGGCTCAATCTCAGGACCCCGGGATCATGACCTGAGCCAAAGGCAGCCACTTATCCGACTGAGCCACCCAGGCGCCCCAGTATTACTGTATATTCCTTACCCCTTTTGGAGCAGCAGTGCTACGGTGATTTCTCCTTGCCTCCTGCACGATTGGTCCTGAGTTCCTGACTGCTAGAAACTGTGAGATAATAAAGATTGTCCGGGTACTGAGTCTTGTGGCAATTTGCCATGTGGTGATAGAAGACAAATACAGTGACGCTTAGGTTGAAATTGCAAGGATGGGAAGGCCGCTGTGCATGGGTGGCAGGTGGTGGGGCAGGGGGCACTAACGCAGGGATGAGGAAGACCTCCCATGCAGGGGCCAGGAGCTGCTGGACTCACTGGCAAAGCGTGCAAACTCAGGAATATTCTCAAATGTAATTTTTTATTACATATTGGAGAAAGGAATTATCTGACCAATGATTATTACTAAGAACTACAGAGTTTTATGTGTGAAATGAGGAAAACATTTTCCTGCTTCTTTGACATGTAATCATTTAGTTGTTTGTTAGTAAGTAAAGTTGTGTCTGTGTAGCATATCGTCTCAGAGATTAACTTAACGGTTACTTTTTAATTTATTTTAAAGGTTTTATTTATTGGAGAGAGAGAGAACACACACACAAGCAGGAGGAGGGGCACAGGGAGAGGGAGAGAGAGAATCTTAAGCAGACTCTGCGCTGAGCATAGAGCTCCACACAGGGCTCGATCTCACAACCCTGAGAGCATCACCTGAGCCGAGTTCAAGAGTCGGTTCCTCAAATGATTGAGCCACCCAGGAGCTCCGTTAAAATGAATAAATGTTAGATACAGTAGGGCTCTATACTCAGCTCTTACCTCCATTTATCTATAAAGTGATTGGAAAGAAGAGGGGATTACCTTCACTCCTAACTTTTTATTTTGGAAATATTAAATATATAGAAAAGCTAAAAGTATATCGTTTTAGTGAGCACGTAAACAGCCTTAATGTTTTGCCTCATTTATTTTTTCCCAGCCTTATTGAGGTACACTTGACAAAAATTGTATGTTTAAGGTGTGCAGTGTGACATTTGCTTACATGCTTACATGCTGTGAAATGGCCACCATATCAAGCTGGTTAACATACCTAACTCCTTGCATGATCACAGGTTTCCTTCTACCTTTTTTTTTTTTGGTTGAACTATTAGAAGGAGTTGCAGGTTTTGATCTGTCTGTAAGTCCTTTTAGCCCAACTCCCAGGAACGAGGTAGTCACAACCACAATATCATCAACCCAGCTAAGAAAATTGATACATTCAGTAATCCCATCTAATATGGTAGTCCAAATGAACTTACAAATTTTTAAAAATCCAGGGTCCATACTGTTTATTTGGTTGTTTCTCTGGCCCCTTTTATTCTGGAATAATAAAAATTCGGACATAATTCTTTCTAAGAAGTGGATTCTAATTTTTGGGCTGATTTTTATGCCTCGAGTTGTCTTGTAGAATGTCCCACATTCTGGATTTGTCTAATTTTTCCTCACTATTAGAGTCACATTGATCCTTTTTTGGTGAGAAAGCTGCATAGATGATGTGTACTTGATCAAGAAGGTGACTTCTGGGTCTCTTCACTATAAAGATGTATTTTCCCCATTTATAAATCTGTGGGGTCATAGTTCCCAACAACCCTTCACTTTGGTTTAAACTTCCATTGATGATACTTGCCTGGATCAAATTTTAACATTGTGAACTGTAGAGAAATTGCTTTTTAATGTTTATGTGTTAATAGATTGATATTTGCAAAGAAAGAACCCACTGTTGCTTTTCCTTTTAAAAATAAGTATATTAGGGCGCCTGGGTGGCTTAGTTGGTTAAGCGACTGCCTTCAGCTCAGGTCATGATCCTGGAGTCCCGGGATCGAGTCCTGCATCAGGCTCCCTGCTCGGCGGGGAGTCTGCTTCTCCCTGTGACCCTCTTCCCTCTCGTGCTCTCTATCTCTCATTCTCTCTCTCTCAAATAAATGAATAAAATCTTAAAAAAATAAATAAAAATAAGTATATTAATTGGGCTAAGATTTAAAGATATTTATTGTCTGAGTTCCACATATGTTTATTTTCCTTAATGATGGATTTGGAGAAGCCTTGGTTTAATTTAAAACAATAAGTTAATAACAGATCAGTCGCATGGTTCCTAGAATTGCTAACAGTGAGGCTCATCGAACAGTCATGTAATACTTCTTGAATGCCTGGTAGGGTGCAAGGAATCACACCAGATAGTATAATATGCTTAACGTTAAAAATCGTAGCTCCTTAAGTACTTATCCATTTGAGAAGATAAGACACATGTGCATATAAAAATAGAATAATAGAGCAGAAAATCATAAATGCCAAGTTACTGGTGTAGTCAGTAAATGCTTTCAGTGTTCAGAGAGCGGTCGCTTTGAACTTTGATGTGTGCAAAGCAGTGTCGGTCTATGAAGATGTCACTGACATTCTGAACCTGGGCCTTTTAAGCATGCTTTCCAATAAATATCACGTGCTTACTGTGTTCCAGCAACAAAACGTGTCCCTTGCCCCTGAAACAATTACTGAGTGAGAGGAAAAACACAGGAACGTATACTACCTGCGATCATAAAAACTCTCTAATGCAGTTATCTCATGAGTGCCGTGGCTGTGTGGAGGAGAGAACAAGGACTTGACGTTGCTTCGGAGGTGGGTTGTGGGCATGTGACTGGAACGGCTTCCTGAGGGAAGTGGCATCTGAGTCTGAGAGGAAGTGTTTAGACTGAGAACGGAAGACTACCCTAGGCAATGGAAGGTGGGCCCACATGCCCAGGGGTGTGACTGTGCGTGCCGTGGTTTTCGAGAGGCTAGTGATTCCGTTTGCAGACGGTTCGGGAGTGGTCCTGATTTGAGAGGGTGTGACAGGAGTGTGTCCGCGTGTGCGTCTGTAAATTTTTTTCTCCCGACGGGAGAACACTGCAGTTGAGATTTTAATGGTAGGCACAATTTTTCAGAAAAAGTGTATGGAAAGATGAGCAGGGGACTGAAGAAGGAACTCAGGAAACACTCTGGTACCAAGTGGGGAGTGGGAGGAAAAAGAGACTCTCAGGCAAACACAGAGAGAGTTATTTATTGGGAAGAGCGCTAAAATAGTAAGGTCAGAGCCACCGGACAAGAGATTTTACAAGAGGCTAGTTAATGCCACAGACAACAGAATATACAGAGGGAATGAAAACTGAGGAAGGCCATTGGATTCAACATTGAAAGGATGCTCTGAATTCAGTTTCAGTGATTTTGGGGGGAGGGTGGTGTGGAAGCCAGATTTCTGGGGAGTAAGGAGGGCCTATTGATGCTGCAACATCAGATTGAAGCCATTTGTTTGTAAAAGTTTGCAGTGAAAGGAGAGAAGGAGTAAATAAAATGAGACCGCTTGGTCAAGGGAAGTTTATTTTCAAAGAGAACACCTTGTAGGCCCACGATGGCAGGAGGGGAACGTGGGAGTGGGTGTGGAGGTCCTATCAAGGGTGGGAAGAGATGAGAACTTGGAAAGGAGGAGAGGCGAACCCCTCAGTCCAGAGGGGAGGAAGGGAGTATGCGGGAAGAGCAGAGAGAAAGGATTATTAAGGAAGAGAAGAAGAAAAGAAGGAACTTACAGGTGATGGCCAGTATGTGCTCTGTGAATTTGGAGAATGCAAAATCGCCTTGGTTTAGCACTTCCTTCTCTGTTCACGTACCCCAGGAGCATGCACGGAGGAAGTCCCTACCTGCCCAGCGTTCTCTGAAGGTGGAGAGTAGCGTGGCGGAAGGCTAATGGGCAAGACTGTAGTCACATGGTATTTTATACCCTTAGAGAAAGATTCATACCAAAAAAAAAAAACAACAAATTGAACACCAGATCCTCTAATATTATCTTAAAATGTGATTATTATTAATACATAAAGATTTCAAATCACCTTATTTAGGAACAAAAAGCATTACTGGATTTAATTTTTAAAAGTTTTGTTAGTATATACATTTAAAAGTGTGTCTTAGGTAGAAAAAATTATTGATCAAATTTTCAAATGTTTAAAATTTTGTAGCATGTTATTTTTTCTTTTGAACTGAGGACTTTTCTCTCTGAGGATAATTTGTTAAGACTTTAAACATTTTAAGCAACAAGAACCCAACATAAGCTTGAGCAATGGAAGAAAAATGAAAAGAGCAGATGAACTTAATAGATTTTAAAGGGGGAATCCAAGACAGACTCATTTCAGGTATGACTGAATCCAGGAATCCTGGTGATGATGTCAAACATTCTCTAGTCCGTTCCATTCTATTCTGTTTCCATCTCTTGATGGTCTCATTTTCTGTGGCAGCCCCAGGGTAGCAGCAGTATGGCCCACTATCCGAAAGGACGATCGACTTTTACCCACCAGCCATTTGGTAGATATCAGAATAGATTCTGTTTGTGGCATGTTGCCGTCCCCGATTATCACCGGACCTAGGAGTTTGGCATAAGCCGGTAGAGGAGAGCCTGGGTTGAAGGAGGGCACCATGATTGTGGGACGAGTGGGGGCTCGAAAATTGTGGCACGTTTCCTTCCAGTCTTATGTACACATGTATGTACGTGTGTGTATATATTTGTTCTGTAACAAACCAGGTTGTCTTATGAAAGCCTTGTGTTGAAATCAAATTCCTGAGGAGAGAATCACCCTTTGATTGCTTATGTAAACGAGCCTTAACATTTTCTTTAGTTTATGATTTCATAAAGATACTGTAGAAGCCTTTCCTTTTTTATAAGTAAAAGTGTTTTCCGTGCCACGTATCACAATATTTTTATGTCTTCACAAAAATGGAGCAGCTGTACGTGGGTCGGTTTTAGTAGCAGCAAACACAAACACACAGAAACAAAACCACCGTCGCAACACGCACACAACCTGGGTTTCTCGTTGGGATTATGAAACAATTTATGATGGAAACATGGAGCGTAGCTGGCTTTGGAGTCAGCAGTTCGGGGCTTTTAGAGAGATGGTTGGGGGGTATTCAAGACAATGGTGTAGAATACCCTGTACAGGGCGAGGCTTCTAGTAGGTGCTTGACAAGTGATAGCTATGAGTATAATTCTTACTGATAAGCCTTGATCTTTTGTGATGCTGAAAAGAGCTCAGTGTGACTCTAGCCAAGGTCCTGGGTTACGTCAGCTCTTTCAGTGACCAACTGTGTGCACCCACCAAATCAAACTACTTGACATCACTGGGTCTGTAAGACAGAGGTGGGTTAGAGATCTTATCTTGCTCTAAAATTCTTCTATTTTTAATAGACGAATTTGGGTTACGGAAAAATGTGGAGTGGAAAGAATCTTCGTATACTGTAAAGAAAATTGATGATCTTAGTTTTGGTGTTAGATACATTTAGGTTTGAATTTCAAGTCCTCTGCTCACCAGCTGTGCAAACTTGGACAAATTGCTAAACCCCGTCTCCTTGTGTAAAGAATGGCAATAATTAGTAATAAATACTTGCTCTCTAGTTTAAGGATGAAGTGCAGAAATGCGTTTGATTTTTCTTCAATAACATTTTACTTTGATTAGTGTCTGTAAAGTTCCTTCCAGTTCCAAAATTTGATATGTAGAATTATTTGTGTTCTGTGAATATTTATTTATTCCATCTTTTCTGATAAATTCCAGCTAGGAGGATTATTGTAAGTCACGAGGGTATAGTTATAAATGTACAGTTACATAGTTGACCTTTGTCACAGCTGCATTGTGCCTACGACATGCTGCCCTTTGAGACCACCTGGGGTAGAGAGTTCATATGGACCATTTCATAACTGGATTTGAGCATGTATTGGTTAGCTACCTTACCAGTGGCTTGGTGGTGGATTGTGTTGAAATTTATCCCATAAAATTGTGCCAGCAAAAAAGAGGTGTACAAAATTACAAAAAAGAAAATCTTGGTCAGGCATTTGGAATAAGTTGTGGACATGGGATCTGCTAAGATTCCCAATGACCAAGCCCCAGGTATCACTTAAAGATTATTGTGAAGATCAAAGGAAATAATGTATGTGTAAGCCCTTGAGCATAGTATTTTCCATATACATTGGCTACTACTATTGTTATTTTTGTCTTTTAGGAATATTTTTCCTCTTGAGTCACCAAGCCATATTTAGTCAAGGGGAAATCCAGTGCGACACCCAATGCCATTCTTACCTATGGGCTGGCTGTACTGGAATTGTGTATTAGAAAAAACCAAAGAATCTCAACTAAAACCCCCAACTAGAATTTACTTTCTTTCTGATCTAGCTTTAGTTCCTGAAATCATTTTTCATGAGAAATTTTTTTGGTATTCATTCATTCAGCGAATATGTAGTACTCATTAAGGGATAGGTACTAAGGAAAAGAGCAGTGACCACAGATAGGTAACCTTTTATATTAGTAAAAAGCCAGCTGTTCATTTGAGTTTCATTTCATAAGAACTTTGTAGTTGCAAAATAAAAGTAATTGAAGCTATAAAATCAAATGAGGCACACTAGTATACCAGTGACTTTTGGGTAGAAACTAGATGGTAAACTTGTTTCATTTTATTTAATTTGGTGTTTCTGAAACTTTTTTTGACCTGTTCTACCCTTTCCTCCGCACTGAACCCACCTTCAGAAATAATAGTCTAAAGTAGCTTGTTTAACTGGAAGTGAACAATATTAGGTTAACTCTGATATTTGTAGGACAGAAGCTGTTGCCTACCAACGGTATTTTATTGGGTGACTCTGTCCTGGTTTGCCAAGGACAGTTCTGGTTGATGCCTGTTGCTCTGGTGTGGTGATTGATAGTCTCCTCCTCTTTACATCTCCAAAGTGCCCCGGTTTGGATGATAAATGAGGCGGTCCGTCCTGGAGCCACTACTTTGGGATCACGAATGTGCCGGGCAGCATCCTCAGCGTGAGGTATCTAGTAACTAACTCGCTTCTCACAACACCCCTGTGAGGTTGGTACTGTTTTGTCCTTTTCTTTTTTTTTTTTGGTATGGGAGTAAACTGAGGCCCAGAGAGGTTAAGTCTTCTGATTACACACCTAGTAGGTAGTGGGGTCCGACGCCAAGCTCAGGCAGGAGCATCTAGTCCTGAAGGGGGTGCTCGTAACCGCCAAGCCTGCAGGTGCAGCCGCGCATGCTCAGTGAGCGCGCCCCAGGGCTGGCTGGGGTGGAGCCCAGGGGAACCGTGACCGTGAACAGCCCCGAAAGGGAATACAAACTTGGAAACAAGGCCGGAGAGCAGGAGCCATGAAGGGTGCACTTTAGGTTACATAAAGTAGAATTTGGGGAATTTGATTTTCTTTTTTCCTCCAGGAATTGCCCTCGTCCTCTTTTAACTGCGAAGAGATGTTTTTCTTTTCACTTTTTTTTTTAAGATTTTATTTATTCATTTGAGACACAGAGACAGAGAGAGAGAAAGCACGAGCAGGAGGAGAGGCAGAGGGCGAAGCAGGCTCCCCGCCGAGCCAGGAGCTCGATGCGGGGCCTGATCCCACGACCCTGGGACCACGACCTGAGCCGAAGGCAGACGCTCAACCATCTCAGCCACCCAGGCGCCGCCCCTTTTCACTTTTAATTAGTGTCCAGAAGTACTAGTTTTCCCTTGAAACATAAAAGAGCGTTTATTTAAAGCAATTTGTTTATGTGTATTTTGTTTTTAAGTTTAGGGATATCTTCTTTTTCCTTTAGTAACAAATCAGACTTTTGGAAAAGCCCTTTTAAACTTACCCCAACTTATTTATGACAGATTCTTCAGAGATCCAAAAGTTAATTTTAGGAAACGTGTGGAGTTTTTTTACTACCCAATCGCCAGACTTCATTGTTGGCCTTTGACTTCCGCCTCATTTCAGGTGGACTCCGATTTAACTGTGCCCCTCCTCCATACCACCTGGAAGTTGAAGAATGCTAAAGTGTATTATTACTTCCTTGACTGGTAATTTCTAAAACTGAATTTGCTTAATAAGTCTACAACAGTAGTTAACAGTGTGATTTTTATAACCAAACCTTTAATATAAATGTGTAATTTTCAGAATTCTAAATGTGAATGTTCAGCGAAACTGAACCAAACCAAACCATTAAATAGGTGGTATATACTCATTCAGTTTAGATTCAGCAAACATTAATTGAGGTTCTTTTATGGTTAACTTTTCCGCTTTGTACTTAGGGTTAAAAAAGATGATAAACCTGTTTCCTGTATCTTCTGCTCCCTGCTTCCCTCCTCCACGCCTTGGTCTTTCTTCTCAACCTCCCTCAAACCTTTACTGCGTGTCTGCTCTGTGCTGGAGTGTGTGGACTCAGGCATATCAAGATGAGTAAGTAGTGACTCCCTTCAAGTAACTCGTGCCTTAGGGAGTCAGATCAGCCCCTGAGTCAGCTCAGCAAAGGGTGGTAAATGTTGGAGCCAGGTTCACACCTGGACCTGTCTGCTGTCCTTTAACGATGACCAGAATCTAGTCATGCGGAAGGAGGAGGGTAACTTGAACAGATGGGGAAATCCATGGTGAGTTTCAGAGGAGCTCGTGGTGAAGGGGTTGGCAGCCATGTTACCATGAGTGGAGGGGTGAGGAATCAACGGGAAATGAGAAAGCACTTTTCCAAGAGCTTGATGTGGTAAGGGGGGAATAGATAAGATTGTAGGTTGAGCCTGTAGTACGATCAAGTGAATATTTTTTATAATGAGCGGTACATACGTTTGCTGTCTAGGAGAGAGCTATAGAAATGGCAAGTGAGATTTAAAGACAGGAGAGGGAAGATAATAGAACAGAATCCTGTAGGAAGTTACATACTCTCAAGAACATAAATGAAAAACAGATTTTGTTTTTTTTTTCTAACTCAACATTTGAATTACATGATAAAATAGGTCGTTAAACATCTTTATGATGTGGAAGCTCTTCTGGTAAGGCATATGTGCTAACCTTTTAAAAGAATTATATTAAAGGAACGATATTGCCATGTTGTCAGGAATTCCTGTTTGGAAATAATGACAAACTCCTCTTTTACCCCACTTTCCCTGTTGCTCAGTCCTCCAATCAAAAGCAAATGGGTCTTGGCCGAGAAGAGAATATCTGTTTTAAGGGTCAAATGTGTCAAATTGTTTTGACTGGCTGGAAGGAGGGGTGCTAATTGGGTCATAAATAGCAAATTTTCTGTTTTTATAAATCAGTGTTTGAGAATTCCAGGATCTCGTTCATTAGGTCTAGGTGGGACCCAGAAACCAATTAATTCATTTATCTACCAAATGTTTATTGAATGCTTTCCTACCATATTCTTATTACCATAATACATAAGTGAGGTTAGAAGGTGGCCCAGGTGCCTACTCTCTAATTGGAGGACAGAGATAAATAAGCAATGAAATAAATAGGATAATTTCATATAATAGTAAGTGCTGCAAAGAAAGTGAACTGTCAGATATACTACTGTCAGATAGTTACCCTATCCAGGGAGAAAGATAACTGCATAGGGTGATCTTGGAAGGAGTTTTTGAAGAGGTAACTTTTATCAACCTTGCTTTAAAAAAAGTTCTTTTTAATCATGGTAACATACACATAATAAAATATACATCAGAAAATATACCATTTTAACCACTTTTAAAAGCATAGAGTTTGGTGGTATTAGGTCTGTTCGCAGTGTTGTACAGCCATCCAGCCCCAGAACGTTTTTCATCTTGCAAAACAGAAAATCTGTAGCCCTTTAAAAAATCTCTCTCTATTCCCCTCTGAATGAGATTACAACAGGAGATGGAAATTGCTAAACTTTTTTTGAAATAAGGCAGCAGATGGATAGGTGGCATCAGATTCCGCAGAGAGGAAAGGTCTGTTAAGTGCATAATACTTGCAGCAAGTCCAATATTGTGTCCTGAAGCTCCCAAGAGGCTCGGCTTTGGGAGGCACCAGACACTAAGGAAGGCAGGGGTCAGAAGGGGAGCCGAAAACAGGGATTGGCCAGAAAATGGATTCCACTTACAGGTGGAATCCTTGAGTTCTCTCTCTGTACACTCTGTGTAGATAGGTGACTGTCCACCAGCAACTCCTGGCTTCGGGAGGCCAAGATTTACCCCCCCCCCCGGCCTTTTTTAAAAAAGATTTATTTGCGAGAGAGAACCCGCGCATGTGTGCGAGCTGGGGGCAAAGGGAGAGATCTTTAAGCAGACTCCCCACTGAGTGCAGAGCCCACGAGGGTCTCAGTCTCATGACCCATGAGATCCTGCAGGACCTGAGCTGAAACCAAGAGTCAGATGCTTAACTGACTGAGCCACCCGGGCCCCCCCCCAAGATTTATTCTTTATAAAATTAAAATTATAAAATAGAAAATTGAAGAAGTGCCTGTATTCTGAACCCGGGCAGTGGGTGGCTGATTGACTCAAAACAGGAAGGTAAGGGAACTCTACATCTGAATTGTGGAACTCCTCCCGTCTTCTCGGCTCTCCTCCCGGAAGTCCACAGGAATCCTGTCCTGCTCGGCCCTGCAGAAGACGGAAGCGGCTTCAGATGGGGAGGGGCTCGCTGCCCGAGCGCCCGGAAATGAATTCTGCCACTTGACGAGCCCCGTTTCCCCACACAGACCTTTTCGGTTTTTTTCAGAGCCTCATTCTTAAATACGACTCAACATTGAAAAACCATTGAACATTTGGGGAAAGCCTCCATGAAAAAAGAGAGGTCAGAAGAAGCAAAGAGGTGGAGGATGGAATGATACTTGGGAGTATGGGGAGAAAACGGACACTGTAGGGATCAAGAGAAACCTTAAAAAAAATCCAACCCTCAAGTGGTAGTATCAGAGAAAATACATTCTTCTCTTCCCTCTAAAGTGATGGCAAAAACAAAAGCATATTTCCATGAGGGTAAAGAGAACTGGAGGGGAGCTGACAGCAGACAGAAGGTACCAGCTAAATATGGGAAGCTGAGAACCTGCCCATGAGTGGTAACTGACTTAGGGGAGCCCAGAAAGTGGAAACAGAGTCCGGGGAGGTGGGTGGTGGTTGCGCAATCCAGAATCCGTCTTCCTTTAAATCTTAACGTGCTTTGCTCTATTTGGACTACTGGTTCTTAGGTTTTGAGAGTGGATGCCCTTTCCCACTTGAAGCTGTGAATGAGCTATCCACCGGTGGAGAAACCAGAATTATTAAATGTAGCTCCTGTTTTCTTAAACAGTTCACTGAAGTGATCACGCATTATTGCATCCTTCTCAGTATTGCTTGTGAGCCAGCGTTTCGCAGAAGTGCATAGCTGAAACGCTTTTCTGGGTGCCAGTGATGGTGGGCTTGAAAGTGATGCCAAAAAGAAAATAGAAAAAGTATTTAACCTATGAGTGTATTCTACCTTTTGTTTGTAAAGTAGTTGTTTAAAACTTGGTACTTCCTTTTAGAATGCTGTAAAAAATGATTATTGGATTCCCAGACTAAACTTGAAAAAAACTTTCCATCAGCAGTTAAACGGGCACTGGTGGGTTCTCTGGGAGACCTCAATGCTTTGTGTAAAATCTTCCTATGAAGAGATACTTTTTTGTGGTAAAGTGACTCTGGATTTGGAGTCACACAGACTTGAATCCAAACCCTGTCTCTGCCATTTTCTGCTGTGTATGTGTAACCTTTGGTAAATTATTTAATGTTTCTGAGTCTCAGTAGAATGAGATGAATAATGTCTAACTCAGAGGGTAGCTGTGAGGATAAAGTGGCATTAAAGTAAAAAAAGCACTCAGCCTGGTTCCTGGATGCTGTAGGGTCAATAAATGTTAAGTTTCCTTCATTTCGCTTTTCTGTGGAATGTGATAAGAGGGAACATTATTTTTCTAGGACTTAAGGGAAGTGCAGATCAGTTGGAGGTGTGTAACATTTTTGAAATGGGATTCCTGTGTTTTAAAATTTTGCCTTATTTATTTGCAATACCTGTGTTCCTTGCTGTCGTTTGATTTGCTCTTGTAAGGAAGGGCATGGGAATGGGGCTCGGGAGATTCAGGGTCTGGTTAGCCTCCTTTCCTACTACTAACTAGATGAGTGAGGTCACTGAATGTGTCACTTCTCCACTTTTGGTCTTCTTCCTGATTGGCAAAGTGAAAGTGTTCTACTGCAAGATGATTTATGAAAGTTTGCTTCTGCTCTAATGTGATCCCGAGACCCGTGAAAAAGTCTCCTTTTTGCGACCTGGGTTTTATGGGGTGTTGAGGCTTGGGATACATTTATTATTATAAACTCAGTTTATGTGTTTGGAGGACTTGAGGTGCTTGAACGTTACTAGACTAATAGCTGATGTTTGGCTTTTTCATTGGAAAATAATTCTAGCTGTGAAACCTAGGTTTGAGTGGAAATACACCAGAAGTGGCCATTGCTTTTCTTCCTACAGAGATAAGTGCTGTTTGGTGCTGCTTGCATGAAGCTATCGCCAGAGTCCTGTGGATTTTACCATTGCTCTTACAAACCTTTTTGTTCTCAAGAGTTATGGACATTCTTATTCCTAGGGTGATTTGGGGTGTGTGTGTGTGTGTGTGTGTGTGTGTGTGTGTGTGTGTGTGTGTTTGTGTGTTTGAATGTTTGTTATGCTAATCTCAGCGCTCTCCTCACTACCCAAAGGAATCCTTCTCTGACCCCTGGGCTAGATATGTTGTATGTTTACATGTTTTTTTTTTTTCCCCCTTTTCGTTGTTTGGATTGTATACATGTCTGCTTTCATAATAGCTTTCTTCCCAGCTGGATTGAAAGCTCTTGGAGGGCCGCGACCACATCTCTTTTGCTGACCTCCGTCTATAACGTTTTGGCATGTAATTGACAGTCAGGACATATTTTTTGAATAAACTAATAAAGTAAAATTGTTGCCTGACAAATATTAAGCGAGTAGAAATATAATGGTAATTAAGAGCTCAAAGTACTGATTAGAATTAATGACTGTAGCCTTTGCTGTTACCAAACAGTGAATTTAAAAGAAAGAATAATGAAGGTGGTTGTATAAAATGACTCTTATTATTGTTTGTGCGAGAACAGGGAACATTCCCGAGTACAGGAAGCAACTTTTGGAAAAACTGCTGGCAGAACGCGAAGTCAGACCGTCCTTGACCCTTAGATCAAATGCATTCGAGCCCGAGTTTCCTTAACTCTTCTTCAGTTTGGAATAAACATTTTGACACAATGAAAGATTTATTTCATATAATTTTTGGTCCTTGCAAACAAAGACCTTAACTGAAGTTGCTGAAACGGAAAACAAACACTTTTTGAATTTTACTGGTTCCATTTGAAAAAAGTTTGTTTCCTTTCAAGTGCATAACACGTTCAAATGAGCTCAGCTGTATTAGCAGATAAACATGTTGATTCATTTGGCCCAGAGCTACTGAATAAAGCCTGGAGGGGGTACAGATTGTTCTTGCCCCCGCCCAGCCGCACCATGTTTTTCTTCCTCTCTGCCCTGGGGAGGGCAGGAGACTGGAATAAGTGACCCTCCTTTACCTGAATTGTCTAGGTGGGGGGAAGGGAAAAAAGTTGGTTTGCCATTCAGGTCTCCTTTCCTTTGCTTTCTGCTCCTTAACTTACAGCCTGTGCTGTTCATCCCCTGCTCAGACCACGGTGGCCATGTCGTGGGGTCACTTCCTGTGACGTGTGACTTGACAGTTTTTACAGAGCACGGGCCTTTACTGCTCATCCCCTGATCAGACCGCAGTGGCCATGTCGTGGGTCACTTACCGTGACATGTGACTTGACAGTTTTTACAGAGGCCGGTTCCTGAATGCTCAGTTTTGAGTAATTAATTTAGTGTGAGTCAGATGTGATTGATTTTGAAGATGGGCTTCATTTGGAAAGCAAAGGCAAGTACGCCGTCTGCAGTGGTGCTGGGATCACAGATACACTCACGTGCAGTAAACTGATGCAGAGCTTTTATCAAGCATGTAAAGAACTTGTATAAGACACTGAGAATGAGCCATGGTATTTAGGAATTGTATTTAGGAAATGACCAAAATACGTGGCTTTTACTGTTTTAGGAACCCTGTAAAGTGTTTGTTTTTTTCAGCATACCTTGTGTCCTGTGTGTTTCATACCATGTTAGGGGCCATCAGTATGCAAAGATTAATAAGAGGTTCTCTCTGCCTTCCAGAGGCTTATCATCGGTGTCCCATTTCCCAAAGCGTATGTCATTAGTAGGTGGGTAGTCCTCAGAAATAGATTTGGGTCACTAAGTTTTGGAGATGCCCCTGGACTAAAGAAAATAAAAGGTTTCTTTAGTATAGGGTAAGTGTACAATGCGGAACTCCGAAAAGTGCTTATGCTTGGTAAGATTGTCCCAAATTCTTAGATGCAGTTTCTTTTTCTCACGCCTTCTGCAGTGGGATCTGAGGGGAAGGGACGGGGGGGGGGGGGGGGGGGATGGGGGCTGGTGGCAGTGATTTGCGTAGGAAGAGGATGACTGATGAGTCATGGCACACTCTTTGGGAAACAGTGGACTGAAGTCGTATTCACCCCGAGGCCACTTCCTCTGAATGCTGCCTTAACAGGGCTCACATTTGCTGCAGGGGCCTGTTTATGCTTTTTAATTAGGTCGGATGAGGGGCTAGGGTCTTTTGATTGAATACGTAAGCTGGAAGTGGGGATTAGTATTAACCTGAAAAATGGCGCCTGTTTCCTTAAATTCAGCCTGTCTTGAAGCAGACTAACCATTTCTTCCAAAACAATGACATCTCCCACCTTTTCTGTTTGATTATGCTGTTTTGCCCCCTTTTCTAGGCAGTCAGACATGAGACCACAGTCATTATTGACTCTTCCCTTTGTCTTAACATAGCCCCACTGCCTCCAACCAAATACTGCCTGATTTTTCCTTAGCGTTCATCTGTTTTTTTCCCATTCCCACGGCCGCGGTGCACACGAAGTAAGTAATCAGTAAATAATTTGTCAAATGATGGAATCTGGACCGCTGTAATGTCCACCGGTAACGGATGGGTCTTAGGCCCTCCTTGCTTTTTCAGTCCTGAACCACTGTTGATGGTGCAGTCGGACTTACGCTGGGTTTCTGCTCTGCGCCCCCAGGAGCTCACTGTTGGTCGGAAAGTGGCCCACATGTCATCACCGGGTGCTCTTGTCTGGCGTCCGGCTGCCGTTCTTTCCCCTGATACTACTGCTCACCATTGGCCGTGAAGTTCTTACCTTTCCAGTTTTCACCTGGTGGCGTGTGCCATGTTTTCTTCTTGGAATACCTTTTTGGGGGTGCCACATATATAATTACGTAAATCTTACCCATCAGCACAGACTGATACTTCTACGACCTCTCCAGCTGTGAGTGCTGTTGTTTATCTGCACATACTTTTCTCTGTAAATCTACGTTTGTCCTCTTCTTGGTGCTGTGTGTATATATTGTGATAGATATTAATATACCCGGAGTATTTCCTCTAAAGGTTTAAGTTCCTTCAGGCAATATGGTGTTGAGTTTAACTGCTGAAACAGATAAACCTCAAATCTCCGTGGATTAATAGCATTTGAATTTTGTGTCTTGCTTGGCCAAATCCAAAAACAGTACGCTGTTCCTGATTCTTGCTCCTTCTGTCTTGTGACTCCTCTGTCATCAGCAAATGGTTCCACGTGTGCTCATCTGCACGAAGCCAGAGAGGGAAAGAACACCGAAAGATCCCCCCTGGGGAGGTTTTTGGTGGGCCAAGCCTGGAAGTAGCACTCTTCCTTCCTCATAGTTCATTAGCTAGAACCCAGTCAAAAGGCCACATTTGACTGTGAGGGAGATTTCTGGGAAGCATGTGCCTGGGAAGAAGAGGTTTTTGTTAATACGAGGCAGTTTGTTAGCACGCCTGTGTTCTGAAGTCAGACCAGGATTTTAATTTTTTTTTTTTTTATTTGAGAGAGAGAAAGATAACAAGAGAGAAAGCATGAGCAGGGAGAGGGAGAGGGAGAAGCAGACTGCCTGCCGAGCAGGGAGCCCGATGCGGGGGTCCTATTTAAAAATACCTTATTGCTAAAAAAACAAACAAAAAAATGCTAACCATCACATGAGTTCTCAAGCAAGTCGTAATCACTGCTCACAGATCACCACAACAAATATAATAATGATAAAGTTTGAAATATTGCAAAAATTACCAAAATGTGACACAGACTCACAAAGTGAGCTAATATTATTGGAAAAATGGCACCAACACAAGTGCTCTATGCAAAGCTGCCACAAGCCTTCAATTTGTAAAAAAAACCGCAGTACCTGCGAAGTGTAATAAAACAAGGTATGCCTGTGTAGCATAATTTCTAAGTTCTGGTGTAGACAGAGCTTTTGATAGATCTCACCAAAATGCTACTAATGAAAGAACAGGAGAGATGACACAGGTGACACCTAAAACTAGCCCTGCTTGAAGTCATTTAACATTTATTTAGTAAGCACCTATGCAGCAAAGGTCCAAGATAGATCACTGAGGACGGCAAGAACAGGTCAGATGTATTGAGTAATTAATATATGCCAAGTACTTCATTTGCGTTTATACTTAAATCTCACAGATGAAAAGAGAAGTAACTTGTCCAAAATCACAGAACTGGTTAAGTGATGCAGCCAGAGCTAAAATCCTGGTTTGGGGGCGCCTGGGTGGCTCAGTTGGTTAAGCATCTGCCTTCGGCTTAGGTCATGATCCCCTGGGTCCTGGGATGGAGCCCCGCATTGGGCTCCCTGCTCAGCGGGGTCTGCCTCTCCCTCTCCTTATGCTCCTCCCCCTGCTTGTGCTCTCTTTTTTTCTCTCTCTCTCTCAAATAAAATCTTAAAAAAAAAAAGCAGAAGTAGGAAGATAATGGAGCAGCAGTACCTTTAAAATTTGAAGACAAATGATACCCAAACTAGTCTAAGTAGTCTGACTTAAGATTGAGAGTAAAATAAAGATATTTTCAGAGAGACAGATCCCTCCCACAAACCCTCAGGAAGCTGCGGAATGTACTCCCCCAGAAGGAGGGAGTGTGTTAAGGAAGAGGAGAACCCAGGTGAGTGGAGAGAGGAGTTCAGACCCAGGGTGGTGGCTGTGCAGCCAGCCCAGGTTGACCCCTCCAGACTGGAGCAAGTTGGAAGGCAGAGAGAGACTTCTTCAAGGAGATGAAATTGATAGAAACCTGATGTGAATGAATATAGTCAAAGGGGATTTGTCAGACTGGAGAGTCTGAGGTTAATTAGGGATAACTACGTAGTAGGTAAATACATAGGGGTAAGTATACAGAAAACTAAGTAAATGAGGAGCCAGGCAATTATTAATTCCAAGTAAGACAAAATGTTATGCAGGAAAAGAAAGGTAATTAGTGTTTGCTACTTGGCTCAGTTCTGAATATCCTGTGTAGTCATAATGATAAAAGCCTCCATTATTGATCTAATAACCAAAGTATTGAGACCGTGGGGGTGGGAAGTGAGGAGGGTGGCAAGACTAGGAAACAGAGCTGAATCTTAAACATCATCATCAGGCAGTCGCTGGAGAATCCCCTACCCTGGCCATTCACGAAACAGTGATACAAACATGCTGCATTACTTAGAGATGTGAAGGGAAATTCCAAAACAGCTAACTAGAGAAAACCTGTGGGGAAAGAAAGTGTTGGTGAGGGGGGCTGGAGACTAGTTTTTCTTTACAAACCTTGTAGATCTAGTTGATTTTTAAAAAACTCTCTGGGTTATGCAACACTTAATCTGAAACTCTAGATTTTGGAGAATCCATTAACTTCAGTGGATTTTTTCTAGATCAGAGGTTTTTCAAGTGCTTCAGCTTCTCACTTAAATGTTATCTTAAGTTAAAGTTTCTATGGTGTATGTTGGATTTGAAACATAAAAATCCATCTTGTCATTGTCTTCATTATTTAGATTTTACTTATGGCTAAGGTGCTAGCTGGGATTCATCCACATCGGCCACTCTAGGACCAATGTTTCCCACATTCCCTCTTCCTGCAGTGGTTCTCCTCAGTCTCCCACACCTAAATTAACTATTCCATCTGTGTTAGGCTCTTCTGTGTGTTACATTAAGCTGTGTTCTCACTCAGTTCGTACATAGATTCCCCCCTCAGCCACCACCTCTTTTGGGGCCTTCCCTGATTTCCTATTTCTTTGTAGTATTTCAGTAGCATGAGTGCTTGTGTGGTGAGAAGCTCTGTGCTCCTCTTTGACCCCTTTCCCCAAAGCTCGGATGGATGGGAGGTGGAACAGGAGGTCTGGGGTGAGTAGCACCGGAAGAGGAATGTATCACCCTGCACCATTTCCGGTCCAGCAGCTTCTAATCATTTTGCCCTCTCCATCCCAGATGCTTTCTGCAACTTCAGCGTTCATGATTGACTGGTTTACTATTATTTGCTTCTTGCATACTTACCTCTTCAATTCAGAGTTCTTAATTGTTTGTAAAAACTAAGTTACTGGTTAAATTTTGCCAATACAAGTATCAAGGGGATTTATTAGCACTATTGTTGGTCTCCCTGAACCAATGGAAAGGCCAGCATTGGGCTCTCAAGATGGGGGCCACACAGCTGGGAGCAGTGCCTCTCTTCCTAAAATAGCTGTGGAAGGACCCCCAGTAAATGAATATCCTGCTTTTGAAGGTTGCCATTCTTTATCACATTTATATAGCTCTTACATTCTGTAATGAGAAACTTGTAAACTGAGAAATTACTCCAAGTACAGGTCATAGTGGGGGAAGCGATGGGGTGACTGGATTTGTAGTTCCTAGGATTTTATTTTATTTGTTTATTTTTATTTTTTAAAAGATTTTATTTATTTATTTGAGAGAGAAAGTGCACATGCAAAAATTGGGGGTGGGTGTATAGAGGGAGAGGGAGAAGCAGACTCTCCGCTGAGCAAAGAGCCCAATGTGGGGCTTGATCGCAGGACTCTGGGATCATGACCTGTGGCGAAGGCAGACACTTAACTGACTGAGCCACCTGGGTGCCCCAGTTCCTGGGATTTTAAATCCAGAAATGCGAGAAAGAGGTAACAAAAATTTTTCAGGATATGAAAGCATACTTTTGGTCTATTTTGTACTGGATACCTCTTTTTGAGGAGGTTTAGAGGCTAGCCTTAGGTTCAGTGCATTTCTTGGTGTATTCTGGTTATAATGGAATTCAGATCCCTTGATCAGAACCCTCCCCTGGTTTCTTGTCTCATGTAGAAGAAAGAATTGAAACTGCTTTTTGATAGTCTTTAAGGCTCAGAATGACGTGGACAGAGGTGGGTCTACCACAGAGCTAACTAAAGTTTACAGCCTCTTGGTTGTGCAAGCCGTTTCCTAGGCTGGACCAAAATCGGTAGAGGCCACTATTGTTTTCCACTGTGACTTTCTTCCTGTCACACTCCCCATCCTTTCAGACTATGCTGAGGTGGACACCAGCAGTTGGGGAACCCCAAGGAGAAGGGCGTGGGATACACTGATGTTATTTACAGTCACTTTCATGGATAGTTTAGTGGTTGCAAGCTGACCAAGTGTAAGGACACCTCCTGGCTGGCATCTGCCCACGATGGTGCAGGGCCTGGGGCTGAGTGGGCGTAGGAACTTGTCCTGTGGCACTTAGCCCACACTGGAAGAATTGTGGGCAATGGAGGAGAAGCCAAGATGGACCATTTGCAAATTTACTGAATATTCTCCTAATCTTATAGCTCCTATGTGAAAGAAACATAAAAGAGGTTTTC
The DNA here is from genome assembly GCF_037043125.1 of Eumetopias jubatus. Taxonomy (NCBI): domain Eukaryota; kingdom Metazoa; phylum Chordata; class Mammalia; order Carnivora; family Otariidae; genus Eumetopias; species Eumetopias jubatus. The sequence goes on along the minus strand of NW_028274818.1, from coordinate 62,967,682 downwards.
ACCCATTCAATAATTTGACATATTTACATGGCATCCCCAAGAGCTGGGAAGCTGAAAGAAACCTTTCCAAACAATCAGTAATAAAAAACAAAGTTTTACCCTTTATTTCAGATGAAAGACTAAACTGTTGTCTCTCAAATTAATGCAAAAGTGTGGCAGGGAGTTAATTATTAAAAATAATCATGTTATCAATTAAGATGTTTTGATGTGGTTGACAACTCTTCAAGATTTATAATTTGCTGGAGTTTCCTTTCTTATTCCAAAGAAATAATTCAGTTAGGACCTGATTTTGTTTTCATAATTGTGTATTCCTTTTCTTGAGCGAGCCCTTCCCCCCACTGCAGAAGCGTCCAGCTCCATGGAAACCTGGTTTACCCCTGGGTTTCCTCCCGTCTGCCTCTGCCCACCTCCTGGCCTGCCCTCGTGTCCTCGCCCACTACAGTGCAGGCAGATTCATGGAGTTGTTCCTCAGGTGGATTGGTGGCGTCCCCGCCACACACCGGCCGCCCCTGCCCGTCACACTCTTGCCTTGGCTTTTCAAAGAGCTTTTCGTTTTCTTCTCGGGACAGGTGCCTTCTCAGAGAGTCTTTGACCACCCGGTCTGCAGTATCCTTTTCTTCCTTCCTCATCTCTGGCACACCACCTGCTTGATTTTCATAGCGTGCGCCAACATTGGCCCTTCTGTTGTTGTTTTTATGGGCCGCCTTTACCTTCCCGGACAGAAGCTCAGCGAGCGTAGGAGAGCTGTGTTCACTCCCGTGTTTGCCAGAGCCTCGAACAGTGCCTGGACCTTACTGTTAGGCCCTCAGTGGGTATTTGTTGAAAGAAGAGTTACGAAGAAGCTTGCGCTCGTTCATTTTGCTGTGTATTCGCTAGTTCCGTTTCTTATGTTAATTGTGTTTTTGTGTGTTATTGGACAGATACAATTTGTGCATCCCTCCCTCACATTGCTGCCTCTCCTCCTACCCTACGTAACCCAGAGGTACGCTGAGTCAGTGCTTAGCATTCTCACCCATTTGTATTTTAAGTTTTTTCTTACGTGTAAATGCCTATATAAACAATATAAATGTTTAACAGTAGAACTAGTATGTTTTCAAGCTTTATACAAATGATACCATATTGCACATTATCCTCACCTTTTTTTAAACATTATGTTTTTAAGATGTATTTATATTGATACACAGAACCCTAATTTCTTCATTTGCATTGCTGTGTGGTTTTGCATGAATAAATCACAGTTTACCAAACTGTTCTGTTGAAGGGCTTTTAAGTGGTTGCTAATTTTTTTCCCTATCACAAACCATGGTGTGATAAGTGTTTCTGTAATGTATATGTGAAATTATTTTCTAGGATATATTATTGCAAGTAGAAATCACCAAGTCATTGGGGATGCTCATCCTTCACCTTTACTAGATTGTGTATTTTGTTTCCTAAAGTGCTTGTCACCAGGTGACTCCACCAGCGGTTCCGGAGAGGTGTTCTCTCCTTGCCATCGCTTTGTTTTGTCAAACACAACGTTTGTCATTCCGGCGTGTGACAATGGTATTGCGTGTTTAAAATTTGCCTTTCTCCAGTTACCGGCGGGGTTTTGAATTTTTTCATGTGTTTATTGCTATTTAATTTTTTTTTTAAAGATTTTATTTATTTATTTGACAGAGAAACACAGCGAGAGAGGGAACACAAGCAGTGGGAGAGGGAGAAGCAGGCTTCCCGCTGAGCAGGGCACCCGATGTGGGGCTCGATCCCAGGACCCTGGGATCATGACCTGAGCCGAAGGCAGACGCTTAACAACTGGGCCACCCAGGCGCCCCAGCTATTTAATTTCTTTTGTGAATTGCTTTTTCTGTCCTTTGTCCCCACTCAGAGTTTTTTGTACTGGATGATTTGTCCTTTTCCTGTTGATTAGTAGGAATTATTCAGGTATTGATAGTAATAATTTATCCAAATCACAAATACCTTCTTTCAGTTTGTGGCTTGTTCTCTTAGTTGCATTTGTACTAATTTTTTTCTTTTTTAATTTTATTTTATTATGTTAATCACCATACATTACATCATTAGTTTTTGATGTAGTGTTTCATGATTGTTTGCATATAACACCCAGTGCTCCATTCTATATGTGCCCTATTTAAAAAGAATCACCAGGCTAACCCGTCCCCCACACCTCTCCTCTCTAGAACCCTCAGTTTGTTTCTCAGAGTCCATAGACTCCCATGGTTCGTCTCCCCCTCTGATTTCCCCCCCTTCATTTTTCCCTTCCTACTATTTTCTGCCTGTGTACTAATTTTTGTTGTTGTGCCAGACTTTTCCATCTTGACACTGGTACATGTATCAATCTTTGCTTTATAGTTTTGGCTTCCGGTATCATCATGAAGAACCTCTTTGCTACGTTGAGGTAATAACGGAAGTCTGTTTATTAATGATGTATTACTGCTAGCAGATTACTACCCAAACCTACTTAGTTTAAAACAAACTATAAACATTTATTACCTACTCCCTGTCCATGGGAGCAGTGTGGCTGGGTGGTTCTCGCCTCTGTCGTTGGTTTGCAGGTGAGATGTCACTTAGGCTGCTGTCATTGGAAGGTTTGACTAGAGCTGGAGGACCTGCTTTTAAAGATAGTCCACTCACACGGCTGGTCGTGGGTGCAGGCTATTGTAGGAGGCCTCACTTGGTCTTAGGTCCTTTACCAGAGCCACATGAGTGACCTCATAAGATGGAGGTTGGCTTCCCCTGAGTGAGTGAGGGAGGCAGCAGAGTGAGATAGAAACTCGTTGTCTTAGGATCACGTATGTTGGACGTCACAGCCCTACTCGCTGGGGAGGAGATGGCATGGGGACTGCCATAGCAGGGTGTGTGGATCACTGCAGGCTGACCTGGAGGCTAGCTACCAGAGTGCCTTCTGTTTTCTTAATAAAATAAATAAAAGTTCTTTCACATTTAGGTCTCCTCCACTCCACTTTGAGGATTTTATATTGTGTTGCATGTGGTGTTGGAAGGGGATCTAGCCTCAGTGTTCTTCTACAGGTATAATTTGTCCTAATCCCATTTATTGAATAATCTGTCATCATTGTTCTGTTTATATGTGGGTTTGTTTCTGGACTCTCTGTACTTCTCCTTTAGCTTCTTTTTCTCTTCCTCTGCCAATACCACTTTACAACAAGTACTGATCTTTCTAAACCAAGTCCCAAACTCCCTTTGTTCTTTGTGGTTGGCTTAGCTCTTCTTGTCTCCCAAGGGCCATTAAGAGAGAATTTGTTAGATAAATCTATTTGAGTTTTAGGATCAGTTTTCTAGGTTCCATGTAAAGTCCTGATTGGATTTTTCTCATTTTAAGATACAACTTTTTTTTGTCATTAAAAAAGTAATAGTGCTTCATAAAGATTTGTGAAATATAGATAAAAGAAACATAAAAGAAGAAAACATCCATAGCTCCATCACCCAAACATCACCATTATTGTGATTAGGAATACTCATTAGAAAGTCCTAAAGATTTGATTTTGTAAAAATTAAATTTGCTCTATAACAAAGGGCATGATGTGTTGGGAAAAAATGAGGATTAACATTTTTCTTTTCTTTCTTTGTTTCCTTTTTTTTTTTTTAAAGTAGGCCCAATGTGGGGCTCAGACTCATGACCCTGAGGTCAAGACTGAGCTGAGATCAAGAGTTGGACGCTTAACTGACTGCACCACCCAGGCGCCCCTAACATTCTTATTATATAGTGTGCTTCCATAAATTATTAAGAAAAAGATAAATGACCCGATAGAAAAATGGGCAAAGAACATGAACAGGCATTTGACAGAGGAGGATGTACAAAGAAGTGCATATACCCATTCCTCAAATGGTAGCATTTTTCTACATTTTGTTTTCTCTTTTCTTCTCTCCCCTCCTTTTCTCTCTGTGCCCTTCTTTGTCCCTCTTTATATATGATATTTTAAATATATTTATAGAGATTTTTAAAAAATATATTTAGATGGTTAAATATATTTAGCTTCAAATATATAGATTTCTTTCTGAACCATTTGAAATAAATTTGAGATATAATGCCCCTTGTGCCCTTATACACTTCAGTCTGTGTTTCCTAAAATGAGGACTTTATGTCACATAATGTGTAGTTATCAAAATCAAGAAATTAATATCAGTGCAATACTATAATTTTGATATTGCCAATAATAACCCTTATTCCGCCCCCCCCAAAAAACACCTTAGGTCATCTTGCAAGTCTCAGTATGTGACATCATGATGTTTCGTCATACAACAGAAATATCAGTTGTTCTGTCTCTTCAGTTTCCTTTAATCGGGAGGCACATGATGTTGATTTGTCCCAATTCTGGTGATGGTAACTTTGGTCACCGGTTGCAGTGGTATTTTGTAAGTAATGAGAATCTTGTGGTGTGATGCTTTATGACTGTGTAATGTCTGGTTACTCCTCAGACTTTGACCCACCAGTTTTAACATCTATTTATGGTTCTTGTTTGAATCAGTTATTAAGGATTCATGGTGGTTTTTCTAATTCTCTTGTTCCTTTCTCATTTTAATTGGCTTTTAATAGAAAGAAGACATTTCATTTTCCCTTGTGAATTCTGTTTTATTCAATGGCTAATAATTTTTTACTATCACTATTAACTTTTTAAAAATTCATTTTTCCTTAAAATATTTACTTTTATTTATTTATTTTAAAAGATTTTATTTATTTATTTGTCAGAGAGAGAATGCAAGTGGGGGAGCGGCAGGCAGAGGGAGAAGCAGATTCCCCACTGAGCAGGGAGCCTGACACGGGACTCTCCCCCGGGACCTTGGGATCATGACCTGAGCCAAAGGCAGACACTTAACTGACTGAGCCACCTAGACATCCCTAAAATATTTATTTATTTATTTATTTATTTAATTGTGTTATATTAATCACCATACATTACATCATTAGTTTTTGATGTAGTGTTCCATGATTCATTGTTTGTGCATAACACCCAGTGCTCCATGCAGAACGTGCCCTTCTTAATACCCATCACCAGGCTAACCCCATCTCCCATCCCCCTCCCCTCTAGAACCCTCAGTTTTTCAGAGTCCATAGTCTCTCATGGTTCATCTCCCCCTCCGATCCCCCCCTTCATTCTTCCCCTCCTGCTATCATCTTCTTCTTTTTTTTTTTTTAACATATAATGTATTATTTGTTTCAGAGGTGTAGGTCTGTGATTCATTAGTCTTACACAATTCACAGTGTTCACCATAGCACATACCCTCCCCAATGTCTATCACCCAGACACCTCATCCCTCCCACTCCACCCCCACTCCAGCAACCCTCAGGTTGTTTCCTGAGATTAAGAATTCCTAAAATATTTATTTTTAATATTCCCTTATAATTATCATATTAGTGTCAGGTGTACAATATACTGATTCAGCAATTCTGTACATTACTCAGTGCTCATTGTGGTAAGTGTACCTATTTCACCCATCTTCCCACCTCCTCTCTGGCAACCACCAGTTTGTTCTTTGTATTTAAGAATCTGTTTTTTTGTCTCATTTTTTTCTTTATTTCTTGAATTCTAGGTTTAAGTGAAATCATACGGTATTTTTTTCTTTGACTTGTTTCACTTAGCATGATACTCTCTAGATCCATCTATGTTGCTGCAAATGGCAAGATTTCATTCTTTTTTTTGTGGCTGAATAATATTCTGTTTCATATACACATTGCATCTTCTTGATCTCTTCATGTATCAGTGGACATTTGGGTTGCTTCCATATCTTGGCTACAGTAAATAATACTGCAATAAACATAAGGTGCATATATCTTCTCGAATTAGTATTTTTGTGTTCTTTGGATAAGTACCCAGTAGTGGAATTACTGGATTGATAATACTAGTTCTATTTTTCATTTTCTAAGGAACTTCCATACTGTTCTCCACAGTGGCTGCACCAGTTTGTATTGCCACCAGCTGTCACTAGGGTTCCTTTATCTCCACATTCTCATTAATCCTTGTTGTATTTTGTGTTTTTGATTTTAGCCATTCTGACAGGTGTGAGGTGGTATTCTCATTATTAATTAATTAATTAATTAATTAATTTTTTTGTTAGAAGTAGAGAAGGAGGAGAGGGAGAGAATCCCAAGCAGGCTCCATGCCCAGTGTGGAGCCTGATGTGGGGCTTGATCTCACAACTCTGAGATCATGACCTGAGCTGAGATCAAGAGTCAGATGCTTAACCGACTGAGCCACCCAGGCACCCCTCATTATTAATTTTTAAATGCTCAAATTACCCCAGATTTGTCCCATGGAAGCCCCTTTAAGTAAGCTCCTGTATTCTTTTGACATGTCCCCATCAATTTGTGAAGACTTTCAGACATTCTGACACAGTAAGATCCTCCAGGCTTATCCTGTCCTTTCCCTTTTCCGGCTTTAGAATCAGCCATTTCTCCACAGAGTTCTGGTTCCTTCCAGTGGATAACAGTATTATCTTTCTTTTATTCTCAATTCTTTTATTTTTAATTACCTTTATTCTTCATTACTGTATTTTTTATGCTATGTTGATCCATTCTATTTTTGCATGAGTACCAGGCTGTTTTAATTATTTATATTTTATATTTTAGTTAATTATTATTTTAGTAGATCTCTTTGCTATATATTTGACACTAATGAAAAGCCATCTTTTCTTGCTTGACTTCTAGAAACCCATAGTTCCTCTTTTGTTAACTTCTTTGACTGCTTTTCTTATTCTTCTTCTGGATTGTTCTTCTTAGATTAGGTTTTTAAAGGGTAGAGTTTCCTAAGATTCTGTCCTTTCTGTGGGGAACTAGATACTGTCATTGCTCAGTCTGCACTGGTTCCATCTCTCTGGGACAATTTGATAATATATATCAAAATTACAAATGTATATTCCTACTTCTGGGAATGTGTCCTACAGGTAACGTTTGCATATTTCATAATGACGTATGTACAGGATTATTCATACAAATACCGTATGTTAATAGTAAAAGATCTGGAGATTATCCACACTAACCCGAAAAGTTTATTAGCTTTTTCTCCCCATATCTGCATGAGGCTAGATTTTCTTTATATGTGTGAACCAAAATAAATTAGTGCAGCAGAATGGGAAAAATGTCTATTAATAGTGGATTGGTTGAGTAAATTTTCATGCAGCAATGCAATGGATATTATACATTTGAAAAGGAGTAGGAAGAATAGTATTTATATGGAAAATTATGGAAAAATTACTGCAATTAAAGAGGAAAAGAGCCAACTGCAGAACATATTATGTATTACTTTCTCCGTAAAGGGGAGGAAATAAGATTATGTAGTTGTATTTGCTTAAATTGGTGTAAAGGAAGTCTGGAAGGAAAAACAAGAAACTTAACGCTTTAGCCAGAAAGCAGGGTATGAACTGGGCAGATGACAGACAGGGGTGTGATAGACCCGTTTAATCTGTTTGATTTGTGATGGGGCGCCTGGGTGGCTCAGTGGGTTAAGCATCTGCTTTCCTGGGATTGAGCCCTGTGTCGGGCTCCCTGCTCTGCGGGGCGTCTGCTGTGGGTTCTCCCTCTCCCTCTGTTCCTCCCCCTTGCTCATGTTCTTTCTCTCTGTCTCAAATAAATAAATATTAAAACAAATCTGTTTGATTTGTGACATGTGAAGATACTACCTGTCTAATTACTCTAAAACGTTTCTGGTATAGCTTCAAGTTAGTGTTGACACAGCACAAACTTAGACTTTGTAGTTCTGAGCCGCTGACCCACAGCATAATGTTCGTTAACACACTATATAAAGCCCTTCCTCTCTTTAGGTTTTTACTTTGCCGTTTCTGGCTCTGTGTTTCACATTCCAGTGACACTGAATTCCTTCCGGTCCTTCTCACACATGGTGCTGTTTCGTATCTGTGCCTGATTTACTTATGTCTTCTTCATATTCACCTTTGAAGAATCCGTTGGTCATCTTCTCTGCAGGCTGAGTTAGGGGACTCTCTCACATGCCCTGTGTATTTGTCTATTATCGCTCTTATCATCCTGCATTGTAACGATCGGCCTCTTTCTAGTGCCCTGATGCAGACGCTCAAAGATTTGCTGTGGGGTTTTTTTTGTTTTGTTTTTTTAAGATCTTTGCCTGTAGGGTCTGGGCCATCCTTCAAGCAGCTACTACAGTCTTTCCTGGAGACAGACACACAGGGATGTAGCGAACGTGAGGCAGGTCTCATAAGTGAGATCGTAGGCAAAGTTATACTTCCACAGGAGGTCTTTGGCATGGGTCTGGAAGCTGGGCCCGAGTCCAGATGGAGACATTTCCACAGGCCCTGTGGGGGAGCAATACATAGTCTGGTGGAGCTTCAGCAGAGAGGAATCATGACTCAAGGTGAATGGGGAAGGAAAGGAAAAACAGGCACAGATTGTGAGAGGTCGAACATTCTAGTCTCAGGAATTTAAATAGCATCTTGTAGGCAGAGTAGGACTATGGAATGTTTCTGAACGGGGAGTCAATCTGATCTGTGTTTTAGGATGATGACTTTTATGCTTTGTGTAGGGTAGTTTGAAAAACGAGGAGATGCGACAATGGGGCACCTGTGAAGATATTTTATACCTTAAGCTACAGTGTTGAATACAGGATCGGAAAGAGTAGCCAGTCACATTTTCAAACTCCGTGCTTTTTCCATACAGTCTGTTCAATCTGGAATCATGTTATTCCAGTGATGAGAGTCTATTCATCTTTGAAGAGACAGCTTATGTGTTACTTCTGCTCGTAATCCCTGGTAAATTCCCTCCAAAAGTAATTAATCATGCCCTGTTCTGACTGTGTTTCGTTTATTTCTTTTAGAACCTTTTTCATACTCTCTGTATCTTACAGTCATCGTCTTAATCACCCCCAGAGTTAACTGCATTCTCCTGCAGACCTGTGTTGCTTTATGTGACCCACTCATGTAACACTTACCACGATGTATCGTTTGATGGTTTTTCTGTTTATTGCAGTAAATATTTCTTCAGTATCAAACCTCAAGGAAACCTTGGCAATCCATATGTTTATCTATAATGTATGATTAGACGCGTGAGTTCCTTAAGGGGACCTTATTTTGATCTCTTACACTAAGCACAGTTGGTGATACATGTTAGACCCTCAATATTTAGAGACATCAGTGGAGTGAGGTTGGTTAAAAACCAGGTTTAAATCCTGGCTCTGCTGCTGTAACTGGGGTCCACTGTAGAGAAGTTATTTAAGCCTGTCTAAGCCATAATTGTCTTGTCTGTAAAGTGGGGAATTCGTGAGCTTGGGCTGCCATTACAAAATACCAGAGGCTGAGCAGCTTAAACGGCAGAGAGCTTTTTCTCACAGTTCTAGAGAGTGGGGAGAGTCTGAACACGGGGTGCCAGCATGATTGGGTTCTGGTGAGCACTGTCTTCTTGGCTCGTGGGCAGCACCTCCTTGTTGTATCCTCACGTGGTGGGGAAAGACAGAACAAGCTCTCTGGTATATTCCTTTATAAGGATGCTGATCCCATCATGTGAGTCCCCCCTTACTACCTCATCTAAATATAATTACCTACCAAAGGGCCCATCTCCAAGCACCGTCAGGTGGGGAGTTAGGGCTCCCACATATGACTTGGGTGGTGGTGGTGAGGGGGACATAAACGTTCCATCCATAACACTGTCTTATACAGTGGTTGTGCCAATTAAGTAATTTATGGAAAGCATTTAGCACTGAGCCTCTAACATAACAAGTGTTGTGTTTATTTAACCTCCTATTATTATTTTGACTTGGCATAAATTTTACAGATGGGGTAATGGAGGAAAATTCGAAATGATCTGGTGATTTTGCTCTTCATTGATGGGGAATGTGTGATAATATAATATTAATGTGTAATATTAATATATTAATATTAAGAAGGGAGAAGAGCGGGAGACGCCACTTTGCTCTATCCACAGGGGAGGAGAAGGTAGATGCTATTGTCCGGCTTAGAGATGGAGCCTAACTATGCTCACAGTAGAAGAAAAGAGAACTTTAATATTCTGTACATGTATGTGACCTTTAAAATGTACTTCTTAATTTGTTTTTATTCAAATCTTTCTTTTCTTTTCTCTGGTTTCATTGATAGGTTGAATTTTTCTGTTAGTCCAGGAAAACAGAAGTGCCTTGGAGATCTTTCTCCACAAATACTACTAGTTTTGTTTTGCTGGATTTTGAAAAGTTGTATTTCAAATATTAGACTTATTCTGATATTTTAAAATTGGATTATCATCTATTCCTACTCACTAGCGTTTGGATTTTGACTTTCTCCTCTCTAACTTAATGAATCGAGGACTTAATTTATGAGCCTTTCTAGAACTATTAAGACTCTCTAATTCTTTCACTTTTGGCAATAATTGTCTCCACATTTACTTTATAGAGTCCCCTTTGGTGGAGCCCACAGGCGGAGAGGAAGCACAGGATTCGTAAGATGGAGGGCGGGTGAGTGACTGAGAATTTGGGTTGGAACTTGGGGAAGAGTGGTAGCGGTTTCTCCTTAATAACAGAAATAAAACTAGAGGGACAATGTGCTGGTTTTTGTCTTACGTCAGTTGTATTAATAATTTGGGTGGCATGGTTATCATGCCGTCTGTACTAAGATTTTGTCAAAATTCACACAGTGACTCAGCACACAGTTGACAGTTTGGGGAAAAGGCAAACAGTTGATCCCAAGGCTGAGCTTTTCTTTGGCGGTAGTGGTCAAAAGCACATCATTAAAATGCAGTTTGGGACTTTTCTTTTTTGTTTTAATAATAAAAATCACAACTCTTAATAATAGATACCATTTTAGTTGTAATTGGCAGACAAATATGCTTCTGGAGCCACAGAAGTCAAACTTGAGAGAAAGTAAAGAAAAATTAGAGCGAGGTGATATGTAATGAATATTAACTTAAAATAATTATCAAGTGACACATTTTCATTCAGAAGAAAAATGATGTGTGCCCAAGATTAACTTTATTACTTTTTTTTTTTTTAAGATTTTATTTATTTATTTGACAGAGAGACAGCAAGAGAGGGAACACATGCAGGGGGAGTGGAAGAGGGAGAAGCAGGCTTCCCACTGAGCAGGGAGCCTGATGCGGGGCTCGATCCCAGGACCCCGGGATCATGACCTGAGCCGAAGGCAGACGCTTAAGGACTGAGCCACCCAGGCGCTCCTAACTTTATTACTATATATTATATAAACTCGGAGTTACGATTTTATACAACATAATATTGCAGCAGTGATACAAACAAAGGGAAAAGGGCAGTAAATTGACATCAAAAAAGGAACGGAGCCTGTGAAAGTGGAGCCATTAAAGAAAGGGAAAATCTGTGGGTCTGGATCTATGGCAGGGGTTTCTATTTTGCAATGTAAAAATAACCTTAAATTGGTTGTATTCGTTTACTGGTGAATTTATGAGTTTTCTGACAATGTATGTGTGGTACAGTTAGATGAGCCTGAGCATAATAGGATAAATACTAGAAAAACTTTGTCTCTGGGACTCTTTTACTGCTTTTTTTTTTCTTATTCCTTCAACCTCCTCATTTGGGGTCACCCTCCATAGGCCTTGCCCTGTTTTATCGCGATCAGGGGAGACCCTTTGGGCCTTGACAGGTTATCTCTGAAAGATGAACAGACACACTTGATGGCAGATTATTTTACATTTAATTGGGGCTCTTGAAAATCCAAACAGAATTTCCTTATGGTAAAACCTCAAACATTGACATCTGTTGCAGGAAAAATTTTTAGGGAAGAGGGTTTTTTGACTCTGCCCCCAAAACCCAGCCTGTTGCTGGGTGGGAAAGAATGAGCACAGCAAGAGGCCCGTGACCTGCTAGTGTGTGGGGATCTGGACTGGGCCCTCGATCGACCCAGCATCTACCATTTGATCCTTACAGTGAGATCAGCATTCTCATGCACATTTCACAAAAGAGGACTTGAAAAAGGCAGAGACCAAGTGACCTTTCTAAAGAGGTTACAGTGGAGGCACATCTTAAAATCAGGACTTCCAGACTCCAAAGCTTTTACCTCCACCTCCAGACCAGTCTGCATTCTTCTGTTTTACCCAGACCTCTTTGTGCTGAACATACAGTTTCTTGCCCTCAAGAATTCCTTTACCTGGTTCTCTAGCGATGGTTCCCCAGCTCCCTTGTCCATCACCACATAGACCTGCTGCTTGTTGATCCCTTAAGTCTCTTTACTGGGACCTCCCGTTGGGCTTTTGGCTAGGAACCGAGAAAGGCCTTATTAGCAGTGATGGCCAACAACTGCAACGTTCAGTTCTAATCATACTCAGGTTGGTTTGTTTTTTAGCAGATTGGCCAGCCCTTTTGCTTGTACTTAGAGTAAGGAAGTGTGGATGAGTTCCGTGTGGACCGCCATGTCTGGGAATGATCACAGTGAGAACTGATAAGTTTTTTGCTCTTGACCTTTTGAACAGATGTGTTCAGTATTACAAACAGTTTGAGAATGTTCGTTCAACAAAGAGCTCTCAGGTGTGTACTGTGTACCAGGGAATGCTAGATTCTCCCCTGAACGCGACACTGAAAACACATGGTTCCGACCCTCAGGGAGGGGGTAGTTTGGAAGGGAGACAGACAAGGGAGGTTCCTACTAGGATACCCTGTTCTTGTAGAGTAATGCAGGTGTGCAGGAGGAGAGTACACTCTGGAAGGAGCAGCTAGCTGTGCTTGGGGGGCTCATGGAGAGGTTCGGGGAAGAGAGTGTCGTTCCACTGAAGTTGGACTATGTCCTCGACTATAAGAAGCTGTCTTATACGTACTGTGTGTGGAGCATCTGTACCAACAGCGGTTCCCTCACATGGACACGTAACTGCAGCATTTAAGCTCGAATGCTTTGCCTCTTCCCTTTTCCCCTAGGTTTTACGTGGTCATGTATCTTCTTTTCCTCCCCATATATCTTTTAGAAAAGTGGTCTAGCTAGCTGTTCATTTGTTTCCCTTTATGTTTCTGCTCTCTGTTCTTAAATTTCTCTGGTTTTTGGAAGCAGGCAGATAAATTTCTGGTCGGTCAAGCAAAGTCAGATTAATGTTGATGGTTGATCAAATAAATAAAAAATAAATCTTTACAATAAGCGCTGATTGTTGATTTCTGCCTTCTTCACAACACTTAGTAATGTGTGAAGGGTCACGATGTTGGTGGGAAATGAAGAGAGGAGGGTAATGGAACTAGGCACCTGATCGCTTTATCATCTTTACTGTGGCACAGATGGTTTTCTTCCATTTAGAATAATCTCAGGACTGAAATTGTCTGTCTCAGGACAGACTAGCTGTGTTCTTGAGCTGAAAATACAGTAAGAGGACAGTTGGCTGGAGGGAAACATTATATTCAGTGGTATATTATTTTCTGGCCCAGTTTGATTGTAAGGCTGTTTGGTGAGTTACACTTAGGAAGGTTCCCCTTTGATTAAGTCTTCTCATACATGCTGGTCTCTCATGTACATGTGGTTTTCACAGGCACATTGCCAGATGTGAAAGCAACTTGGTTTACTTGAGAAGCTGTATGACATTATGGAAAGAGCCCTGCACCAGAAGTTAGGAGAGAGGAATTCTGGACCTACCTCAGTCTCTTGTTCTTTTCCTTTGCGTTCATCAGTTAACTTCTTTTAGGTCTCGGTTTTTTGCTTTTTAAATGATGGGATGTGATAATGCTCTCTGAGGTATTGGTTGGCTCAGAACTTTCATCCTTTCATTATTTAACTATAAAACCTTTGTTGAGTGCTTCCCACATTTCATGCAGGGAATAAAAGACGTGGAGTATATAGAGCTATAGGCGATGGAAGAAAATTGAGAGTCCAGAAAAATCCATACATCTGGTCAACAAACCAGTTGATGTTTGACAAGGGTGGCAAGACTATTCAATGGGGAAGAATAGTCTTCAACAAATGGTACTGGGACAACTGGATTTCCACATGCAGCAGAATGAATTTGAACCCCTACCTCACATTATGTATAAAAAGTAACTCAAAGGGGACTTAAACATGAAAACTAAAACTGTAAATCTCTTAGGAGAAAATGGGTAAATCTTTGTGACCTTCAATTGGGTAATAGTTTTTTAGATTTGACATCAAAAGCACATGCTTTTGAAATGAAAAGCTGATAAATTGGACTTCATCAAAATTAAAAACTTTTCTGGGTCAAAGGACACTATTAAGAAAGTGAAAAGATGACCCATAGAATGGGAGAAGATATCTGTAACAGAGATCTAATAAAGGTGTAGTACCCAGAATATATCACAGAATTTTTATAACTCAACTATAAAAGGCGACGATAAAAGACAAATAAAAAATGGTGAAGAATCCGAATTGACATTTCTCCAGAGAAGATACACAAAGGACCAATAATACATGAAAAAATGCTCAACATTATTAGCCATCAGAGAAATGGAAATCACAATGACATGAGATATCACTTCATACCCTCTAAGATGGCTGTAATCAAAGAGATCATAGGAAGCGTGGGGAGATCACAGAGATGGGGGGCCCTCACACAGGCTGCTGGAATTGTAACACAGTGAAGTTGCTTTGGAAAGCAGTTCAGTAGTTCCTAAAAAACTTAAACACAGAGTTACCATATGACCCAGCAGTTCCACACCTAGAGAAATAGACCCAAGAGAATTGAAATCCTGTGTTTCCATAAAACTTGCATATGAATGTTCATAGTAGCATTATTCATAATAGCCCCAAACTGAAAATCACCCAAATGTCCAATAACTGTTGTGTGGAGAAACAAAATATGGTGTAATTCAGAAAATGGAATATCACTCCTCCAGAAAAGGAATGAAATACTGATACATGTTCCAAAATGGGTGTACCTTGAAAACATGCTAAGTGGAGAAAGTCAGACACAGCGGTCACATATTGTACGATTCCATTTGTATGAAATGTGCGGAATAGGCAAATCCATAGGCAGAAAGCAGGGTAGTGGTTGCCAGGGGCAGAGAGGAGGAGGGGTTGGGGAGGGACCACTGATGGGTTTAGCATTTCTTTCTGGGGTAATGAGAAGTTCTGGAATTAAGACAGTGGTGATGGGTACACAGCCTTGTGAATAACCTGAAACCCACAGATTGTACACTTGAAAATGGTGATTTCTGTGATATGTGATTTTTATCTCCATAAGATTTTTAAGAAGACATGGCCCTTCATGGTGCTGCAGTGAACAGTTTATGTGATGAGGCTAGGGTTCCGTGGGAGGTTACGGAATGACATTTTCTCCTAGTGTGTGGAAGTTGGGGTCAAACTCCTGGAATGAGTAACACGGGGACCTGCAGAATGAATTGGAATTATTTAGGTGGAAAGACATCTGGTAACAGAAATGAAGAAGAATACGTGAGAATTAACAGCTTCCAGCCAGTGTCAGCTGTAACAGGTCTAAGCTCCTCCCTCTTTTGTGTTCGAGACTGTCAGAGACCTTTGCCTTAAGTAATTTAATTACCTTATGTTTATTATGAGATACATATATGTATGTTACCTTCTTGGGAAAAACCTAGCATTTATATTTCATGATTTGATTGTAAGATTTTAGTCCATGGCATTTTATAATTTAAAATTGTCATGAAACCAAAGCTAGCTTCTAGAATTCGTTTATGCTGTTTTTTTTTTCTATTTATGTTTTATAAGTTCAGTTTGTAGAAATTCTACTGTTTTCATTCCTTTTGACAGTTTGAGGTTAATTTCAGATCCTTGTAAGCATGATTTACTGTAGAGTTAGGATAAATACAGATATTTATTTTTGTTTTCCCTTAGGTAATAAGATGTTTTGTTAGGAAATTTCAAACATGTACAAAAGTAGAGAGAACAGCATAATCAACACCCATGTAATAATACCAGCTTCAGAAATTTTCAACTCATGGCCAACTGTATATCCACTTACTCTCTTACCTCTGGGATTATATGGAAGCAAATCTCAGATGTCACATTGTGTCATACCTATGCTTCAGTTATCTCTAAATGACAAGAATTTTTTTAAAAAAACATATTGAGTATTTTTTAACTTGGAAATTTTTTTCTTAGGAAAACAAATTATTTAAAAAGTTATCTATTACTGGAAATTGTTACTGTTACTCTTACATTTTAAAAATTTGCTTACATATTCAGTTCTTCTAATAAGTATTAGGTATGTTTATAAACTAACAAATTTATGTTACAAGAATATGGTTCGTATATTAGTCTTTATGCTCCTCATTGTGACTTACGAGGACTTAACGCACGATAAAACTCTTCTCTACAGCTAGTCATTACCTCTTTACCATATTCAGTGGCCTTTACTGTTTGGCCTTCTGAGAGTCTGTATCATGTAATACTGTTTACTACCCTTTCCTTATTGGACACCATCTCTCTTGGCTTCCTTAACATCTGACCTTCTTGGTTCATCCCTGTGACAGAGCCTCTTTCACGGACACATTTTCTTTTGATACCCCCCGAATGTTACTGTGCCCCATCCTCACTGTCCTCCAGCCTCTTCTGACCTCTGCACACTCTTAGTTCTGCTGTCTCAGCTGTGTGATGGGTTAGCTGTGTGTTAGCGAACCCCTAGTATTTGTTACTAGTGAATGAAAGAACCTCTTTTTCATGTTCTAGTTGAATATTTATTTTTTTAAAAGATTTTATTTACTTATTTGAGAGAGAGAGAGCACGCGCGCGCGAGCGTGGAGAAGAGCAGAGGCAGAGGGAGAAGCAGGTTTCGCACCGAGACGGGAGCCCGATATGTGGGGCTCGATCCCAGGACCCAGGGATCATGACCTGAGCCGAAACCAAGAGTCAGCTGCCTAACCAGCCTAGCCACTCAGGTGCCGTAGTTGAAAGTTTCCGTGGATATCTCGTGTCTTCATGAATTTGGATCTTCAAGACCGAGCCCATCTTCTTTTTTGTCACCTCTGATTCCCCTTCAGCTTTCCTTCACTGACAGATCGCCAGGTTTCTTCAGCTCGCTAGGCTGGAGATGCCCCTCTCTTCCTCTTCCTTTGGTCTCCTCTGCACGTGCTGTTATCTTGTCCTGGTAGTTCTTTCTTCAAAATACGTAAGTTATTTGCGTTTTATTATTATTGTTGTAGGCTTTTTCTTTCCTTCCATTTAGGAAACTTCCTAAGTCCTTTTAGGTCAGCTCACTGCTCTTCTCTGTGATTCCGTAAACCTCTTGCATTGTCTTGTCCGGATGATCTATGTACACGTCTTTCTCTCTTTAGAACTCAAGCTCTTGGGGCGCCTGGGGGGCTCAGTTGTTTAGGCGTCTGCCTTCGGCTCAGGTCGTGATCCCGGGGTCCTGGGATTGAGCCCCGCATCTGGCTCCCTGCTCAGCGGGGAGCGTGCTTCTCCCTCTGCCACTCCCCCTGCTTGTGTTCCTGCTCTTGCTGTGTCTCTCTCTCTGTGTCAGATAAATAAAATCTTTAAAAAAAAAAAAAAAGAACTCAATTTCTTCGGGACTAAGATGGGATTTTATTCATGCTCGCCTCGCGGCACATGAGGCATTGTGATATTTATTAAAAGCTAATTGATTTGAATTGAACTTCCAATCCCTTTACCTGTATTCCCGCAATATCTACCTAAGGTCCTGTCTTTCCCTTGCAATATGTCCTCTGTAGAGTAGTCTGAAGCCTTTGAGTGTCTAAGGAAAACAATAGAATGTCCATGTAAATCAACCCTGTAAATTTCCATCATAGAACTTACTGCCTAAAATTATTATTTATTTTCTTTTTTATTATGGGTTTCCCCGCCTGGAAAAACCCTCTGTGATGGTACAGAGCCATTTCAGTCATTTACATTTTTGTGTCCTCTAATATAACCTTCCACATAGTAAGACCCTAATAGATACTCGAATATGAATGGGTACTCTCCCCTGCGCCCCAGTAGAGAGCAGTGCGCTTATACCTAATACAAATGATTTCACAGCAGTTATAAACCTCAGACTTGGAATCTTTCTTTTGTATCAGAATAATCTTTTTAAAGATTTTATTTAAATTCAATTTAGTTAACATACAGTGTATTACAGAATAATCTTTCTAAAACAGTGCTTTTATCAATGAAAATCCAGTTAAACTCCTGGGCCAGACTTCAGAGAGGTTCTGAGAATACAAACATAAGTAAGAACATCATTCCTGCTTTTTATGGAATCTAGGTGTGAAGAGGTAGAAGTGCTTACGCCTCCTTGAGGAGGTCAAGGAAAGCTCCCTAGAGGACCTCTGCTAGCTCTGAGGTTTTTCTCCAGCTCCACAAAGACGTAGTCCGCAGGTGCCATTTTCCTCTGCAGGAGGCAGGAGCCTGGGTCTGTGCAGAGAGAGGAGTGAAAGCTGCCCACAGCCTGGCTGTTCCAGCGGGTTCCAGCAGCCGCCCTCATTCTGACTAACCCAAACACTTCCTTCAACCTGAGCAGTAACTTCGGAATGGAAATCTAATTCCTTCCTAGATGGAGATGATTTTTAGATCGTCCCTTGTTTTGTTAGTTTAGATAACTGAAGGAGAAGCCACTAGTGTTCTAATGGCTTTACTGAAGCCACTGAGAGCTTTTGTTGTTTGTGGTCTGGTGGATTTTTGTTTGGTTAACAGGGAATCAGGAGACATTAGTACTTAGCACCACTAAAGTCCTGCTTACTCACTTAGACTTATTTCTACTGCTCATTTACTCATTTACTCTATTTGCCTTCCCTTTCATTCCCATTAGAATGTAAGCTCTGTGAGAGCAGGATTTTGTCTGTTTAGTTCATCGCTTAACAGATGTTTGTTGAATGAATGCTTAGGAAGTGATTGGTAGCCTTCACAGAGTAGTTTAAGTAAAATAGTGGGGATGGAACCTGGTTTGCATGGTTGAGGATCGCCTCAGCTGGTGATTTCAAATCGAACAGAACTCTTCTCTTTCCCCTCTTTTAAAATGTTTGGTAAGGGGCACCTGGGTGGCTCAGTCAGTTAAGCGTCTGCCTTGGACTCAGGTCATGATCTCAGGGTTCTGCGATCCGGCCCCACATCCAGCTTCCTGCTCAGCAGGGAGTCTGCTCGTCCCTCTGCCCCTCCCCTCCACTCATGTTCTCTCGCTCGCTCTGCTCTCTCTCTCAAATGAATAAATAAAAAAATCTTAAGAAAAGTTTGGTAAAGAGATTATTTATGAAAATTCTCTGCTTAGTCACTTCTGTTTCCTTTTTACTGATGGTAGCTTGTTAAATCTCTTTTTAAATGAACATGTCCTCTTTAAGTATCCTTCTTGTAATTTTTATAAATTTTACAGTTATAGAATGTATTTATTACTGTTAAGTTCTCTGATCTCAACTTTTTATGACTTTTTAGATATTTAGAGAAAATGAAAATTTTCAGTGTTCTTTAACCTAAATGCAGCTGTGAAATCATGGCAAATGGTTTTGGACCTTTGATTAATTTTATTTTGAAAAATTAACTTAGTAAATGTGTACCAAAAGTAAATGTGTGTGTAAATGACTTTATATTATTCAGAATTCTAGAATTAGACATCTGTCTAATGAATGCTGTTCTAAATGTTGCTAAATCATTAATAGTAATTAAAAGGTTAAATACAAGCTGAAGAAAGCTTTGAATTTTGAAATGTTTGCAATAGCTAGTAATCTGATGCAGACGTTTTTGTCAAAGTTGAAAAAGTTAGAACTAATTAATTTCTTGGGAGACATATGATGAATTGTAGGTGTGATAACATATTTGAGTAACATATGGTAGTAATGGGGCACCTTTCTAGTGACAGGGCAGCCCGTTAAATATAGACTTTTTTGGTGTTTTTCTTTCATTACCATTCTTTGTTACAGTGTATTTTTAAACCAGTCTTCTTTTCTAGAGATCATTGCTCAGGATTTAATGATTTATATTTAAATGTTAACATGAACATGTAATTCTCTTCTAAGTTGGCATAAATTTTAGTGAAAGGTTTTCTTAAAACTGTAGCCATTCATTTTTTCCCTCAACGTGCAATGCGTGATTCTCTGACTAGGTAAACCCTGTGTTTGGGGAAGTATAGTTTCAGTATATACATTATAACATTAAACTCCAGTTGCCCTTGAATGAGGGCCAGGAAGGAATGTTAGGTGGTTACCTTTGCCACCGCGTAGCACATACAGGCACTTATTTTCAACATTTAGCTGTACTTTTCTCTCAGAAGGATTCACTATTTGCATTTTGACTAATTTCCTTCCTTCCTTCCACTTTTACTTTCTGAATATTGCTTATTTATGACAACAGATTAAAAAAGGAATTAACCATTCTGTTATTAAAATAGTATCTAACATATTGTTAGAGGAAATCTCGAGTTAAGAATTTTGCAAATAGAGGCAATTTTTGGTCATGACGTAGTTTTCATTTTTTAAAAGTTGGGTTTTTACCACAATTTACAGGCTTGTAATCGAGTGTGTAAATCTACCGTTTTATAACTGTCCTTCAGAGCAGTCCACACTGAAAGGAGAGCTCAGGCTGACAGTGACTCAGGGAGGGGAGGGTGTTCAAGGAAAGTCTCCCCCTCTTAACGGTGTGCTGAAGACCTAGATGGAGTGGAAAAGTTAGTGAAAGGCTGAGCTTTCCAGATCTTCTGACATTAAAGCAAAAGCCGTATTTACATCTAAAAGGAGATAAACTGAAAGGGAATTGATTTTAAACCTTCAAGGAGAGAGGATATGTAAATTCTAGAATTATTAGGGAGATAACTTTTAACACTCCTTCAGCCTCTACTCCAGATGCTATTCTGGAGTATTACTGTAGTTTTGGATATACTTACTTTAAAAATCTGCATGCAGTTAGTGGGTCTAGCTTGTCTAGAAACCTTCCAAATTGATTTACTAAACTTTTTTGATATCACCATAATTGTCTTCATTTAAATTTAAGTATCCTATGAAGAATTTTGGTATGGACATCTGTTCTATGAATTCTTTCTTGTTCTAAATCTGTTGTAAAATTTTTCTTGTTAATTGGCATGCTTTTAGCCAATGGGAATAAAGACAAATATCCCTGAGGGGACTGCTAGAATATTTTGTCCCGGGGGGCTCTGACCTCAAGCCTTAAGCTAGATAATGAAGGTGAACTTTCACGTAATTCACGGGAAAGCACTAGCTTTTCATTCATTTAATAAAATTCGTAAAATTTATGAACACTCAGTTTTGAAGATAGCAGAATTCTCTGAAATACAGCTTACCAATATGAAAAATGACCAGGGATTTATTCTGGGCATATAAACTTTAAAGACTTTAATTGGTACGATTGTTACAATGATTAAAATCTCTGGAAACAAAATGCTAGTGGATAGGCTATTTATTTACTATTTAAAACTTATAGGAGTTTTAGTAGAATAAATGATGATTTATAAATTAAGTGATTGGTTTTATTAATTATCAGCAGTAATGAACTTCAAATTGGATCATTTTTCTTTATGCAAGTAATAATCCATATAATTCTATGCAACTAGTAGGCAGTATTTAATGAAGAATAGAAGGATGATGATTTTTCATTCAGTAGGAAAATCTGGTATTTGATTTGATTTCATAGTTGAGTAATTACACTTAGAAATAGCATTTTTTTCTTTCATAAGTTGTTAAAATATTTTTTGTTCAGATAAGTCTGTCTTTAGGTCCTAAAGAAGGTAAATGAAAGGTATCAGATCTATAAGCCAACATTAAAATTCACTATAAAATACTTGGCCCCGGTCTGGAAAGCTGGGTTTAGTTCTAGCAATGTTTCTGGAACAGTGAGTGAATGATTTTGGAAGATTAGGGGATTTACATTTTAAATACAATGTCAACAGTCCTTACCTTGCCTTGTATAATTTGCCTCTCAGGTGAGCTCAGGTCAGTGCTAACCATTCATATATCTTACTTTTTTTCTGAAATGACAAGTCCTAAGTCCCTTCAAGACTTGTTAGTCTTGAAAAGAAGGGTTTGAGAGAAAATCTGTTAATAGTCTTATTAATAGTATGGAAAACAGTCCATTTTGTGGAGCATGATGCACTCTGTCACATAGAAACATTTTTTTGGATGCTTTCATAGCCATCTGTAGAGGATGGATCATTGATTTTACAGAAGTCATATAAAAAAGATAATTTTGACACAATCTTTCTTTCCCTAAAAACCTTGTTTCTGGAAAATGATGTGTTAGGTTGAGCAAATCATTACATAGGAGTCTCAAATTTGGCAATTAAAAAATATATGGTAAATTCATTGTTTATGATATTTTTTTAGTAATTTCTGTTGACATGAAAAATTTTGAGAACAGATGATCAGCAATCTAGCCTGAGAATAAATGGTTATTTTTTTGCCTCTAGGAATGAAAAATTAATTTTAATAAACATATTTTAAATCTATCCATTTCACATTGTTGAGTCACTAAATATGTGCCAGAACTTCTCAGAGACTCAAGAGTTACTGTGAAGATATTAAACTTCTTTTTCAGAAGTTTGGGGGGAACTATAGATGCTTTCTTCATTTACAATTACTGGGTATGCTGACAAAAAACTGTAATTTTGACTTTACGAAATTGGCCTAGCGTTGTAATTTCTTTTTTTCTTTTTTAAAGATTTCTTTATTTGAGAGAGAGAGAGAGAGAGAGTATGCGTGTGGGCAAGCGCCAGGAGTGCGGGGAGGGAGGAGCAGAGGGGGAGAGACTCTTCAGCAGGTTCCACCCCCAGTGCAGAGTCTGACGCAGGGCTTGATCTCACAACCCTGTGATCATGACCTGAGCCGACTGAGCCATCCAGGCACCCCACATCGTAATTTCTTATGAGATAATGGATTTGAGTATCGGGAGTTCAGTCAACAAAGATTCCTGGATGAAAGACCCAAAATTCTGGACATTTTGGCTTTAACAATAAAATAAATATTTCATACATTTCTTAAAATGCTTATATATTATATTCCTTGAAATACATTCATATAATTGTCTTTGAAAAAATTATGTCTTGAAGTTAACTGGTGTTTCTTTCTAGCTAACATTAAATCCTTATCAGGCAGAGTACTTTGTGCTTTGCATTAGTGTATCACTTCATGTGTTTAAGTGGCTGAGGATAAAGCAGAGAAAGATCATTAGATCTCTTACTACGGTCCTGGGGTGTTGGTCATTGTCTTATTTGGGCCCCGACAACTAGGTAACTGGAACAGGCCCTTCATTGGTGCGTATCGATGCCATAGCTGACTTGTCAGATGATCCCAGGGATTTGAGAAATCTTTCTAAATTGTTGTTCCTTGATTGAATTTTCAGGAGCCGGGGAAGATGTTCTATCAACTCCTCAGCTTTAGACTTAATATTTGGGATTCAGTGAGTACTTGGAGCCAGGGTAAAGTGAACGGGCTTACCTGAATGGGAGCAGAGTCTGGCCTCGGCCGGCTATCCTTCGGTTCTGATTGAGTACTTAGGCAAGGGGCAAGGCTGGTTCCATTTGGTGAGGTGCACCTGCTGTGATGGTGGTCTTATCAGTGAACCAAATCGAGTTGTTCAGTACCTGAAGTTTGGGTGGTTAGGCAAGGAGCATAGCATAGAATTGGCCTCAGAGGACAAATACTGGATGATCCCATCCCACTTCTGTGAAGTACTTAGAGTAGTCAAATTCATAAAGATAGGAAGTAGAGTAGTGGTTGCCAGGAACTCGGGGAGGGAGAGATGGGGAGTTACCATTTAATGGGCACAGAGTTTCAGTTTTGCAAGATGAAAGGAGCTCTGGAGAGGGTTGGGGGTGGTGGTTTGCAGAATGTGAACGCACTCGATGTCACGGTCCCAGATGAAAGATCTAAGATACAAGAAGAGATGAAAGAATGACAAACGTAAAAAAATGTGCAACCTCATTAGCAATCAGAGATTTGCAAATAAAAATCACCATGAGACAGTCTCTGCAGTCACACCATTTTGGCAAAAATGGGAAGCCTTAATAATATCACAGGTTGGAGATGTTGGCAAAAACGAACAGAACACCCAGGACAGTTTGGCATGATCTAGTGAAGCTGAGGATACATATACCCTCTGATTCAGTACCTGAACTCTACTCAGAGAGATGTGTGCATATTTTCACCAGGAGACCCGTGTAGGAGTGTTCAGAGTAGCATCTCTTGCCATGACACGAAACTGGGAAGAAATGTCCCTGCACGGGAGAATAGACAAGTAAGTTGTGGTTCACACAGTGGCATTCTGGACAAAGCTACACTAAACGCGGATGGATCGCACAAGCCTAGTATTGAGTGAAAGAAGTAAGGTACAGATGATGCATTTGAACTTCAGACGCAGGAAACATTCTGGATTGTTTAGGGAGACATAGCTAGGTGCTAACACGACAATAAAAACCAGGTAAGTTAACACCAAAAAAGTTGGCAGAATGTTTATACTCCAGGGGAAGGATAAGAGGATGCGAGCAAGAAGGGACGTGTGGATGGCTCCTCAGGTGCTGGCAGTGTTCTGCTCACCTGCATGCTGACCAGACGCAAGTTCGCTTGGTAATCTTTCATCCTGCTTTATTTTATACGATGGGGCTAGCTATTGTGGAGAAGTTAGATTTGATTGTTAACCCTTATCCAAACTGTCCTTGTCCCCCTTTATTCTGTTTTCCAGCAGTAGTCTCCATGATCTTATTAAAACTTGAGTCAGATGACCTGGCCTCTGCTCAGAGACGTCCCGTAGCTTCCCACCTCACTCAGAGTAAAAGTCAGAGTCCTTGGTGTGATCTACAAGGCTGTAGATGACATGGGGCTCCTCATTACCCCTCTGACTTTTTCCTCCTGGTTCCCCCCTTGTTCTTCATGCCCTCACTGTTCCAGGAGCATGCCAGGCATGTTCCAATCTCAAAGCCTTGCTGTTCTCTGTCAAGAAATCTCTCCCCTACCTTCCCTCTCCCCCGCCCCCAGATACCTGTGCCTAGCTTCTTCACATCTCTTCAGTTTTTCTTAAAAGTTACTTCTCAATGATGTCATTCTTGGCTACCTCATCTAAAACTTAGTTCTCTCCCCATTTGGTGTTTTTCTCCTTGGCACTTACCAGTATTTAACATACTCAACCCTCTACTTGTTTCTCTCCCATCAAATATGAACTCCATGAAAGCAGTGATTTTTCTCCATTTTTTCTTGTTGTGCTCCCCATGCCTGTCATAAAGTAAGGGACTCAGTTTTTGTTGAGTGAAGAATGAAGGAATGAATGAAATGTATTTCTAGAACCAGTTAGTTGAGAGCTTTCATTGTTAGATAAAGTTACATCAAAATGCAAATAGGGAACACAAGTGTAAAAACCTTTACATTTTATTTATTTTTAGTTTATATTTTGAAATAATTTCAAACTTACAGAGAAGTTGTAAGAGTAACTCAGAAGCTTTTCTTTCCTGATCCATTTGAGTCTAAGATGCTCTATTACTCTTAGATACTTTGGTGGATTTTTCTTACAAAAGGAGGATGTCCTCCTATATGAGGAGAGTATAACTATCAAGTCAAGAAATTGACATTGATACATCAGTCACTACTATCTAATCATCAGGTCCTCTTCAGATTTTGCCAGTTCTTTCAATAATGTGTTTTTATTGAAAAATTCTAATCCGAGATCTTGTGTTGCATTCTTAGGTTGTCTTTAGCCTCGTTTAGCCCAGAATCACTCCACAGTCTTTACTTTTATGGTCTTGATGCTTTTGAAGATTACACACCATTTATTTTGTAGAACATCCCTCAATTTGGGGTTGTCTGATGTTTTTCTTCACTGTTAGATTGAGGTTGTACATTTTTGGCGCTATCACAGAAGAGATGCTGTGTCCTTGTTGTATCCTCTGGGGTGGTGGTCAATTTCGATTTATCCCATTACTAGTGATGTTAGTTTTGATCACTTGATTAAAGTAGTAACTGCTAGTTTTCCATACCGTAACAGTACTCTTTCTCCTTTTGTTATTTACTATTTTGTAAAATTATCTTTTAAAAGTTTTAGACCTGTCTTTTTTACCCATTCCTTTGAATCAGGTTGCATTGTTGCCTGGTGAGATCAGAGGTTGGTAGAGGGAAGGAAGTACATTTTGAAATCTGGGGCATTTGGGGAAGTGAAGGTAGATCAAGATGGTATGTATGGCATGATGGAAGAGGGCTGAAGACCTTGAGACTGGTAGAAATAACAGCAGGGTGTGGGAGAAAAGTTTGTATCAGGGAAGGATGTAGGAATTATGCCAAAGGTACACTTGCCCATTTCAAATACTTGATTACGGCAAATTCTGTGCCTGGAAGGAGTGATAAAAACTTAACTTCCTTTTCCCCACCCTCCATTCCAAGGACCTACATTTAAGGTTGGGTTAGCTGGTACTGATTAGTACTATTTAACTGAGTTAAATAGACCTTGGATGACATCCTCAAATTTATAGCATCTAGTATTTATAACATTATTCTCTGGAACGAAACACTCCAAGTACTCAGAAGCTACCAATGAACTAAAAGGGTGCAGACCACTTATAAACCCAGAGACTACCTGCAATGGGTTTCTGTTATTTAAAAATGTAAAGTGTAGTTAAGTTTGAAAAAATAAAAAGTTGAAAACACCAGATCTGAGGCTAGTGTGTAATTGAAATGAGGTTGTTTTAGACAATTAATTTTGGCAAGTGATTAATCCTTAATAAAGAATAATTGTTTTATCTATTTTAGGGAAAAATTAATTTAACAAACCTATTATTATGTGAAATTTAGGTAATGAACATGGGCAGTACATAATTTCCGTAACATTTATAGCATCGGACACAAAAAAGGCTGAATTAGTATCATCAAATACAAAGAATGTTCATTTCAGAATCAGAGCTGTTCAGAAAGCACTGCTCGTGGTTACTATAATTAAGTCAACATTTCAGGGCTACTTGAGATGCTATGCCATGTCACTTTACTATATGTACCTTTCAGGTGCTTATATGCTCTGTTTTGGATAAGTACCTTTTTTTTTTTTTGTACTTTCCAGTATTGAGTAGATTTTTTTCTTAGTTAAAAATGTTCTCTTGTTCAGTGATTTTTGATTTTATACCAAAAGTAAATAAACCTTGAGTTATGTTAAATAATAAAACCGACACCTGCCAACCAGCGCTGATTAGGACTCTGCGCACAGCATTAGCCCTGGCTCAGCAGCTGGCTGGGATTAGCCGGCTGGACTTCTGTAGGTAGGTTCTCCCACCTTTCCCTGGAGCCAGTGGAGTTTTGGTTGGGTTGTGAATAGACACCAAAGAAATGAAGAAAGTCACCAGAGATGATTCTTTTGGCTTATTTTTTGATGAAGAGAAAGAAAATAGATTGCAACAGGTCAAAGAAAGATGATGTTTGGATGGGGTGGGCATGTTCATAGGTTATAGGGAAGGAGTCAAATACAGAGGGAAATTTTGAAGATTCAAGAGAGATATAATCATTGATGTAACCAAATCTTACAGATAACAATAAAAATGGGACACAAGACTAAGGGCTAGCACTTGACAAGGAGCCTGTATATATCCTCCTTTGAGGGAGAGAAAAAGAGGGTGTTCCAAATAAAGTGTCTGCTTCGAATGCAGAGCTGGGGAGTTGAGGTTATTTACATTTAATGGTTTCCATGTTTTCTAGGAAGTGAGCTTATTAGAGGATGAGAGAGATGGAGTTGGGGGAGAGGGGTTTGAATAAGGGCAAAGAAGATGTGATATGATTGCTTTTGGTAAATAATCATCTATCAGTTTGACTTGATAGATGGTCAAGTCAACTGGAGATGAATTAAGTAATTTCCCAGCATTCCCAGATGAATTATGGTTGATGCATTTGGCTTAGTTTCATGATTTAATATTGCCATACTCAGAACAGTTCCACAGAAAATGGATTTTACAAAAGGCGTAGGGTGGAGATTGATAAAATGTGTACAATGAGGGCCCCTAGGTGGTTCAGTCGGTTAAGCATCTGAGGATCCTGGGGTCCTGGGATTGAGCCCCGGGTCGAGCTCCTTGCTCAGCGGGAAGCCTTGCTTCTCCCTTTCCCTCAGCTTCTCCCTGCTCGGCCTGTGTTCTTTCTCTCTCTCTCTCAAATAAATAAATATAATCTTTAAAAAATGTGTACAGTGAAAGAAAAAGTAGATGAGAAAAATACAGACTGATCAAAGAGTCCATAGAGAATGAGACAAGTGAGCAGGTGTGGAGGGGAACTTGTAGACTGGGAAAACAGGGAGAATGAAGGCCTGGAAATGGTGGGAAAGGAAGGAGGAGGTTCAGTAGGAATGGGGAAATTGGGATATTAGCTAAAGTATTAATGGTAGAGTAGCTGATTCAGGCCGTAGTGTTTGAGTGCCTACCATGTGCTGGGTCCCATTCATTTGTAGTTACAGGAGACCAGAGTACCAAACATGTACTGTTCAACGGAGTTGCCACTAGGTGTCACTCTGACTCATATGGCGAGGCTAGCCTGGACACACTGCTCTTCAAAATGCAAGGCTTTGAAATTCGGATGTATATAAACAGGAAATCTTAAGGAGTTTTTGCAGATTGATTCTTTATTATGTGGTTGTCTTCTCTGTAAAACCACATCTTGAGAGAATACCTCCTTTGAACAAAAGCAAGCCCTGAAAAGTTTATGTGATTAATACTGCTTTGCATCATTGACTGATTTTTACTAAACTTTAAAAAAAAAAGATTTTATTTATTTGTTATAGAAGAGATAGTGAGAGAAGCATGAGCAGGGAGGACAGGGACCTGAGCCGAAGGCAGATGCTTGACCAACTGAGCCACCCAGGCACCCTTATTTTTACTAACTTAATCACACTAAATAGTAAGTATTCCTCCAGTGAACTTTAACATTTTCTGAAATTCTTACATCAAAGTTTGTGAAATCGTTTTCTTTCCTTTTAATACTGTTTTAGTTATCCGTCACTGCTTTAGTTATTCGTATATTGGTTTGGCTTTTTATAGGGACTAACAAATTTTTATAAGCACCGAAGAAGTCGCTTATTTCTAAGTTGTCACGATTGTCCCTGTCTACACCATAGCTATAAGTGTAAAGTTTTACTTTATATGACCTTTCTGTTCTCAGCTATAAGGAAGAACATGGTATATCTATCCAGCTCTTAAAAAAAAAAAAAATTTTTTTTTTATCCCATTCTTGTTTTCTATCTCAACCAGATAGGATCACCAAGTATATAGTTTTGCTCCTTTATCTTCATGCTCAGATAAGGGAGCTATGTTTAGGGAGCTTGTCTGATTCCCTGCCTGCCGACAAGGTTTTCCAGCTTGGTTCTTTTAAAACCTCTGAACTATTTTGGACAGCTGTGCAATATAATTGTTAAACAAGTCTGTGAAAACAGACAAACTAACAACCATGTTGACTTCCTTAAAAACACAGATAAACAGTACCCTGGCACATTGTATATTTTATAAGCTCTCTTTTTTTAATCTGTGTATGTTAGGGGTAAGGTTAGGATTTATGTTAATTTTTTCTTCATTTGACTGAGAAGAGATTCTGCTAGAACTGTTGGGTCTCAATATAAAACAATTTGAAGATCATTATGGTAGAAAAAACATCGTATCACATTTTTTTCTTGTGATTTGTCTGACCATTTATCCCTGTGCTTTTGACATACCCCATTTCACTGGTGACCCTTAGTTAGGTTGTGATTCCTTATGACCTTAAATCATTTTGCGAAGAGCTTATACACTGTCTTGAGTAAACTGTTTTAAATTTATCCCTTTTTGAACTTTATTGTGTCTGCGGACACCGTTTACATTTTAAGGTGATTTTCCAAAGTACTTCCTATGTAATATTGACCCTTTCATTTGGAAAGGTACCAGTTTGCTAACATTGTATAATGAGCAAATACTAATCAGGAAAGCCCTTTGCATCAAGTGGCACAAACTTGGTAAACTCCAAAGAAGAAAACAAATACATATCTGGAATAACTAGAAATAGGCAGAAGATGCCATTGCAACTTGCTTTGAGAATTGTACATTCGGCTGGGGGAAAAAAAACATACTTTTTCATAGTTTCTTAGGACCAGATTTTGTCAGGTGATATTTTGGTCTATGAATTGAGGATGCCTCCCTTTAATCTTTTCATGTCTCTTGCAAAAAAAAAAAAAAATTTTTTTTTTTTTTTTTGCTTTTTTTGATCAAAGGACCACGAAAATGTTGCATTTACTGAGGTATAATGGGTGGAATGCTAGCGAGAGAAGAGGCCAGTGAGAACTTCCCAGCAACACCATCAGAATTCTGCTTCCTCAAAATTATGTTGAGCCAGTCATTATG
This sequence comes from Eumetopias jubatus, assembly GCF_037043125.1. Lineage (NCBI taxonomy): Eukaryota > Metazoa > Chordata > Mammalia > Carnivora > Otariidae > Eumetopias > Eumetopias jubatus. Next base: position 62,937,543 of record NW_028274818.1, on the reverse strand, counting down.
AATTACTGCCTCTGTGATGCAAAAGCATTGAAGTGGGATGCAAAAATGCTCCATGAATGAAATTCCCTGGGAAGTTATTCTGTAATTACTTTTTCATTCTTAAATTCACTTTGCCATGTAACTTTCAAAATGAAACTTCTGACATTTTTGTTGGTACGTGGAAAGAGTGAGGACGTGGAAAGAGTGAGGGAAAGAGTGAGTGTTCGTTTCATTTTGTTGTTTTGCGTTTCAGAGTGAAAATATTACATATTCTTTTTGAGGAATATATTCTTTTGTTGCGCTATGAACAATACATTTATTTAGATAATAGCCATCTATACTCTCTATCTCTAATCCCCCAAGGTCTTAACCTCCATTAGGGACAACTGTAGATTTTTGTTTGCTTGGAATAGCTTCCTGGGCATGTAAAAACTCTTTTGACATCATTATTTAGGGGTGCCCATCCTCCCAGTGGAGCCACAGCCTAATACAAAACCTTTGCAGCTGGTGAGCTCCCAAAGCCCCTTTTGGTGATTGTTTATAAGCTCAGCATGGCAGCTTGCGGTTGTTTCTTTCCTCTCCTGCCGCCCCCCCCCCCCCCCCGCGCCTCACCCCCATGTTCATATTCTTCAAGACAATAAGCCTTCTCCAGAGGTAAAACACAGGGTGAAAATCTCTTATGCCATCTTTATTCTCTGTTCGTCCTGATTCTTTTCCATAAGTGTATTAATCGTTTTTACTGGAGATTTTCTTTTTTTTTTTTTTTTTTAAAGATTTTATTTATTTATTTGACAGAGAGAGACACAGTGAGAGAGGGAACACAAGCAGGGGGAGTGGGAGAGGGAGAAGCGAAGCAGGCTTCCCGCGGAGCAGGGAGCCCGATGTGGGGCTCGATCCCAAGACCCTGGGATCATGACCTGAGCCGAAGGCAGACGCTTAACGACTGAGCCACCCAGGCGCCCCTTTACTGGAGATTTTCAAGGGGAAGTTCTCGCTACTTCTCTCTCTCTTCTCTCCTCTATCCCTGTCTCTGTATCTCTACTTTGTGTCTTCTCTGATGCCTCACTGCCTTTAATAAACTCATTTCTTTGATAAATTAAAGTACCAACAGCAGTAAATATTCAGAGGTAATGGGACGACTCTTGTTCTCTATAGAGTGTTAATTTGAGACAGACCCGGGATCAGATGTTCAATCTGCATTTCTGATTATGGCCTAGTTATCAAACTTTGAAGTGTCTTCATTCTCTCCCTAGGTTCTCTAAAACAATGGGGTACAAATAACCCAAGCAAGTGGCAATTAATGACTTATTAACTCAGTGACATACTGGTTAGCAAAAAAGTCTCTAAAGTTGTTTTGTTTTGTTTTAACTAGCTTTATCAAATACAGGCTTATATTGGTATTATTTAGAGGAAAAAATATTACTCAAGACAAACCAGGTTTACTCTATTGGAATGTAAAGATGCAATACATTTTAACTGAATAATTAAATAGGATATGATTTCCATATTATGAAAATATATAACGCAGCTCTCACTGAGAAGATCTGAGAAGACACAGAACTCAAAGGCCAAGTTAGGGATAGATGATAAACTGTTACAAAATACACAGAGAAACATGTTTGACTAGAAGTACTACCTGTATTTTGAATTTAGTGAAAAAAGTGTCCAACTAGGGCTAACTGGAAATAGAAACAAAGCAGAGCAAAAAATCATCTGGTGAACCTGGAAGATCTTTTCTTTTGATCCACGTTGGGAATTTTTGTTTCTGCAGTGTGTTGATAACTTGTATTAAAGTTATGTTCTAGAGTCAATGCAGATTTTGCTCAATTTTTTTTGAGGGTCTACCTAACACATTTTTATTGAGATATTTAATTGACCTATAACATTAGTTTCCAGTGTACATCATACTAATTGGATATTTGTATATATTGTGAAATGATCCTCATGTAAGTGTGAAGCACTGTCTTTTTAAAAATTTTTTATTGTTATGTTAATCACCATACATTACATCATTAGTTCTTGATGTAGTGTTCCATGACTCATTGTTTGTGCATAACACCCAGTGCTCCACGCAGAACGTGCCCTCTTTAATACCCATCACCAGGCTAACCCATCCCCCCACCCCCTGCAGAACCCTCAGTTTGTTTTTCAGAGTCCATTGTCTCTCATGGTTCGTCTCCCCCTCCAACTTACCCCCCTTCATTCTTCCCCTCCTGCTATCTTCCTCTTCTTTTTTTTTTTTAACATGTACTGTATTATTTGTTTCAGAGGTACAGATCTGTGATTCAACAGTCTTGCACAATTCACAGCGCTCACCATAGCACGTACCCTCCCCAATGTCTATCACCCAGCCACCCCATCCCTCCCACCCCCCACCACTCCAGCAACCCTCAGTTTGTTTCCTGAGATTAAGAATTCCTCATATCAACGAGGTCATATGATACATGTCTTTCTCTGATTGAGTTATTTCATGAAGCACTGTGTCTTAAAAGCTGTTTTCATGAAGAATACTTTTGCAGATGCTCGGTTTAGATAGTTATTATATGTATTGAATTCACTAAATCTAACTTCAAAGACATCCTATAGGAAAACCCTTTGTGTAGTAAAATTTTTGTTCCTAGTACCAGCGATTAAATGGGCGGGAGTAGAGGTAAGAATAACAAACTCTCGTTCTGGAGAGCTGAGTACTAATATCATCTATTAGCACTTATATTTGTGACCTTGGGTAAGTCACTTTACCTGTTTTTGTAAAATAAGAGGATTGAACTAAATTATCTCTAAAATCCCTACATGTTTTAGCCATGTCTTTGGTGTCTTATTTTATTTTCCTATATACATATACCCCATACTTTTATTTTAGAACTGAGATCTTCAACAAGTTCATTACAAAAAATTTAAAAATCTGCATTACTTGCAGTAAGAAAACATCTTTTTGAAAAGTTAATAAAAATATTTTTAGGGGCGCCTAGGCGGCTCAGTCGATTAAGTGTCTGACCCTTGATTTTGGCTCAGGTCATGATCTCAGGGTCTTGAGGTCAAGCCCCACATCGGGCTCCCTGCTATGTGTGGAGCCTGCTTAAGATTCTCTTTCTCTCCCTCTACCCTCCCCTCCCCCCCATTTGTGTGCACATGCGCATTCTCTCTCTCTCAAAAAACATGTAATAAAAAATACTTTTAATGAGTAAGGACTTTAATGAGTAATAATTATCACAAATGTGATTCCTACATGGTGACTAGAAGAGTCATTTCGAAAAATTACCATTGGCCATAGGAAAGAATATTGGAACTAATAGGTGTTGCAAAACACAACCAAATGAAGAGATTCTGTTACTGTTACCAGTAATAATTTTTAAGGTAAACTTTTTTTTAAAGTATGAGATACATACAGAAAGTAAAAAGTCATAAGATGTGTGAATTTTCACCAAGTGAACACACCAGGTAACTGATGCCATATAAAGAGGCAGAGCATTACTACCTTCTAAACCTTTCCCTGCCACCTCTCCAAGTCACTGTCCTCCACCAAGCTAAGAGGGTGGCTTTGGCACCATAAATTAGTTTTGCCTGCTTTTGAATATGGAATCTATTGGCTTTTTTTTCCCAATGCCATATTCATGAGATTCATCCAAGTTGTTCCACGTAACAGTAGTTCATTCCTGACTGTTGTTACATGTTTCCGTTGTGTGACTATGCCACAATTTATTTATTCTGTTGGATATTTGAGTTGTTGCTACTTTTTTTTTTTTTTTTAAGATTTTATTTATTTATTTGACAGCAAGAGAGAGAGAGGGAGCACAAGCAGGGGGAGTGGGAAGCAGGGAGAGGGAGAAGCAAGCCCCCTGCAGAGCAGGGAGCCTGATGTGGGACTCGATCCCAGGACCCCAGAGTTAGATGCCCAACCGACTGAGACACCCACGCACTCCTGGGTTGTTTGTACTTTTTGGCCATATGTCTTTTGGTGTGTTATGTGCAGATTTTTGTTTGGTATATACCTACAAATAGGACTGCAGCATCACAGAATATGCATACGTTCAGCTTATTTTGTAGATACTGCTAAACACTTTCCTGAAATGTTTTTTTTTTTTTTTTTTTTCACTTGAAGTATAGTTGACATTGAAATGTTGATTCTTTATATTCCCAATAGCAGTTTACGGGAGTTCCATTGGTTCTGTTTCTTCATCAGCACTTGAGATTGTCTTTCTTATTTTAGTCATTGTGGTTTCAGTTTTTATTTCCCTGATGACTGCTGAAGTTGAGCACTTTTTAAAAATATGCTTGCTATTCATTTGCAGTCCTAACATAATTTTATGACACTGCATTTAAAAGTAATTAAACTTCCTTATCTTAGGGAAGGGACATTGTAAATAAGATATTATCTAAAACATTTGGTGTGATCATTTGCTCTAACATGTATTTGGTAAATTGTGAGGTTCTTTGAAAACTGTTTTCTAACTTAATGAAACTGCTTTCTATATTTCAAACCATAAAATTAATTTTAAATGCTTATCTTTTAAATATTCTTAAGACTATTGATATATTTAAGAATGAAAACTATCAAAATGAAGTAGTTTAAAGAACCAGCATATGTTTTTTCCCCCACCAGGATAAAAACATTAGACATTGTAGAGGATGTAACTTAAAGTTGATCTAACTTTAGTTTTATTGAAGGTCAATTATACCCTTACCTTTTAACATGGAATTTGAGATTTCCTTGAGCAGTATTTTAAAAGCTGTATTTCAGAGGTAGAGACTAACTTTTCCCTGTGTTCCTACATTTTCCAGCTTTCCATGCAGTTATGTTGGATCCAAGTGACTAATTTCTGGCCAGTGGACTGTGAGTGAAAATATTATGTGTCACTTTGGACTGAGGCAATGTACTTCCCTGATCTTCTCCCTTGTCATGGTGACCTTGGAGGCTCTGCACTCCCTGGTTCATGCACTGAGCCGACCAGTACTTGTCTGTGTTCACTAACCTAATACAGTTTTGTTTCAGTGGATGGTCTACACACTTTTTGAAAAAGATACTCTGAAACCCCTGAAATACTTTTATGTACAGTGTTTTCATGAGCAGGGTGCTGTCTTGCTTAAAGACTAGAGTTCAGAGGTTATGTCTATAAGGGGAGGTAGGTTCCTGATGAGAAAGTAAGGAAGACCAGGAAGTTTGTTTTGCTATACTACCAAAAGAGAAGAACACATAAAAACAAATGTGTGTTTCGGATTCCCCAAGAGACGTATTTATCATTTACATGGAATCCCATCATTTTTGTGTGATTTTAACTGGTTCGTTTTTCTTTTAAATTTTTTAATTTAAACTTAGGAAGGTGACAACTGTCCTAGGAGACACATGTCACAGAATATATAGAAGGATTATGAAGAAAGGATTGTAGTCCCTGAGTATATACTGAATATTGTGAATATAAAGAACTCAGGGCCTAATTGAGATGAAAAATACTTTATTTTTTTTTTTTAAAAAAGAAGGTCCTTTCATCTTCAGCTATCATTTTAATTTTTTTGGCACAAAAGCAAGTTCTTTGGAAAGCTCTCATTTGTTTATTTCTTACTCTTCGTTTTGTTTTAGAAAGAATTCCCAGCAACCAAATATAAACCCGAGTTAGTACTAAGGTCCGAAGTATGTTATGTATCATCATGTGTCTATTAACCTTCTTGTATGAAACGACTTAGGCAACATTAGTAGAAAACTTTGGAAATGTGAGATGTGTAGCACTAGGGGGATGATAGGACAAAATTGAAATGAATAAAAAGCACGTGATAAAAATATGCAACACTCTGATTGGCCTATTTAAGTATTTTGTGAAGGATTATTGTTGGACTGTGTTCTAGAAACTTGTAAAAGGAAAACCTTCATTCCCTCTGTTTAACCTCCTTATAGTTATTGTCAAGATTAATATTTTTGCATAGAAATTTTCACCAGTATGTGTGATAGAATTGTCTCTGACTGAAGGGTTTTAGTTAAACAACATCAGTATGGGGAGTAAAAAGATAAATGCTCTTTAATAAATTCTTAGAATAGTTTTTGACTGGTGTTCCTGGAAATAGGTGATCTGAAGTCACTTTTTGTGAAATACTGATTTGTTTCAATAGTAAGAGAAACATTCAAGGAAACAAAGATCAGTAATGTCCAAAGACTGTTCTGTTGCAGAAAAAGTACAGGTACTGCACATGTTTTCCTAAAACAAAGGGCATGACATGAAGACTTAACACTATAAGTCTTTTTATTTTTAATACAAAAAACTGTATTTACTTAGAAGCATTCGGAATGTCAACAAAACAGGGGCAACTTGTGTGCATGTGCGTGCAGTTTACAGAGGGGTATTCAGTTACCAGAATGACAGTTACTTCATACAAAGTGCGTCAGAGGCAGCTGAAGACGAGAAAACCCTGGTCCCCAGAAACGAGCTGGAGCCTGCTGCCAACTGAAGCAGGCGCGGCTGCGGCGTCGGAAATGCCACCAGGCCAGGCCTGTCTAAAGGCACAGTAGGTAGTGTGTAAACTTTGCCGAACAAGACGCTGTGCAGTTTAAAAACAAATCCTGCACGGCCTTGCCTTGCAAGTTTTTTCTTTAAAAGTAGAGAGTTGGCTGCAGGGGGTTTAGATGCTTTACGAACGAGGGCAGAAGCTGCGCTAGAATCAGCTTATTCGTTGTCCTCTTCTCCGTCTCCCTTCTCACCTTTTTTTTTTTTGCTTCTTCAGCCCTGGTGGCGACCCCTGTTTTTGCCTCATCGAGCCCTCCTTCAGCTTGGCACGCAGCAACATCTGCCTCGTATTGCCCCTTCAGCTTGGCAACCGTCTCTTCATGAGGCTGCTCGTTAGTGTACCGCACAGTCATTCCGCACCTCTCCCCGTTTCTTTGCAGCCTCCCCGCTGCGTAGGCCGGATGCTCTCCTTGGACTTGGGACCATACTCAGCACGAAGGAGGCCTCCTGCATGCGTTGGGATCCTTCAACTTGTTTGGTTTCCCCTTTGGGACGGAGAGGTCTTCATTTATCTTTTGTGATGGGCCTTGGCAGCCTTTGGCATGTCTTTACATTGTCCCTTTTCTTTGGCAGACCTGGTGTTGCACGTCTCTGGGCGCTTCTGGATGCTTCTTCCTGTGCCCCTCCCAGCAAGTTTGCACAGAGAATGCACAGGATAACATTTTGCCTTTCGCTTCTTAGGCTCTCCTTGGCCCATGTTTCATTATTTTCCTCAGCGGGCTCAGCATCACCCGGTGTCCAGCACGGTCTCCGTGGAGCTCCGGGTCCGGCGGTGGCCGTGAGGGTGGGAGCCGGGTGCGTGGCCTGCAACTCTCAGTCTTCCAAGGGCTGGGCTGGAGTTTAAAGTGCCAGTACTCTTCACTGAAAATAGAACAATAAACAGTTATGTGTGTGATGAAGTTAACATTAATGGGATATGCTTCTCAGATGTGGGGCCAACATTTCCTACAGAAGACACATTTCCAAGTACTTCGTAGCTTAAACAGGTACTTGACTGAGACCCCTCCCCTAGTACTTTTGCACCCTGGAACTTAAAAACTATGCCTAGAAAATTTACAAAGATGAAGTGCTGGGGTTTCTAGAGGCCACAGTATAAAGAATTACTAATCATCTGGCCTTGTGTCCGATATTTGAAATAAAGAGTAAAGATGGAGGTCAAAGCAGATCACCAATAAAGATTAAATTGGAGGCCTTAGTATGAGAGCGAAAGGACTTGCTGATTTAATTGCAGAATTAAGCACACTTTTCCAAGTGCATTTCAGATAATACAAGTAAGACGGTGCCATAGAGCATGAGTCTGTTTCTGCAAAGGACCAGATACTAAACTATGTTTGTAGGCCCTATGGTTTCCTTTAGCACTGTAGCTCCTCAACTCTGTGACTGTAGTGCAAGAAAGCAGCCCTAGACAATCTGTAAAGTAAGGGGTGGGGCTGTGTTCCAATAAAACTTTATTGAGAGAAACAGGCTGCAGGCCTTGTGTAGTTTGCTGGTCCCTCACATGTAGGAACAAAGACAAACTTGCATTTTTTGCAGCCGACTTAGCCTCAAAAGGAAGAAAAAGGACTGGACTGAATTCTGCATTGCAAGGGTTTCTCCCCACATCTCTCCACCAGAAAAATGACTCCATCTTACCAGAATAGAGTGAGTAAAGGGAGGGAAAGAAACCTGGGATTATGCTCATGAACCACCCCCCCCATAAGAAGTGGGGGGGAAAGTTTTCCTCTGACCTTCACTGCCCTTCCAGTAGACACACAAGAATCTGTTAGGCACAGAGTGTTAGTTTGTACTGAAGATTCCGACTTGGAGAGTCTTGGTGTTTCAGAGTTCATTTGACATAGATTCTCGTGGTTAGTCTATTTCTGGTTAGTGAGAGTAAAACCATGTCAGTGAACTCGCAGGAGGATGCTTATCTTCCTGCCACGTGTGTTGAATGAGGGAATGCTTAAGGTAGCTCCGATCTCCCTGTTGATTAACCGTGTTTATTGGGTGCCTACAAAGTGCCAGGCGTACAGCAGTGAAGAAGAGTGACATGATTCCTGCCTCCCAAGAGCTTGTGTCATATAGGAAGGGATCCGAGAAGAGATGGTGATCCCTGAGTTGCACCCTGAAGGATAAGCTGGAGGTGGCCAGTCGACAGGGGTGGGGAAGACGAAGAGTGTCCAGGAGAACTAAGGGCACAGGCCAGAGGGGGACGCTCAGCGTGTTCTGTGCCAGAGCAGTGTTCCTGCTGTGCGGTGCGGGAACGTGGGAACAGGGAGGCTGGAAAGACAAGGGAACCCCATGTCCTAGGCAGGCCGTCAGGGTGGAGTTTGTCAGAAGATCACTGAGATGTGGACAAAGGGCTTTACGCTGTAGATGATGGGAACGGTTTGCATATTTGACCTTGCTGAGCCTGGATTGGAAGAGCCAGATTGAAGACCCATAGCTGAGCTGTCCAGCCTGGGAGCTGTGAGCCGCAGGTGGCTGTTCAGCACTTGAAATGTGGCCGGTGTGGCCGAGGAACTGGATTTGAAATTTTATTTAACTTTAATTAAAAACAGAAGCGTATAAAATCTTTTCTCTTTCGCTTTATTGTTTTGGTAGGATTACATTTCACTTACGCTGTTGAAAACGTAACATCTAAATTGAGACGTACCATAGGTGTGAAATACATGCTGGATTTTGATTGAATTCGTGCTTTGGAAAAAAACAATGTGAAATATCTCAATTCTTTTTATTGATTATTTATTGAAGTGATACTATCTTGGATATATTTGGTTAAGTAAAGATATATTATTTAAAATAATGTCACCTGTTTGTTTCTACATTTTTAAAAGTGGCTCTGAGAAAATGGGAAGTTATGCGTGTGGGTTGTGTCATGTATCTGTTGGGTGGCTCTGGCCAGGGATCAGTTAGGAGGCTCTTGCAGGAATGCAGGTGAGCCATCGTCGTGATCTGAGTTAGGCTTGTGGCAGCAGGGTAAGAGGCAGAAATTTGAGAGCTATCCAGGAAGTAAAAGACAGAATTTGGCACTGATTAAATAAGATTAGTTGTAAGGAAGAAAAAGGGAGCCTCCAAGTACTAAAATATAAGGCAACGTAGACTAGTAGCTGAATGGCAAGTTAAGCAGACAACGTGTGTTATTTTTCATTGACAGTTGAACTAAAACGATGTAGTTGAAACTTTTTCTGGTTCTACTGTTGATTTTTTTAAAAGCATTTTTAATATTTGCCATTAAGTAGATACTAGCTAGGAGTTGGTTCTTTAGAGTTATGTAATTTTGCATTTCTTAGATTGTAGCCGAAGACTGGTTTGCCGTCTTTATGTTTGTCATTCGTCTCCCTCCATCAGTGACAAGTGGGGACTGGGACACAGGTTTTTTTTTTTTTTCTTTTTTTTAATAGAGTTTTGAGTATATAAATTCTCTAAACGCCCTCCAATTTGATATGATAACTGAAATTTATTTACACTTTTTCTTCCCATTAGAAGAAGAAGCACTTTATTTACATGTGAAGGTTTACTGGCCCCCTCTAATTTGAAGTTGAAGCTCTAAAAAGTATCTGATGGATGTTAGACGCTTAATACTTTTTCCTATTGTCCTCCTAAGAAATAGGATGCATTTCTAGCTTCATTTTCCAGTCTCTTAAGCTTATGAAAGTAGTCGAGACAGTTTGTTGACCCCAAAGAGACCTTTTAGTCTCTGGCTTGTTAGACAACAGGGTCTGACTCTTCATTGGCATTCAGATCACAGGCAGCCACTGGGCTCAGTGCAAAGCCAAGCGCAGCTTTAGGATTTAGACAAAGCCACTCTGGCAAAGGAACCCAGTTGTCAGGGTAGCTGGCTGTATTGTAAAGAACTGTTGCATAATGGGGAGACCAAGTAGAACTAGTAGGATGCAAATGTGAAAAAAATGGTGGAGCTAACCTGCAAAAACAAACATTTCTTTTTTGGTGAAGAGTCTATTCTTTGTTGCTTTCTGCTGTTTAACTTCTCTGGGCTGCAGATGTAGTTGATGCAATTTGGGCGTGTTTATCTTCATCTCTGGTCCTAACGCTACTCTATGTTATTTTCAAATGAACAGCTAATTTGTTTGAAGGGATCAAAGTACTTCACAGTGTTTTAGAATCTTCTTGTAATTTACAAGTGTGTCCTACTTTAGCCTAGATCCGTGTTTGTGTGTGACTTTGATTCCCAGATTTGGACGAGGAATCATTTTGACCCTTGATTTCATTTCTTTTGAAGTGAAATGAAGCAAAGTCTTACTCTCATGACTGACACCCAGTTAGTTGCCCCAGTGGACACAGTCGTCCTCTGTGGGCTCAAGAGAAAACTGTGGAAGCTCTGAGAACAGGAGTTCAACTTTATTGTATACGGTCTCATTGAGGAAATGTACCCTTTCCCTGTGTCTCTCTTGCTCCCTTCATCCCTGTCTTGAGTGCCCACTTTTTTCTCCTGCCTTTCTTTCTCCTGTTCTGTTTTTCTCTGTCGACTTCTCATCTCACTTAGCAGATACAGTGGAGTCCACACTTGGGGAATGCTGTGGGAGGGAAAGAGGCATGATGATAATAGTACAGGAAGGGCTCTCCACATAGAGTTGGGGTCAGGGGATAATGAAGAGAGCTGCGCTTTTTAAGGCAGTGACTACTTGGCAAGCACTGTGTCCCGCACCTCGCGGGACTGGTGTCCTTGAATGTTCTCGACAGTCTCGTGAGGTGAGCTCCATTAGTAGCCTCATCTTGCAGGTGGGTATGCCGAGGCACAGAGGAAGAAAGTGAGTTGTCCAAGCTCCTTGAGCTTGTGCACAACAGAGTTAAGAAAGGCCTTCTGGAGTCTGTGAAGAAGGAAGAGCCCAGACTGAAGGAAGAGGAAGAGTGACTTTTGAAGCAAAACAGGTTAGAGGAAGGGGTCCCGCCAGTGTGTGACAGAATGGAATTCAGACCTTTCTGGAAGGGAAGGGCAATCTGTAGGGCTGGGGAGAGTCTGTGTGGAAGGGACAGGTGAGAGACGGTACCGGAGAGACAACTGCTCTGTGTTCACATCGTATCTTACAAATGCCCTCGAAAGGTGCCATTGATCATGTCGTCTGCAGATGTCTGCACGTGGCCGTGAGCTGCTGGTCCCCCGGGCTGTGTTCTTTGGGAAGGCGGGAAGAAAGCAGAATGTGGCAAGTGCCGGTCTGAATGGAATCCGGTGGGTTTTGAGGTTTTCTACAGGAGGGGGATTTTGAGCAGTCTTTGTACCTCTCTCTGTTTTGTTTTGTTCTTAGCTGGCATATGCCTCGATGGTCTCAATATGGCGTCAGGCTTCCACTTCTTTCTCTTAGCTCTGAGCACTTTCCAAGGGTCCTCATTTCTTTAAGAATTGTCCTGTTACTGTCTCCATCATGCTTGTTTTGCTTTGCCTTGGAAGTATCTTCAGACCTCAACTGCTCTGGCCGGTGTTTTCCTGACTCACACTCTGACCTGGAGAGCCGTGCCCCCCTTCCTCGTTCTCGCGTCCCGTTTTCTTCTGGGACTGTGCTTCCTTCATCCTCCTCTAGTACCATTCTTTGCTGGTGCATTTTCGTTTGCACTGGGCACCAAGTGCAGACGTTCCAGGCCTTTTGCATTTTCCTTGACCTCAGTTCTTAGGAACTTGGATGTTTACCATTACAGCTGATGATGATTGGTGGTGTCATTTCTAACGCACATTGGTCACTCACTACAGTACGTGCTGGGCACTGTGCTGCTTGCTTTCTACAGATGATAGCATGTAAGCCTCTGACCTTTCTGTGGTGGGCATATTGTATTATTATCCAATTATATGGTGAAAGAAATCTCTTCAGAATGATTAACTTTATCTGGGTTACACTGGTAATAGGTTGGAGAGTCAGGATTTGAACCCAGGTATCTGAGGACACAGCACACACTTTTCACCCTCATTAAACCTTCTGTCTGGTACCTGCATTTTTGTATGTTTACACATTTGTATATTTTAAACAAATATGTATCAGATAGTTCAGACTAAATATAACCCAAATTAAATGTATCCCCCTCTAAATTACCTATCCCTGCTCTTACTGTTGACATAGGACATACTTTGTGTTTAGCATTAGCAAAAGGAAGTAATTCACTTTTTACTAATATTTGAATCACTGGGGTCCCTGATTTTGGCTCAGGTCATAGTCTCAGGGTCGTGAGATCAAGATCGAGCCCTGCATCAGGCTCCTCACTCAGCACAGAGTCTGCTTGAGATTCTCTCTCCCCCTCTGCCCCTCCCCGCCTTATGCTCTCTCTTTCTCTCTCTCTCAAATAAATAAATTAAAAAAAATAGTATTTGAATTACTTATTTTCAGCCACAGATTCATTCTGTCATTCTACTTATTTTTCCATGGCACCATCTCAGACACCGTTATTTTCTTCATCTTCCCGATACTTCTAGAATTGGACCCTTTTTATTAGATTTAGATTTTGTTTTCTATACATAGTTGTGTCAAACATGCATCTACTTCTGCAACTCAGTCTAGTTAAAAAGGAAGGAAGTAGCTGGGAAAACTAGTAATAAGGACAACAGTGATGATGATGACCATGAGGATAAGACTTAGCCACTCAGATGCCGAAGTCTGTTGCTGGATCTGGCACAGTAATCTCTAATAAGGAAGAAAAACGGTGGAAATTGTTATGAGGAGAAATAGAACAAAATAGTTTTTTGTGGCTATAGAATAATATTACTAATTATTTTTCAGTATGAGTAGCTTGCTTTTCAAGTTTCACCTTAACAGATATTTCAAAATAATGTAATACTATGATCTACTGTTCCTTTTTATATTTTTTCCTTTTTGTGGTTCACATTTTTTTAAACAGTCACTATTCTAGCACTTCAGTTTATTTGTAAGCTTCAGTTATGTACTCATTCACTCACTCACATTCATTCATTCATGAGTTCTTTATTGGTCAGTACTTACCGTTTGCTGGAAATGCTGGGTAGGCACAGGAGACACACTGACAATGCAGGGCTGACACGGTCTCTACCCACATTGACTTGACAGCATATCTTTTACTGGTTTGAAGTTTAGGAGCATCAGCCCTCCCCAGTTTTTCCTATCGAGAAGCCCTGCCACGTGTGACTTCTATGTTTTTTTTATTCATGTTTGGAAATCCTGATATATATATATTTTTTAAAGATTTTATTTATTTGAGAGAGAGAGTGAGCACACAAGCAGGGCAGAGGGAGAGGGAGAAGCAGACTCCCTGCTGAGCAGGGAGCCCGACTCAGGACCCCATTCCAGGACCGTGGGATCATGACCTGAGCCGAAGGCAGATGCTTAAATGACTGAGTCACCCAGGCGCCCAGATATCCTGATTTTAGAAGGATGTTTATAGTTCAGTATGTAGATAATGATTTGGTTACTCCATACATTTTGTGATGATTAGCCTTTACTTCTTGGCATTCCGAAATTTCCTTCTTTTCACTCAGTGTTGTGTTTGCTTGCTCTATTCATACTACATAGTTATCACTGTGGCCGTCCTAGGTCATGCCTTTTAACTGCTGTGTCATGGCTTGACGTATTATTTATTCTTTAATTGATGGACTGTAGAATACTTCCCCTTACTACAGTAATTTGGGCCTCTTCTGAGTCAAAAATATGAACAGCTTTTGAAAAAGAATGATCTCTTGTCTCATTAATGTAGCTTTAAAACAAAAGTTTGAGTTTTGCTTTAGTATTTTTGGTTGGGGTGTTCTACAGAGGGTTCCGGTTAAATTAGTGGAAGTTGACCCTGGTCTCTCCCCTTTCTATACCTTCAGAGTGAAAGCCCTGAAACGTTCCTCACTTTACTTAGGGTGTGTGAGCTGGCATAGCTTGGGAGGAACAGGTAAAAGGAAACAAAGTATAGGAAAGCAGCTAATTATAGTAATTGCAGCTGGTTTCAAAGTACTTCTAACAGTTTGTGCATAATGCTTACTTGAAAGCATCAAATGGGTGCGAGTTGTGAAATAGAACACCTGTTTGTTGTTGAGCATGTGTTTATGCAGATGATTGTTGTTGTCAAAGCACCTTGATGTAGAGTCGTCCTGTTTACATTTATGTTCTCCCCAAAGGATTAACAGTGTTCTCTCAATACATTTGCAGTCTATTCTCCTCTCAAAGACTGCTGTTTGGAGGGTGGTGTGAAAGAGGCAACAAGTGCTTGCTAATCACTTGAATATACATAATTAGCTACAGTCTGGTGCACTGGATTCTTTGTCAAACCATAACAATGCTGATTGGCAAGAGCACATAACAATAGTTGCGTTACCATCTAGCTTTGAGGGTACTTGTTCATTCATTGGTATTTTTGATTTTTCTGAACTTGAGTTTTTATTTCTCAGTACACAGGCTCATCTTGTTCTTTTGAAACGAACCAGTGTCAGTTATACAACAGTTCTTTAGAGTCACCCCCGAGGAGTTGTGTAGCAAATTTCTAGACCAACTAGAGTTTGGGGTCGTTACTTAAAAACATATTTGGCATATTATGTAAACCCAGAGATTGAGAAATATTTAAGCTTATTGGACAGCCAAGCTCAGTCCACACTGGAGCATTTTAGACCAATTAGAAAAAAGACAAGTTTAAGACGAACAAATCTTCCCTGTAAGCAGAGAAACAGAAGATGTTCTCTCATTTTCTAATGTTCTAGCTTAGCATCCCATTGTTGTAGGAATATTTAGACCTCAAACTTTGCACTGAGCTACGGGTGCAGACAGGGGTCTCCGGCCTTGCAGATGGCCTTCCGTGGAAGTTGTTAGTCTGTGGTAATCGTTTTCTTTTCCTGCTCCCTGCCACACCTGACTGCATGCGGGCTCCCCTGCCTGAGCCCTGTAAAGAGTGGACAGGTGCTCACTCACTAACCTAGCCTTCTAGCGGTCTAACAGAGGCTTTCTTCCCAGCACAGAATATTCTGGTAGCACCACGAGACTCCAGAGATTCTGATTTAGAAGTTATTAATCAAGAAGACACTTTTTATGTAGATTAGAAAGGAAGCCTGTTAACTTTATGTCCCCTGGAGGTTATAGTTAGTTGACCTCCTACAGGTGGTTGACAGTCCTGTCTATATAATCCAAGTGCAGCATTTCCCAAAGTATAACAGTTGATTATTTAGGTGGTGTGTAGGGGGAGTTTTACATTTTATAAATATTTATTTTTATATATTAGAATAGGACTAGTTTATCAGACCTGTCCTTTTCTGGTGTGGAACTCAACAGTCTACCCCCAGATGAAAACAAACAGAGACCATTTACTCAGAATTTGCATAGCATAGGGAGTCAGTCACCTTAGCTTACCCGGGACTCAAAGGCCGGTCAAAGAGTAGGAAATAGGAAAGTTCCATAGTAAGAACAGGGAAGGCTGCAGGTGTGCCCTGATGGGCGGTTGTTGGTGTGGGGAGGTGGGCATCTTACGTGATTGGTTGGGGGAGCATATTTAGCCTTTTCTAGTTGGTTGCAGCTGGATGCAGGGGCAGAAATTTGGGAATCGGCCAAGTCTTGACTGTTCCGGGCAGATTGCTGCAGAGCTTGTGATATTGTCTCCCCAGGCTGGTTGCAGAGGTTGGGGAGCAGAGTTCTGTTGTCACATATAATCTGGCCATTGTCTTTTTCCATAGTCAGCCTACTAGTAGGTAGTATTGTTAAGGGGAAGCTAAATCTATTTAGGAAAAATATATGTGCACGTACATAGTGGAGCATATTAAATAGATAATACAATTGGCATATTGAGATGGAAAAAATTGTGAAGGTGGTAAATGAAATTGGAGAAGAAAACTAAAAATCTGAAAACTATAATTATGTATCAAGCTTTTCACCAAATGTTTTCCACATTTTATTTCATTTCATCCTCTTAATTACTCCACAGGTCAAGTATTACACTCTTGAAATGAAATAGAAGAATCCTGAAATACGAAGTAAAACGTGAGGTAGATGGTCCGAGGTTGCACAGATAGTAAACAAAGGGGCTAAAATTATAGACTTGAGAGACCTTACTCTAAAAAGAGGAAGGAGCCCTGGGTTTAAAATGTGATCATTCCATGAGCTGAGACTCTGGCTGTGTCAAAATTATCTTTCAGTGTTCTACTTCTGGTGCCTTCTTTTTTCTCTTTTTCTTCACAGAACACTCTTTGCCTGAAGTGTGTGTGGGGGTAAATAATAATTTCTCTATCCTGACTTGTGAATATATGTGGCTGCGAGTCTCCCAAGTCTGGGGCTGCCTGCTTCCTTGGCGGCGTGCGTGGAGGAAGCTTTGGCTCACAGATGTCACCACTGCCCTACTGAGATGGATCATTCAAGAAGGGTCACGTGGGTCTTGCCCCTTCCCCCTTCTCTTGCCCCCTCAGTTCTTGCTGTTATATCAGAGCAAATGGTCTCTACATCCTTGGAGACTGTTCTCTTTGGCCTTTACCGTTGCTGATACTGTCACGATGTTGAACTTGAAGGTGTGGGCTTCGGGGAACACCAACAGCCCCTCCAGCCCCGTGTGCAGCTGCAGTGGGCAGTGCGCTCCTCTGCTTTCATTCCGGCTTGTGCTGGATTGCTTTTAATGCCCAGACAGTGACGTACAAGTTGTGACGTTATATAAATATAACCCCAGGATGGTTTTGAACATAAGTATGCAATGATGTTAGGAAAGAGTAAGTAGAAGGGAAGACACTGAAAATATAGACAAGGTGAAAACAAAATGATTAATTCTAGTATTTAAAATGACCCATTCAGGGGTGCCTGGGTGGCTCAGTAGGTTAAAGTTCTGCCTTCAGCTCAGGTCATGGTCCCAGGGTCCTGGGATCGAGCCCCACATCAGGCTCCCTGCTCAGCGGGAAGCCTGCTTCTCCCTCTGCCCCTCCCCATGCTTGTGTTCTCTCTCCCCCCCCAAATAAATAAATAAAATCTTTTAAAAAGTAAAATAAAAATAAATGAAATGACCCATTCATTGGGGGAAAATTTTTAAAAATATCTGTAAAGAAGAAAATTAAAATCTTTTATAATCTTTACATCCCCACAGTTAAGTTATTCATATTTTATGTTTCTTTCATCTTTTGTCTATATACATATTTGTATGTATTTGAAATCCAACATTTGGAATTTTATATCCTTTTTTCTTTTAACACTATAAACATTTTCCCATGTTGTTAAGGGCTTTTCATAAGCATTTTATATCATAATGTAATAGTTCTCCTTCCCCATTACATAGTTAAGATCATTCATTCCTGGATTTTTTTTTAAATAGAATTTTACAAGTGAAATCACTGGTTCAAAGATAGTTATTTTCATGGCTCATTGTAATGTATAAAGTGCTTGACCTGGAAAGGTCGTACTGGTGTGTATTCCTGCCATATTCTGAGGTTTAAGCTCAGCGCGTGTGCTGTTTTTTTCCCTCGTTCTTTGAGTTCTGTCCCTCTTCATCTTCTCTTGAGACTTCTCAATTCTCTCACCCCTCTCTTGCATCACAGGACCCCCCCCTCTCTCGTCATCCACATGATCCTGTACCTTCCATCTGAAAAAGAAAAGCCCTCCTTTGACACCTGCTACCCATCCCAGCTCCCACCTCTATTCCTGCTTCCCTTTTTAATACGCTTTCTTGAATACTTTGTCTGTACCGCCAATCTGGACTCTCTCGCCTCGCGGTTACCGTTCTACTTCTAGACTACTCCAGGCTACGTACGTTTCTTACTACTTTCCTAAAAAGGCCCTCGTCAGAATCACGGAATGATGTTGGTCTTTCCCAATCCAGTGGACATTTTTTCGGCTCCTCTTCTGCTTCTTAATATCATTCAGCACAGTTAGCAACTGGTCCTTCTTGAAACACTTTCTCATCTTTGCTTCTTCTAACTCATTGGCCATTCCCTTTTTCATTGGCTTTTGAAACTCTGCCTGAGGCCTAGGTATCAGAAGGCCTCCTGCCTCCACCTACGGCTCTTTCTCCAGAGAAAGCTAGACTCCTTAGGTGCTTTTCTCCCCAAGAACTCCCTTCCTCTCCCGGAAAGTCTGGCATTTGACTCCTGCCTTAAAGTCTGTGGACTGTAAATGGGTTTGTAATTTTAAGGATATGTGCTTTAAACTCATTAATCTCAGAAAGCTTTACGATTTGAGTTTTCTTTCAACTGGTTACCCTTTGGCACCTTGAAGAACTGACAACATATGACCAGAACAGTTTCTAAAAGAACATTGTGATTGCCTGTCTAGTCCTCACCATTCTTGTCAAGTTTTAGGTAAAAAAAGTTTTATAATCCAAATTCACAATGGCTCCTGGGCTGCATTAGCAAGCTAAAAGTTCTCAAAAACTCTTTACATTTTTTATCTGAAATAATTAAAATATGTAATTGGCATAGTATCAAATGCTGACTTTCCAACTATCTGCCTCACAATGCATTGATAAGACAAAACTGAGTTTATTGCTTACTGCAGTGAGGGAGAGCACCACCTGGACAGAGCTTTGGAGTGTCTTGGAAGGAAGAAGGCAAGGTTGGTGTGTATTGAGGACCAAAGTTTTGTTTAAGGTAGGTTGATATAGGGGCGTGTGTGTGTGTGTGTGTGTGTATTATATAAAGATCATTATACAACAATAAAGGATTGAAAAAAACCTCAGAGACCAGACCCTTGATACTTTCCATGGAATAGTTGATGGGTGTTTCAGGAAGTGGCTGTAATGAACAGCCCGACCCTGTGCCTGGGCCAAGCTGTCCTGCAACAGTCAGGCACATCCTATTCATGTAGATAGTAAGTTGTCTAGGGAGTCGATAGTTGCAGTCTTCAGTATCTAAGTTGGATGTGGTTTCTGTTAGGCCACTCATGTCATTAGGATTACATTTTGCTTTAAGCTCTTGTACTGGTGATGTTTCACTTAGTTTACAGAGATACCGTGAGTGCCGCACAGGTCGATTCTTACAAAATGTCAGTATTCCCTTACAAGTAACCATCAAATCAGCATGACAATGCTCTTATTTTTATTAGTATTATTTTAACTCAGGTCAGGTTCAGATCTAAATATTTGAGAGTTGATACTGATAGAATCTTTATGATGTTTCATTGTCTTGGGTCTACTTTTTTTTTTTTTAACTAGAAATTCTTTGAAATGGGAGGGTAGAGGTTCCTTTTCTGTAGACCAAGAGGATGTGAAACTTGGTGTCATGAGTCCTAACCCTTCACGTATTGTTTCAAGAAGACTAGAGTTTTCAGCTTTGTATGTTTCAACCTATAGACTACAAATAAGGACAAATCCTTACAATAATAAACCTTGATATTGTAGGCTGATTTATGAAGACTAACCCCAGGATGAAATGTTGTCTGTTGTCTGCCCTTAGTTTTTCCTTCCATAACAGATGTCAGGTTGAGCTGCCTTGTCCTGAGTGTGACCGGTAGTGTGTATTCAGCCTCAGTGCATATTATGTAGGTTGGGCTCCTTTTAAATGTTAATGTGTTCACATTCACCAGAAACACTTAAACTTGTGTGGGTTGCTCATTTTCTATCCTAACCTAGGGGTGTGGAAGGAATCTGTTGAAGGACTGAGTGGGGCCCCCATGGCAGGAGGCAGGTTTTCCTGCAGGGCTGACATCTCTTCCCTCGACTCAGGCAGGGAGCCGTGGCTGGGTCACCTGTGCACCTGCTTAGAGAGCATGGGATTGGCAGAAGTTTATCCTCCTTATTTTGATTTTGTATGGATAGATTTGTTGAAGGATGCCAGGTGTTTGGGTAAAATAAATTCCTTTTTGCATTCTGTCCCCAGCTCTACCAAATCACCTGCTCTTTCATGAAGTTGCTTTGGTTTCTAAGGGCTGTGCAGACCATAAAAGAAGACACATTTGACTTTGAATTTGCGCATTTTGATCCATTTAGAATTTCACATCTTATACCCTTGGTCCATTTTTTTTTTTATGTTGTTTTGACAACTCTCATATGGCCGTGGGACTGAGCACTTGTCCTTAGATAAAGAACTTTCTCTTTGTTGAGAGAATGTTGGTTGATAAGTTGAGTAACTGAAGTTTTTCATGAGAATTGTTGTCTGTTATTTTAAGAAATTACTGTTACACGTTATCATAAAAGCCAAGCTTAGGTATTGCTCAAAGACCATATTAAATATTTACTATGTTTTTAGGTTATTCTCTCCTTTAGTTGAGTTCACTTATATGTTAAAACAGTTTTACATCTGGTAGGTAGGTCAAATGGTACTGACCATGCTTTGTTCGGTAGATGAAAAAAAAAAAAAACTGACTTTATCCAGGGAATTTTTCTCATGTTATCGCTGGGATTTAGTTAAGTGTCCTCGAGCACATATCTAATCAGTCTTGTTCTTTTATTATCTACCTTTCATAAGATTAAGTGGATTTGGTCTTCACACTGGGGAGAAGGTTATCTCATGGTTGGAACTCTAGATGGATCAAACTTAAGATCTGTTATAGCGCTCAGTAACAGAATCATCAGAATAGACTTGAAAGGACCATTAGTACCCACCAGCGTAAATGGTAGAGGTGTTAAGCTCCAAATCTGCCCTATGTTTAAGCCTTTATGAGCAGTATAACCTTTTAAAAAAGACAGTAGCCTTCCCGTCTTCCACTAAGTGCTTGGTAAATGAGTGGAATGCTCATAATCACATTTCCATGTGTACTTTTAGCTACTCCTTGTGAAAAGTGTACTGGCGTGTTGCTTATTCGTTTTGAACCAGTGTGACATCTTACAGCCACATATATGTGGCATATGTATCCTCTTCATTAATATACTCAAATCTCATAAGACATTACCATTTTCACTGATTTTTCTTGGCACTGATGTTTTGGAAGAATTACATATATTTGAGCTGTATATTGAAAGAGGCAAAGTAGCCTTTAGAACGAAAGACACGTGTTCTTTTCTTTGACTCAGTGCCACTGAGGCCCTAATTTCTGTGCTTCACATCCCTGCTCCCAAGCCCTCGCCAGTCGCTGTGTGCAGCAGGCATTGTCCTTGCTGGATTGTACTATTCTCATCTTTGAAGTAGAGACAGAAGAACAGCTGAGATCGCTGCACTTTGTCCAGCCGGGAGAGCGCATGTAATTTCTTTTCCCTACCCCTTCGCAGATAGCTCCTTCCCCTCCCGGGGTACAGCAGTGCCCCCTTATCGGTGGTTTGCTTGTCACGGTTTCGGTTTCCCGCAGTTGTGAAGCCAATGGTCCTCCTCCTGAACTGGAAGGTCAGCAGTAGCCTCCCGCCGCATCAGACGTCATTTGGCTCACTTCCTCTGATCCCATAGGCGTTTTGTCATCTCACATCACATCTCACATCATCACAGGGAGAAGTAAGAGAGTTGGAGAGCAAGGGAGAGACCCCATTTGTAGGACTTTTACTACAGTTATTGGCACAGTTGTTCTATTTCATTATTATTGTTTTAATCTCTTACTGTGCCTCGTTTGTAAATTAAACTTTATCACAGGTGTGTGTGTAGGGGAAAAACATCGTATGTAGAGGGTTCGGCACCTCCTGAGGTTCAAGTGTTAGCACATACCCCCTGAGACAGGGGGCTCCTGTACTTTCCTCACTCTTGGTCAGGTGGTAAGATCCCGCCCAGTAGTCCTTCAGGGTTAGCTCTGCTGTCATCACTTTGCCCAGTTTCCCCTGTGCCCCAGTGAAAGTGAATTCTCCTTCCTGGAACTGTGCCAGCCCCTTGTCAGGACTTTTCTTATGTAATTGTAACGATCATGGTTTTGTTCCTTGTGTACCTGCTTTCCCTGTCCATATCCGAGGGCAGTTTAGGATAGTTAGTTGCCTTTTAGTTATTTTTCTCCCTCCATCACCTTGTAAGTTTTTGTTGACCAGTGATTTGATGAATGAAGGATGGATTTTAATTTAAAATTTAAATATCTGTCATCTCCCATTAGAAATTTAGCACTTAATATTTCTTAAAGGGTAATTTATAATCCACGTGCTTTCTATTTATTTTTTAAAGATTTGTATATATGAGGGGGGAGGGGCAAAGGGAGAAGGAGAGAGGGAATCTCAAGCAGTCTCCCCATTGAGTGCAGAGTCTGAGGCGGGGCTCCATCTCACAACCTTGAGATCATGACCTGAGCAGAAACCAAGAGTCAGATGCCCAATAGACTGAGCCATCTAGGTGCCCCTCCACCTGCTTTCGAATCCTGTGGGATACTTATAAAAAATGTAGTTTTTCAGAAATGGGAATTAAGATTTCTAGGTTTGGTCTCCTGCAAGATGGCTACATTTGCATTAAGTACGCTGGTAATTCATATTTACACTAAAATGTAGGCCTTATTCGCTTAAATTATGATGGAAAACAGTAAGAAAATGTAGCTCAGTTTAAGATGTTTCTTAATACATAATTATGTCAAAATATAACTAAGTTTGGGATACAGTAAGTTTTATAATGTAAAAATTTTTCCTCATTTTTGTGCTTAAGAAATTATGTCTTTGGAAGGAAACTGACTTCTTTATTGATTCTCAGTTTTTGATCTTGATTACTTATTTGCTCATATAATAGTTCACTGATGTATGTGGGTTTATATATAACTAAAAATAGAGATATAGCCAACTGATTCTGTTACCATGTAAAGTGGAAAATAGGACAACCGAGCAGTCAGTGAGGAGTAGTCTTAACCGTTCTCATTTCTACTGGTTTTTCCCCCCCTAAGTTTTCCTTGATTTTGCCTGCCTTGTATTGTCTCCGTTATTTCTTGGGTGTATGTAGACTTTTTCATTTCAGGACCTCCCGTCTCACACAGCACTGGGACAATGGCCCAGAAAAGCATTTCTTTATAATTTGAGGACTCTTTATGTGTATGATTCGTTGTATCTGACTTGGGAAAAAAGGGTGTACATTTTATAGGAATCAATTTTAAATGAAGGTTCTTGAGAGAGACAGCTGCATTTAACTTGAACTTTGTAGTATCATCGAAGAAGCAGCCAGTACAAGTACTTTATTGTGCCGTGTGCTGTTGCGCCATTTTCCTTAGGGGCTGGTAGCCGGACTGTGCTTTTGTCTCGTATCTGGTTGTGAAAGTAATGGTGAGGTGGAGGCTTTGAGTGTAGGGCTCAGATCCTTGAATTCAGTAATTACGTAAAGTGGGCAGTATTAACGTGATCCAGTGACTTGTCGAGAATTCTGAGAACATTTAACTTGCATTCTCAAATAACGAGGTGGAGGGTCAGTTGAGTCAAAGTCAGCTAGGTTCAAAGTGATAAATTCTGTATTTATACCTTGACTGTGACATATAGAAAAAGGAAATAGCTTTGAAAGTATGGCTTTTTTTTAACCCCCCCCTTTTTTTTTGAATAGTGACAGGCATCTATGAATAGTGATGAATTCAGGAAAACTCCTAGGCTAGACATTATCTTGACAGTTGGCGGACAGATGCTTCTGATTTGAGTGTGAGACTGAGGTATTCAGAAAGCACTTCAAAATACTCTCCGATGCCAGCCAACTTTATTTTCCTTATATCAGGATTGAGTTTTTAGCTGCTTTGCAATAATGCTTCTTAATTAAAGGACCTGGTAAGAGCTGGGTCAGATATTTATGATTTGTTTATCTTGACTATAACAACATCTAGTCATTTTTATAAATTGTCTTTCAGACCTTATCACCACTTGTAAACTGATGTATTTATAAAAAAGGACAACAGATACACATCAACGATTTCACTTTGAATATTTTAAGTAAAAATGGGAAATGTTAAATGAAAAGTAGCTTTGATAATTTTAAGAGAGTACCCGGCTTTCTTTCATCCATTTCTGGAGAAAGATTAATTAATTACTTCTTATCTATAGTGATTTGTTTTTGTGTTACATATTTGAGGTAGGATTTGTCATGAAATTTCTTTTTCTGAGTTAATTGATACTTTCTTGAAAACACGAATCTTTGCTTCAGTTTTCTGCATTTAGGAAGGATTTTTCCTTTTCCGGTGGGGATTGGACAAGGAATTCTCATCCAGCCTGCTCCAGTTTGGAATCTGCTCATCTTGTTCAATGAAAGAATGTGTTGACTCTCTCTGTGTGACGTGAGGGTCCTCTGACTTTATTTAAAGGCTTTGGTCACTGGAAAAGATGTCTTGTGATTGGGGATTGCCTTTTGCAAAACAAATTTTGGTAATATATTGTTTTCTCTGTAGCATTTTATTCATATGCATGAACTCAAAAGCATGCATAGAATATATTTTAGGAATATAAAAAAATTAGATGGAACTGCTTTGATGGAATTATAAAGTAAATTTAAGTTCTTTTCTACTTCCATTTATATATCTTTTTCTAAAGTTTTGTATTATAAGTTATTTATGATAAGTTCAAGTGTAAGCACACTTGCAACATGAGTTCAGCAGATGTGTCAAAATATATGCATTGTTCTCAATGTTAAACATTTTGTTCATGAGAATAACATAACACCTGCTGTGACCTTTGAAGCTGTGTAAATTTCAGTGACTGTAAAATTAAAATGTATTCACTTCCAAAACATAATAAAAATATATTCATTTCCAAAATGTCTTTGGAAATTATTTGGAATATTTTATGCTTGGCTCTTTTAGAGATTTTTATTATGTAATATGAAGAGATTCAAATCTGGTATAAAAACGGAAGCATATCATAATGCCCGTGTTTGTTCTATCTTTAAGAAAACAGTTATTTGTAGGGTAATCTCACCTCTGATGTTTCTTGTTCAGGAGCCACAGAAAGCAAGCATTATCCAGTAGCACTGACCCAGCCTTTGATTCTATGCGTATTTTATATAGATACCTTCTTTAAGAAGGTAGGCTAGGGTAGGATTGGATTACAGTGAAATAATAAATTTTATAGGGTTATTAATTTCTTTTTCTCTCCATGATGTAAGAAACAGTGAGAAAGGAATTGTGAAAGTATTATTTATCCTTGGTAGTCCTGTTTGCCAATGGAATGTGTTATAGCACATACTTATGAAAGAATGGTTTGTATGCTTATTTTTTCTGAGAGATATACTGTGAGCTAGGAAGATGTTAAAAAAGAAAAAAAGACAAGTGATGACTGTATTTTGATTTGTCCCAAATTGCATTAACACTCAATGACTGTTATTAGTGTATAATTTTAAAAGATACGTGTATTTGAGGAGAGTATCTCTTTAACTGGTTAAACTCCTGTTTTAAGGCAATATTGTGATATTACCAGGTCTGTTTTTTTTCTCCTCACATCTTTTAGACCAGCGCAAGTAGGCCATGTCAGGTTGAGACCCTATTGAGGATGAAAACCTTAGAACTCTCTGTAATGTAGTCAAGCACATGAAGTTGCACTTACTCTCTTTCAGTGATATCTGACACTTGCTCATCTTTGATTTAGTACTTTTTATTAATGAAATATGATTTTTGGCCTGGTGTGTGTGTGTCTTACCAAAAAAGATTTTTAAAAAAGTTCCTTAGTGGTAGATACTTCCTGCCTGCCTTCCTGCCTTCCTTCTCTCCTTCCCCCTTCCTTCCTTTCTCTCTTCCTTCCTTGTGGTGAATATATATAAAATTTAGCACGTTAATCATTTTTAGTTGAGCAGTTGCTTTTGTTTCTCATGTGTCCCTCGTAATCCAAGGTAGTTAAGTAAGAATTAATTAGAATATACAGTAGATGTTCAGTATAGCAGAGATTGGCTACTTATTCACTAAATCCATTTGCACGCCCTCACCCCTTTACACCCACCCCAGGATACAAGACTGTATTGCCCAGCTGACTTGATGTTAGGTGTAGCCATAAGCCCACTTTTGCCCCTGAAATATGAGCAGCATTAAGATATGCCACTTCCAGCCATGCCTCATAAAGATCGCCTGTGTTGGGTCCTCTCTAATGGCAATCATGAAGCCAAGGAGGTGGTTGAGCCTCTAAAAGGAAGGAGTCTGGGTCCCTGAATCACTGCCTGGAAAAGAGCCACCCACGGGTAAGGAGCATTTGTTTGACTTGACATGAGCCCCAAATACATTTTGGTTGTGTTTGCCACTAAGATCTCATGGTTTATCTCTTTCAGTAGCTCACTGATACACTCAGCACTGGTTAGAGTGAATAATTTCATTTATTTAAAATTTAATTCTCATCTGTTAGTCATTGGAGGTGGGAGTCAAGACAAGAAAGTGGAACTGAGGAGTGAGAAGTTGAGTGTGACTCCAGTTGGAGGGAGGAGTCAGTGTGGAACTCAGGAAGGGGAAGGGAGTGAAGACATTGAGGAAAATTTGGGATTCTGTGTGAGGGAGTTGGCAGGAACAATTGAGAGCCCGGAGTTGTAGTATTAGGAGGACATCCTTGAGAGTTGGAGGAGTAGGGGACATTGTGAAATAAGAAAATCAACTCTGAGAGTTGGAGAGGATTTCTTTAAAAGATTTATTTATTTATTTATTTTGAGAGAGAGCATGCGTGCGTGAGTGGGGGGAGGGGCAGAGGGAGAGAGAAAATCTCAAGCAGGTTCTACACTCAGTGCGGAGCTGGCTGCAGCGCTCAGTCTCACAGCTGTGAGATCATGACCTGAGCCAAAACCAGAGTCTGACATTTAACTGACTGAGGCACCCAGGCACCCCTTGGAGGGATTTTAAAACACATTTGGTTGTATCCCAATGTTCATAGCAGCACATAGCAGTTCATTTGTCCACAATAGCCAAACTGTGGAAAGAGCCGAGATGCCCTTCAACAGACGAACGGGTAAAGAAGATGTGGTCCATATATACAATGGAATATTACTCAGCCATCAGAAAGGATGAATACCCAACTTTTGCATCAAGGTGGATGGAACTGAAGATTATGCTAAGTGAGATAAGTCAAGCAGAGAAAGTCAATTATCATGTGGTTTCACTTATTTGTGGAACATAAGGAATAACATGGAGGATATTAGGAAAAGGAAGGGAAAAATGAAGCGGGGGGACTCAGAGGGAGAGATGAACTATGAGAGACGATGGACTCTGAGAAACAAACTGAGGTTTCTAGAGGGGAGGGGGTGGGGGGATGGGTTAGCCTGGTGATGGGTATTAAGGAGGACACGTTCTGCGTGGAGCACTGGGTGTTATACGCAAACAATGAATCGTGGATCACCACATCAAAAACTAATGATGTATTCTATGGTGACTAACATAACATAATAAAATAAATTAAAAAAAAAAACAAAACCCCACAATTGGTTATAAAAAAAATTGCCTTATGCTGTATGCTTTTTTTGTTGTTGTTGCTTACTGTAGGTTTAGTTAATGAATATCTTGACAAAACATGATATTCAGAAAATGGCATGTTTAAATGACCAGAGGAGTTGCAAACCTACACGTCTGTGTGCTGTGATTTAGATTCATTACTTGAATTATTTCCTGAGTGAGTCATTCTCTTAGGTACATGAAAGTAATTATGGCCATGTTTTTGTGTATGTTAAATACAGTGTATCATATTTTTACAGTGCTTAAATATAGGTGAAATTTACCTCGTGTTTCAGACTTTAAAATATTGATTAGAATACTTAAAAAGGAAAACTTTCAGCAATTCATTTTACTAACATTTGCTCTTTATATTTTCAGGGGCTGGCTTTTAACCTTTTGTGCCTCACACCTGACTTTTATCAGCCAATAAAAAAAGCAAATGGGTAAAATATTCGTGGCTTAGACAGCTTTTTAAAAAAGCTTTAAAAATATAGAGTTAATATGTGTTAATTAGAAATATACTACATGACTGACCTGATATTTCCAGTTTTCGGATCTTGTGGAAATGATATCAAAGAGAATACGTACAGTCCTTTACTTAGGGATAGCCACATCCGCGGTCTTGCCAATGGTGGCAGTGGCTCTAAGGTGTGAGGGTTTTAACCACTGTTCGCAGCTGCTTCAGCTGCAGATGTGCTCAGTGCTAAGAGACTGTCTGACCTGGGCCTTGGGCATCATTGCTCTGAAAACAGTGGCTGCCTGTCTGTCTCCCCGTGCATAGCATGCGTCATAAAAACAATATGGCTCTCAGGGCACCTGGGTGGCGCAGTCGGTTAAGTCTCCGACTCTTGGCTTCGGCTCAGGCCATGATCTCAGGGTCCTGGAATTGAGCCCCGTGTGGGGCTCCACACCCAAGTGAAGTCTGCTCGGGATTCTCTCTCCCTCTTCCCCTCCCCCTGCATTCTCTGTCTCTCTAAAATAAGTCTTTAAAAAAAAATACAGCTCTTTTCTTTTACCCTACACTTCTCCTGTGCATGTAGAAGACCATAGATATGTTGTATATTCAATGTCCTAGACTCATTATAATGCATCTTAAAAATAGAAGTGCTATTAAAAGGGATTTGGGTTTCCAGGATTTCTTACAGGTGTAATGGAGAATGTATGGTCTATGATGTCTAGGTTAGCCAGAACTGCACTGGACTTGAAGTCAAAAGAACTAGTCCACGCACATGTCCCTTGCCAGCTCTAAATCTTGGTTTCCTAATCTGTAAAATCATAATATCCTAGAATCTGAGTGTTATCAGGGACCTACAGGGCAGTTTGGCACAAGCTTACACTCAGATTTCGTCTAGATCTTTGATACCCGGCCGTCCAGTGATAGGAAGCTCAATATCTCATTCTCTTCTGTCAGGTACATAGTTTTGAAACTCTCAAACAAAAAACATCTCCCCATTCTTTGTGTGCCATCTACTGGAGCAGAGAATACTGATGGGAATATTAATACCTGACCTGTCTCCCAAGTTGAGGGGAGGATCAGGTGAAATGAGAGTGAAAACAAAGTGATGTATTGTAAAAATATTAAGTCTCATGATTACTACTGGGTAGTGCTTTTTCAACTAAGGGCTCTATGTAGGAGTTGACTACCATTTATATTAGTAAAATGTTTCCTATGATAAACAGCTTTAAATCTCTGGCAAATAACCTTTGGAGCCTTGCTTGTTTGTCAGATGGTCGGCCAGTGCTTCTAGGATTTTTGATACGGCCTAGTCTCTGAAAGTTAAAGATCTTGACCCACAGTTTAAAAACTACTGGACAAGACTCTTCTTAGGAAGACATTTAGATCCTTAGTGTACAGTTCCTATCATAACTGACAGACTGACACATGCTCACCTTGACTCACAGTTACACAGAAGTGCCCACCTCCCCCTTACCTGCCGTGCCAGGTTATTACTTCTTGTTGTCAGTCTCTTACTGTGCCTCATTTATAAAGTAAACTTTATCATAGGTATGTAGGTATACTAGGTGTATTAGGGATATTAGGAAAATCATAGTACATACAGGATTCGGTACTGTCTGCAGTTTCAGGCCCCGACTGGGGGTCTTGGAATGTATCTCCTGCAGATAACGGGCAACTACTGTATGCTTCTCCCCCACAGTTCATGTTATTCTTGAATATAGTGCATAAAACTATTCACTGGGATAAAAACATGCCTGTTTCATGTGCTAACACTGAATGACAGATTTGAGTGACTTCTGCTTGCATACCTTAATAGTTCTGTTTGGTGGTCACACAAAACACAAAGCCGTTTTGGGGTAAGTTTTGTTTTGTTTTGTTTTTTAACATATTCAGTGACTTATTCTACAAGGCCTTTAATTATTAATATTTTTCCAGTTGTTAAAACTAATCCACTAAACTAGAAATCTGTTTCTTGAAACACACACACACACTTAGCATGGCTTAGCATGGCTAAGTGTGTTGGAGATGCCAGTGATTTGTTGCTCTGTCCACAGCCCTTTCTGAGGGGTAGTTCACCCTCACCCCCTCTTGTTTTGGGGGTAGACACACCTGTCCCAGTCAGGTTGATAAGTGGGCATCTGACCCAAGAGCTTCCTCAAGGGATTGGAGAGGCCAAATACTGAAGCAGCTAAGAGACGGAGAGGTGAAACCTGAGCTCGTGTTGGGGTTCCAGTGGTCGTGAGGGGCTGCCTGCAGTCTGAGTTCTGGGCGGACTGGCCCTTGTGAGCAAGCTGAGGAGCTAGCAGGTAGAGAGAATGCCGCAAATGCAGCAGACATTTTGGGGGGAAGAGGAGGGAATAGGAGAGAGAGAGAGAGAGGGAGAAAGACCAGAAACCCAGACCAGACCTTACGCAGTCCCTGAACAAGACAAAGGAAGTGATGCTGGTGATTTTCCAGATGTAATCTGCTGAAGTTCTACCTGCACAGCTCTTTCCTCTGGATGAGGTGTTTGTACTCTTCTAATAAATAGTGCTCTGCTTGCATTAGCTTTAGGGGGGTTTTTCCCCTGGCATCTGGAAGAGCCTTGAAAGAGCACTAAGGGTAAAGACGAAATATCAAAGCTACATCTTTGGCTGAAGCCTGCTACTGAATACTAACTATTCTGGAAATACTATTCTTCTTCCATTTCTATATCGTCATAATAATATATTAAGTAAGCATTTGTTTTTAACTTCTAGGCCCTCTTAAATTCTGTGATCGGGATTATTATTACTTGCTTTCCTTTTGTTATAGAAATGAGAAGTGTGTTGTAACCTGATGGCGTTGGTTTTATTTCTACGGAGGAAGTCCATGTGCGTAGGTTAGTCTCAAATCTTGAAGTCTTGGATCAGGTTCGCCATCACTGTGAGGGCGTCTGTAGACCTGTAGGTTAGTCTCGAATCTTGAAGTCTTGGATCAGGTTCGCCATCACTGTGAGGGTGTCCGTAGACCCGTAGGTTAGTCTCGAATCTTGAAGTCTTGGATCAGGTTCGCCATCACTGTGAGGGCGTCCGTACACCACTGCGCTGTTCTCTGTGTCACAACCTTTGACATGCCATTTGCAAGTATTGAAGAGTATGCCATCCATTATAAATTGTGTTTGGTACCTGTTAAACCTGTTAGGAGGACTTTAGCATTTCACATTTAACAAGAGGACCTCAACTTTTGTACTTCTGTGTCCAGTGTGAGCTCTTAAGGAGATACATGGTGGGTACATCAAACTGATAATGCTTACCTGACATACTGGTACCTTTGGTTGTGCACGTCTATTCTATGCACATTTTCTTAACTGCTTATTCTGCCTGAGTTTCCTTTTCTCCCTCACCATCCTCCGCTTAGGAAAAGGATAGTCTTCAGAATTGTGATTACACAAAGAAAGCATTCTCTCCTAACTACTATCTGTACTCTTGACAAATGCTTCTTATTAGAAAGGACTTTTAAAATAGTCTTAATTTGTCCCTGTGGACAATTGGATTTTTTGCCCTGTTATTGAGATAATGAGAAATGGTTTCAGGTAGTTTAGAAACTATTGATGGATTTTGCTAGGAAGCACTAATAATCAGATGTGGAAGTCAAGCTCATCGTTCCCTTAGGTTTTCAGATCTTATATTCACATCCAGCATCCTAAGTGTTGGAACCGAATGGAGCTTTCAGCTTACAAACACTTCCTCGACTTGATTTTCCCAAATGGAACCAAGTTCCTGTTTCTCCACAAAGAATGACTTTTTACTGGCATGCGATGAAGGGGCCAGTCATTTGATGGCCATGTCTTTGACCCTATTTTCCAAACGATTTTATTTTCTTATATCTTTTGCTCATTCAGTTAACCAGGATAGTTACTCTACTATATCTAATACTGCACAGTTTTAGAAAAAGATTTATTCTTTCCGTTCTGTAGATTGAGCCCCCCCCCTTTTTTTCTTAACACCAATGTGATGACCTTGTTCACATAATAGGATTCCCCTGCTTTGTAAGTGTACAGACTCAGACATGTATTACTGGCCAGATAGTTCCCAAACGAAGCATCACTGTATATGTCAAACCAAATTCTGATCTATCAGAATGAGTTTTTAAGATCCATTTTAAGATCCAGTTTAATATCTAATAAACTGTAAAGCCGAATACAAAAATGAGATATTTTTATCTTAAGGTAAACTGGTCCTCTGGCCTGACATTGGTAGCATAAAGAGAAGCCACTATACCAGTAATGGATGCTAAAGTTTATATTTTCTAAGCCAAGATAGAGATCCTAGGAAGTTGGGGAACTTGTTGAATGGGGCCGCTCCTTCTCTATGTAATTATACGTACCTTCTTCAGTGGGATCAGTCTTCTAGGATGGTGCTGGAATATTATTACATTGACACGTGTATTTTTAAAGTCACAGATTACTTCAAAAGCTTGAGTGGGGACTCTTAGGTCCTGTGTTGAACTAATAATTCATTAAAATATTTTACTTTTTCAATATCCCCAAAATAGCAGGGCAATACTCGTGGATACATGTCATTTGTAGAAATTCAGACCTATGGTTTCATTCCCCTTGAAGTTTCAGTGATCATACGCGTTCCAGTCGAGTAGTTCGGTGTTTTAGAGTATAATTTATTGAAGGTAGGTAAACACTTTATATTTTGATCTTAAGGCACACAGCTGGATTGGAATGAATTCTGATTAGAGACAAACATCTGACAATTATTTTTTACACGATATTTTGTCAGAAAAATGTCTCTTTGATATACATTGGACCTTGATAAGCAATGCCCTGATGTTATTGAAGACTTTTTTTTCAAATAGGTGGATTTTTATAGAATTTTGAAGTAGACAGAAATATTAAGTCAGTTTATGTTCTGATTTTATTTTAGAAATGTGAGGACTTTTTTTTTTTTAGTATTTCTTATTTATTTTTGAAAGAGAGAAAATACACGAGTGAGGGGAAGGGGCAGAGGGAGAAGCAGGCTCTCCGCTGAGCAGGGAGCCAGATGAGGGACCCGATCCCAGGACCCTGGGATCCTGACCTGAGCTGAAGGCAGACGCTTCACCAACTGAGCCACCCAGGTACCCAGGACTTTTTGACATTATATCCTTCTCCCTGTGCCTAGCCTGGTGCTTGGCACATAGTACTGAGTATTTAATAACTGACAGATTTTCTTGAAAAAATTTTTAGAACACATACAAGGGAATTCTTTTACGTCTAGACTTACCGATATGTATGGAGAAGAGTTACACCTGCTTCAGTGAAGTACAGAATTGAACCAGATGGTCTTAATGAAAGGTCATTCTCCTAGTGATCTGCTATCTTTGAAATGGGTCTGTAGAAATCTTTCCAACAGCCATAGCTTATTGTTTTGGAATTTTCAAAATATTGTACCTTAACTTAACAATCCGCCAATGAACCTGTCGTTGTCCTCATGCTTTTTTATTTACAGAAAAAACATTTTACCAAGTGGATACATTGTTTAATTTTGTTTTGCATTTACTAGATTGCAGTGCAAGGCCAATAAATTAAACTCAGGCAGTTCTGTTGCTAATTACACCAACTTCTCCTGAGTATCAGATATTCACATCCATTTTATGAATATGGTAGGGAGAATAACAACTGTAAAACAAAGCAGTGTGCATGTAAGTGACTGTTAGCGTGCATTTCAGAAAGGATGAATGCTCACCATATGGTACAATTACTGTGTCCAAGTTTTCAAATTAGCTTCTCTCATCCTCCTTATTACTGTCTTTAAAAAGAGAGGAAAAAACCCAACATGATTTATCTGCTCTGCAGCAGAACTCCTGACGCAGAACAGCAACCCAGTTCTGTCCAGTTTCCCGCAGCATA
Organism: Eumetopias jubatus; assembly: GCF_037043125.1. NCBI lineage: Eukaryota > Metazoa > Chordata > Mammalia > Carnivora > Otariidae > Eumetopias > Eumetopias jubatus. Next base: position 62,903,676 of record NW_028274818.1, on the reverse strand, counting down.
ATAGAGGCTGTCGGACTTTTTTATACTAATTACTGTGTGAGCCTCAGATGAACCCCCTCGATTCACAGGGCTTTGTCAGGGGAGGGGCTGACAGTGTGTCTGCCTGTTTGCAGCTGTGCTGTGGCTTTAGCTTGCTTCACATTATGCTGCTTTTTAGACTTGACAGAAGGGTGGGCTTTTTTTTTTTTTATTATTATTAAGGCAAAGCAGCCTTGTAGCGAAATGGTTTAAGCAGCTGCATTGTAGGGAAGCACAAAGAAGTTATTATTGTGTCTGTTTAGGGGGGTAGGACGGAGGGGGAGATACTCGGCTGCTGTTGATGCCGATTGTTGACTTGCCATCTGCCAGATAGGGAGAAGAAAAAAAATGACAGCTCCAGCAGGGTGTTCAAGAGGTTGTTTGGAGAGACGCATAAACATGTGCAGATGTCGAACTGAATAATGGCTAGAACTTGAGACGGTTTATGATGCTGCTGATGTTTGTGCATATACAGAATGAATGTATGTGTGGATTTGGTTAACCAAGGGTACATACTAATTATCATTGTTTTCCTGCCCGCCCCCCCTCCCCCTGATTTTGTTAATTAGTTTAGGGGCTTAATCCTTCCTCTTCCTTCTCTTATTCACGTATAGTTGCAGAAAGCAGCTTCTCCTCTAAATGGCAACACAAACTTTCTCCTTTGCCCATAGAGACGGCAGCTCATCTAGTAGGTTCATATGGGCTGTGAATTGTTAACTGAGAGAGAACAGGAGATTTGAGCTCAGAAGTCAGGCAGGTAAATGGCCACGCTTTTCATGGGCACACGAGCAGTTTAACACTAGTCAGTATTGTCAACTATTACTTGAGACTGAATTGATTTGTTTTCTAGCCGACCACTAGGGGTGAGATAGAGAGTCCCGAATTTATGTTACCAAGTAATTCCGTCCTACTTTGAACTCAGATGTGACTAGTTGTGAAGCAAAGTTGTATGGGAACCAGGCCTTCTCGGTTAATACTCTTTTTTTCTCTCGGTCGTCTTTGATTTTGTAAATGACAGGCATGCATTGTCATCGCGGAGTATGGGTTTGGCTGTAGGTTTCCTTCTGATCCCTTGTCGTTAGGTATTAGAGATATGGTATCTCTGCAGTTTTTTAAAAGGCTATGATAATACTCAGAGGGAATGTTTATTAAATACCTGTTTGATCACTTTGACTTTAAATAATCGAGAAGAAACAGTGATGTGAGGTCCAGTTTCTCAAAGGTGTTTCTGTTCTAGGACACCAAATTTTTGTGAAATTTTATTTTACATATTTTTTAAAATGTTTGTCAAATCTTAAAATCAAGCACGATGTGAGTGAAATTGCTGGAAAACAAAAAGAGAAGCCTTGACCTCTCTTTCCCCCCTTTCCCCCCTATTTGGATTTGTTACAAAAAAAAAATGTATGGTGTAATTAAAGAGTTTTTAATTTTTGGTAAACTCCTGTTTTCCTAAAACATTTAGGGTTTTGTTACATAATTATGAAGCAGAAATGCCTAACGTGTGGCTGAAAGGCAAACATAACTGACAGAGCTTTGTGACCAGAGTAATGTCTTTCTGAAAGGACCGAAGGAAGATGATCTTTTATTTTCCATTCTTCCTAAAGAAATAGAGATCAGGTCTGTTTAGAAAAACTTTCGAGCTCACTGTCAATTTCTCTTCAAGTGACTCTAATCTATGTTTGCTGCAAAGGCTTAGACTCATCAGCCACACTGGACCTTGCCTTTGTCCTGTTGTTGTATTTAGTTTTTTCTTTTATTTAGAGGCCACGTTTATGCCCCTATTTTTGTATGTGGAATTATGCACAAATATTTGTAGTTTCACAGTCAGGGCTGATATCCCTGCTAAGTTTGGGAGCAAGCAGCATGCTGTTTTCCAGGTAGGGGCATTATTAAACCGAGTGAGTGTGGTGTGACAGTCGGGGTGCCAGTGAGTGGCTAAACAAAAGCAAGCTTGTATAAGAGCAGACTTGCAGTCCTGGCCTTTATTCATCATGTCATATTACTTTTCCTTTTTTCAGAGCCGTTTACAGAATCTGACTAGTGCAGGCAAGTATACATGCTAAGGGGATTAAAATATTAAAGGCAGAGTGTCTTTGAACTTAACACGGACCAGATTTAAATATCACGTCCCTTATATGAGTGACTTTACAGAAGTCCTTTACCTACTTAAGGGTCAATTTCTTCCCGTGCTAAAAGAAGGCCATGAGAACTGCCTTAGGCAGAGATCTTGTGAGGACTAAATGAGATGCTGATATATTTAGAACATCTGGACCCTGTGCCATGGTAGCTGTTAGAGGAGTATTTTGGTTTTGGGAGGTGTGGTGTGTATGTAGGTCTGCAGGTCTGTAACTGTTGTGAGTGGGGCACCTCCCAATGCTGGGAGTGTTGCACGGTGAGCAGGCACTGTTCTTGAGGTCATGGAAGAGATGTAAGGTGCTTTCTTAGAACCTTATGTCTGTTTAGTGATTTATGATTGTTTCATAAATCTGAAGGGAAGTTGATTGTTGAAAGAGAATATAAGAAAACTGTTAAATGTAGCTGTTTTTGGGGTGTGGCATGAGTGGTTACTCAGGCATGATTTCATATTGTATCTTATAAAATCATTTTCTACCTAAAAAATTCAGCCTGAGATTGCTGAAAACTGTATTTATTCCTTTAATTCAATATTAATCTCATTATCTTAGAACTACATTTTTCTCTGCTATGGCCAACACTTAAGCTGTATTTGGGTTATAAATACAAATATTTTAAAAATAAAAACTAGATTTTCAGACCTATCACAGTGACTGAGTTTAATGATCATAGTGAACAAACAATCCTAAAAATAGTGTTTTATCTCCTCGTGGAGTTTTAAAATATGATGTGATTGTCCCGGCTCTTGATTTTGCAGACGAAGACACTGATGAGGCTCATACAGTACTGAGTGAGGGGGTGGCACAGCGTTTCCTGGAGGGGAGAGGGGGCGGCTGTGGCCGGCAACAGAGTCCCTCCCGTCAGCATAGGCTGGTTAGTGCCCACGAGTGTGCAGGTGGTTCCTCAAGGTTTTTCCTCTCCTCCCTGATTTTGGGTGAAGAGTCAAGGAAGGCTGCACCCGGGAGAGCTGCCCCATCTGGCTGCTGAAGTGGTTAATGGGACTGGGTATAGTGACTAAGGACTTCTGTTTTGGTTTTGAAGAATAAATTGGTTACACTTAAAAAAAAACAAAAACAAAACCCAAAAAACCGTCAATCTGAATGCTGTAGAACACGATGCTGGCTTCTCAGAAGGAGATTTTAATATCTAACAGCACATGGTGATAAATGCCAGTGTTCATGTACAGATAGTTAAGTGTCATCGTTTAATTTTCTTTTTAATAATGGCATCCCCAAAACAACTTCCAATACCGAAGAAGTGGAAATATCCCAGAGCCCATGAAATGTAGCGCCACAGATGAGGAGGAGACTCTCCCGCTGTGAAGACATAGGAGTGAAACTGGTGCTTGGTGTATTTTCAGAATAATCCAAAAAGCCTTGAGGAACTTCTAGCGTTAATGGTATATAAATGCATTTGAATTGTGCCTCAGAAAAATCCTGCATGAATAGTAATTTTTGAAAAATATTGGCCAGTATGTTGAAAACAGAAGAGTATTTCTCTGTCTGACATATTCTTTAAGGCATCTTGCTAAATGTTTTGGCTTAAAATTTTTAATGTGTTTTAGTTTAAGAAAATCTGATTAAAGATGTTGGTAAACTTGGTAGCACTTTTTAGAACAGAAGATGATTAAGATACAAAGGCAGAAAGGCAGAAACCGTGAAGTTCGTGTAGTTTTTGGCTGGGCAAGTCACTTATTTGCTTGAGACTGGAACACAGCATTAAAGTTCATAATTTTATACTTTTAAGTGAAAGCACAGAGAACAGCAGCTGTTGTTTCCTGGCATCTCTCTGAGGAGATATTTAAACTTAAGTATATATATTTATTACAGAAAAGAGTTTTATGCAATGACCTTCTTTCCCTTTTCTGCATTTACATTATGTTTCACTGACTCTTAAGCCAACTCTGGGTACTTTTTGTTTTAGTTAAATAGGATTTGGAATGTAAGAATTTTTTTTCTTTGACCTTAAATTTTCCATAGTACACTACTGTTTAGTGCCCATAGCACATATTTTAGGAACCCTGTTTAGTCAAAGTCACGCCAGGTATTGGTATAGTCCCTGAGGGGAGAATTCATCATCCCTTAACTTGGGGAAGCAAGGGCTTTTCTTAAACATAAATACAAATTCTATATGAGGGTGTATTTCCACTCAATGGAAAAACCATATGTGAAAGTAAAGTTTGTTATTTACCTGCTTATCATAATTTTTATCTCCCTTCAGGAGCTCACTCACTGTAAGACTGCTCTTTGGTTTGGGCTGGGTTAATTGGGGGGCGTTGGTGGCGTGCGGTTGGATGGTCACTGAGTAACTTACATGTAAGACTCTGACCTGAAGATTAGCGCTTTTTATACTCTTTAATTAAAAGTTTGCCATGTCGCTGTAGTATACAGGGCTGGTTATTCAGCGTTGCGTATCGAGTGTTTTGTACATCCTAAAAAAATTCTTTGACGAGCAAATGCCAGAAAACTTTTTTCCTACTTTGCGTGCAATAGGTGCTTTCTGAGGAAAAGGAATAAAACACCCAGTGCACATTGCATTAGATCCAGGAAAGGAAATTGATCATCCTCATGCTCTGTGAAGATTTTTACAGTTTTAGAAGCAGTATGAAAATTAGGTCAGTGCTTTGACCCTACCCTACGCATTTGTCATTTGTCTTATATTTTATTAATAAGTGAGGGGTAGTTTGGTGCTGAATGTTAATCTCTTTGAATTACTTTATCTTTACTCAAAGATTTGAATGTTCTGGTGTTTTTAAATAACAAATTACTCTACAGACACCATTATGATAGAAACTTAATAGAACTTAAGAGAGTATTTATACAGTGCAGAATCATTTATGTAACTTTGCATTTCATTGGATTTTGAATGACTTTTGTGACTGATGCCTCAAACCACTTTCCTTCATGATGTCTTCATTTCAAGAAAATCTTTCCTTTCAAACTTATTGGAACTCTGGGAAACAAACACTCTTAAGCTTGTAGAGGTACAGATAATGATGAGGAAAGAAATACTTATGTATCGATGAGAAATATGCCCATTTCAGGTTTTCTTAAAAGATGGTTTTTATGGAAGGGTAGGTAGATTGTTTCCTGAAATTTCCTGTCTATGTGTTAGGTAATACTGCCCTCAGAGGGCCAAGGTAAGTAAATTCATTTTTAACATTGAGAAGCAGCTTTTCTGCTTTTTATCTGATCGATAAGCTTGCTTTGCGGAGGAGGAGTGGACTTCTTTGAATAACTGAATAGTGAATAGTGTTTGATTTGTTCTGTTCTTTTGAATATGTTCGCCGTCCCTGCACTTGGCGTGTGCTGACCACATCAAGCCCATTCAGCCTTTTTCTGAGAACATGAAGTCGGATGACAGGCCACAGACTGCTGCGTTAGATCAGTTAACAAAGAGGATAAGAAAATTACCTAGGAAAGTTAAATGATTTCACTTGGGTGTCTTTTAGCTTTTTGTTTCTTGGATAACAGATACTCTGATATTCAGTATTATTTGAACCACACTTTTGAATATCTAGCCCAATTCATTGAAATGAAAACCTTACATTCCCTTCAGTTTTATAAACTTAAGCATGATCACAGCTTTACAGTACAAATCAGGATTAATTTGCTTCACTGGATATATAGTTGTTACATGTAAATATAAAATGTACTACCAGTTGAAATATGGTATCATTTCTAAGTATTTATGAAAGCCTAACATTAATGTATGGTTTACCACATACCCAAATTCAGAGTGGTTGAGGTTAAATAATTAACTTGCACAATAAAAAAGGAAGAGTAAGAAAGGCCTGGTATAAAAGTAGTGAGTTGTATACTCTTGTGTTTGCTTCTTGTATGTGCTAACCTTTTATGAGATAATTTGAAAGAAACATGGAGATGTTTAGTAGTAGATCCAGTGGAGTGCTTGATTTTTTTTTTCCTCATAGATTTACTTGATATTGAATCAAGAGAGACTGTTTCTGTGACAGCATTATCTGTTTTTAACAAAAGAGTTCAATTGGTTGAGTATAAATGATACGTTAACTCATTGTTATTGGTAATAACAATGGGGGATGAAAATAGGATATAAGCAAAGTGAATAACAAAAATTGAAAATTTTTCCACAAAAAACCAGCATCTACTCTGCTCAGCTAATGTGAAACAGTGATAGTCGGGCCAAATGAGATTAACAAATTACACTTTATTTTAAATACTCCACTTTTGTTTAGTTTAATATGCTTATGTATGTTAAGCACTTACTACATCTTTTTTGGTTAGCCACACTTTCTTTATTCATTTAACAAATGCTGTGTAATGCTCAGTATTAGCCATATGTTGTTCTGTGTACTTCATAAATATATTTTTAAAAGATTTTATTTATTTGAGAGACAGAGAGAGCATGAGCAGAGGGCAGGAGCAGAGGGAGAGAGAGAAGTGGGCTCCCCACTGAGCGGGAGCCCGATGTAGGGCTCAGTCCCAGGACCCCAGGATCATGACCTGAGCTGAAGGCAGATGCTTAACCCATTGAGCCACCCAGGTGCCCCCCTCATAAATATTAATTCAGTTTTTCTAAACTGTTGTCCCCATTTTCCAGAAGAAGCAGCTGAGTCACAGAGATAGGAAGCAGTATGCCCAAAGGCACACAGCTAGTTGGTGGTAGAGTTGGCATGTGAACTTCAGAGTATGTGCTTCTCACCACTGGTGTAATATACTTCCTCCTTTTGAGGGCTTGAGCAGTGTGGCAGGGCAGGATTTTGTTTACTTCAGCAGATCTTTATTCAGATCTCAACTTTGTCCTTGGCTTGTCTCAGCATGGCTGTGCAGAGTAAGGCTACCCTGGCACCTGTCTCTCCGTGCCACTGTGGGGAGGTCATGGGGGTGATGCCTGAGCACTGTGCATGGCTCTGTGCACTTAAGTGTCCCCTTCATCCTGCCTTTTAGCACTTCTTCTGTTCACCACTTACCTGCTGTGAGACAAGTCTCGGTCAGTATACGGCCTCGGAAAAAATGAAGGGGGAGGAGGATGGGGTTGGGAAGGCCAGGGATTTGGCCCCAGAGGGATAGAGTTGGTGGTTTGATGTGGTGTTATTTTCGGGTCTTGTGCTCCTGGAGATTTATTATAGGGGACACTCAGTAGGTCTGAGATAAAACCCCATTCTGCTTTGTTGGGTTTTATTCTACAAGGCAGTGACTTGAATATAGGGATGGAAGGGTTGAATCACCTGAGGGGTTTTTCAAATGGCACCGGCCTTCTCCTGATGACCAGGTGCTGCTGCCAACTCCCACCATCTGCCCTAGGGAGACACTGATGGTTATATATGCTATCCATCGGATGTGTTCTAACAGAAACATGGGGTAAGCTATGCAGCGTTGTGTTAGAGTGAGATTTCTGTTTGAGAGAGCTTTGCTGACATGAGTGTGGTTTACGTAGTGGTAGGCTTATTTATTCAATTAATGGATAAATACCAGCCGGCTCTGTGGTAGGTGCTAGAGGTGCATAGTGAGTAGGCTGGCGTTATGGACTCCCTGCCTCCGTGTTTGATATTCATTAAGGCTATTTACTGCAGTGAATATATAATGTAGGAGATTACATTAATTTAAACATTTAGGGAATATGGTGTGGCGAAATGGAAAATATTTCTAATAAAGAAGTTGTAAAATGTCATCTTTTAAAATTCGTCCATTTCTTCGAAATTGTTTAAATTTCTGTGGCCCTAGCTACTTTGTTACAATACTACGGGAATGACCGGGTGTTTAATGCAGTGTGTGGACTTGGAGACTTTTTGCTATCATGCAGAAAGCAAATTAAAAAGAAGACTCTGCTTTCACAATCTACAAGGGCGTAAATGTAAGCAAAATAATAATTTAGCTCACATTTAACCCAGCAGGAAGCTGAGTGCAGATTGAGTAATTCTCCACAACATATCTACTGCTATGTAAACTAATCTCACGGTTTGTTCTTCATTAAATTGCCAAGATGCTGTTTTTCTGTTGGCTAGTTTGTGTGGATGCTTTTTGTTCTCTCTCTCTCTTTCTTCTCTGTCTTTCCATTCACCTTGCTTTTCTCTCAAAGTAAAACTGAACACTGTAATTCTTTTAAGATGTTCTTAAATTTAAAAGGATAATTAGTTAAGTGTCACAGTTTTGAAGTTGCAGTGTTTTCGAAAAACAAAGGAAACCGGGATTTGATTAACTAGTTTATAGAATACCTGGAAACAAATACCGGAATGCTAAAAGATAGGTGATCATTGTGCAGTTTTCTGGAAAAGAGAGGAAAATGATAAAGTAGGTGAAGTACCGGCAGGCCACCGTTCTGACCTTAGAGAAGGTCACTCTGGAACATCTGTGGTATTCAGCGCGTGGGTCCTTTTCTCGTCACTGCTTCAGCTTCAAAGCAAAACATGGGCCCCAGCCTTCTTTAGGAAGGAGATATGAAAACTATACCTAATATAAAAATGACAAGTTCATGCATTATGCAGTGGAAGCACAATCTCTTGACTATAATATACTTTTCAAAATAATCATGAAGGAGCATATGTGGGAAAGCAGAGGAATGTGGGTACATCTGGAAAGCTTTTAAGGCATCTTGGAAGCGCAACGCAAATTCACCAAAATTGTAAACACCTTCCATCTGGTCAGTTGCAATGGGAACATTGACCAGTACAAGAGCAGACAAATCTCTCAGTGACCTTATGTGACAACCAGACAAGCAGGGTGAAATCATCATAAACATTTGAGTGTTTTGCAATATGACCTCATTAATCAATACTGTGCAGAAAACCATGAGAGAAAAAGACTGCTCGGGCAGGATCTTGAATCTTGAAAGGCTCAGGTGTGTTACATGTTACGCTAGGTGAAAGAAGCATCGTGAACGATTACCAGGCCTCCGGCTTGTATTGTCATGAGGCTTCCAAGAGGAATGGGTGCAGGGCCCGATCTTGGAACCAGCACAGCAGCAAACCAGTTCTTTGTTGAGGGATCCTATGCCGATATTCCTGCCAAGCCCTTTCCCCACAGGAATGCATCAGACCACAGATGTTACTGAGCACCATTCCACAAGGCACGTGGGGTGCCCCGGGAAATGCCCCGTGTGGGAGATGCTGCCACCCCTCAGTATGACTTCCTAGATCACGAAGAACTTTTCGTTTTGCATTTTAATTGCCCAAAGCATCCACTTTTCTGCATTTCTCACAGCTGCCCGCTAGGCTTAGAGCACCACGAGGGCAGGGCCTGTGCCTGGATCCGCCACGCCTGAGTTCTCCGTGCGCGTGCGCATTTTGACACTCAAACGATGTATTTTTGAATGAATGAATCTATCAGAAGCCCGTTTTCCCCGGCTCTAAATAAAAGTGTTTCAAGAACCTTGTTCTCTGAGCTGTGACGCTTTGAGCTATGAACGGTACCTGAAGATGAGGGAGCGGGGCAGAAGTGTGTAGTGCTTTGGGCGTGTGTGGTAGACCCCACCCAGTTTTCAGAGACGGTGGAGACACAGCCAGAGCTGGTCAATGATGGTCAAGGAGATTGCACAGATGACACCGCAGAGTGTGACCCGCAAGGGAAGACTATGCTTGAAAGGACTAATAAAAGGGGAATAACAACCCAAACCTCTGTGTTTGTAGGAGCTGAAACACCTAATCAACATAGATCTAGTAAGCTCGTAGAATATGCCAAAGTACTTACGTTTCAGATTGTCCCTGTGAGTTGAAAAATTGTTACTATGCTAGCTCATTGCAATGTAGATAATACAAAAAAAAAAAATCCTTAGGATTATTTTCAAGACACTTGTTAAGAGAGGACAATGATAATTTCAGTGAGAAATTCTACTTGTTTTATTCCCTCAGACACATTCATAGGGCTTTTACTTAGATCTAATTGGACTAGAACACTTGCAATGCACTACATAAAAGTGGAACAGACAATTTCAAAGATTGCAAATGTTATGTTTATCATCATGCATTTCCGCAGTAACTATATTTGGCTGTATGATTTTTAAGATATTTAAGACATAGCACACTATTGTGAATTATATATTCAGTATTTGTGGTGCTAATATTTACTTATGAAAATTGACTAGTGGAAAAAAGACTCTGCTATATTTTCTCTTAGGTGGTTCATGTGTAAATTTGGTTGGCATCTGTCAACAAGTAACTAAATGGGTAACTATATTGTAAACCATGAAATTAATCGATTTTATACTGCTATCAACATTAAGCTTCTTTTTGTCTTAGGTAAAATTTGTCCCATGAAGACTTTTACTTAAGACTAAAGCTTTCTTAAAGTCATATAAATCTATTTTGACTGAAAGCTGCCATTTTTGGGTTTAAAAGCTCTTCTTGGGAAATTTTAAATTATTTGATTTTCATGGTCCTGTACCCTGTGTATATCATTTAATAAAAATGATTCAGAGAGATCTGAGACTTTAGCTCTTTTTTTTTTTTTTTGGAAGACTAGTTACTCTGATATTCTTACGTAACCCTGCCTTGAAAAAGGAAGTATTAATTAATTAATTAATTAATTTTGATGTGGGATAGCCTTTTCATTTCTTTGGAAAGGATTCAAGTTTTATATACCTGACACTAGCTAAAGAGACTGGTTTTGGGGGTTTTAGAGTAAACTTATTACTGATGGTTGCCTGTTGCCTCATTTATTTATGACCATATTCCAGCGTGAGTGTACTACTGATTAGTGGAATATTTAATGCAAGCTTGGAGCTGAGTTGTAAATGATATTGCCATAAATGACAGTGGTTCCATTATTTAATAAAAACAAAATCTAACTCACGCTGCACTCAGGTGAGTGCTTTCTTGTCCTGTCTTTCAGTTTGCTGCTATTATGCTTCTTGGGTTTCAGATCAGGAGGCTAGGAGTAGAGAGCTTAAAGTTCCCATGGCTGAGAAGTGGAAGAGCCAGGATTCAGACCCACCCACGCTGGGAAGCTGGAGCATAATGCTCGCTCCAAAGCATAATGTTGTCCTTCCTAGAGCACTTGAAGGATGAGGCAGAGCGGGAAAAGAACTGAGGCCCCATTGGAGCAGTTTCTTGATCCTGTATTGACCACGACTATTTGTTGTGACTTTTATTACACAGCGTTTGTCTTAAGTAGGGTTTCTTTTGTTCTGAAAATGTGACCTGCATGCCTTACCTGGTGGTAATATGGCCAGTTGCTTGTTTGTATAAATACTGTTGGCTCTCCCCCTCTGTAAAGAATGAAGGTGTAAGGTTATTTGTTATTAACAGACACAGCGAGTGTGGATATTATTCATTTTCCCCCTCTGAGATGACGAAGACAAATAGTAATGTTTTAAAAATGTGGATTGTGATTAAACATGGATATAAAATACAGAGAATATATAGTCTCAGGAAAGCTGGGCTGATAGTGATTTCGGCTTTATGATGAGACAGTGGTGCCTCCTTCCCGGCATGCCCTCGCCCTCCTCCTATGGGAGCGATTAGCTTGGGAAGCCTGTGTGACAGCACCAGCACGTGTGAGAGGCTGTTGGTACTTTCAAAAGCTGTGTCCCCTGAATCTCTTAGAGAAATCAGAATTTCAGTTTGTTTGCAGTACGGTTGTTGGTAACCAGCGTCATTCATTTTCTTTGTATTTTATCCTAGGGAAGTAGCTTATCTTAAAAATGATGCTTAAGTGTTTTGTCTAATTAAATTCTAAATGATCGTGTGTGTAGGATTTGTGAAAAACAGTACTACACGTCTACAGACTTCTTTTCAATTGGGTTCTATCTCTATCTATTTTAATGACATCTTAGTTCATCCACCTAAATTGTGTTTTTAGTATAGCCCATGCCGGTGGAGGCTAGGCCTCCAGTAGATGAATGAGTCTTTCTGCACTGTTCTCAGCCTGTACGTACTTGACTGCACAGCTAATTGTCTACTTCTTGTGAAGTTAGAGTTGGGACCAGGTTCTGGAACACAGCCTTGCTGTACAAATGCATGAATGCATGAATCAAATATTTATCAACATAATTCACTTATAGGGATACCAGCTGAATTATTTCTAAGGGTCTTTTTCCCCACTGGTATGTCTAAACAAATCTAGGCATTTCCTGGTTATTCTAGATGTAAGACCATTTGAATGTTTTCATCAGTCTGCTTTTAGTCCGAAGGTATACATTTGCACTTTTTCAAAGTTGAAGTCATCAAAAAGTGCCAAAGCAGGAGCCAGAAACCTGATTCTCAGTGAAGTATTAATGGAATAATCTGTAGTATGTGAGGATTGTCAAATACCAATATAATTTGAAATTAGGTGAACAGTAGGAAAGGAGCACTGTCAACTTTGTTGGATAACCCTGAGTTGAATGCATATCGCTAATAACGATGATCCACTTGAATACTCTATCAAAATATTTAGGTGCAAAGTGAGTATGAATTTAAGCTCATACCATCTCCCATCTAAGGTTGTTATTAAAGATTAAGCCTGAGAGCCAAACTATTATTTGTACTCTGCTGGAAAAATCAAGAATGTTCTCTGTGGCCAACATTCACTCAAAAACACTGAGGTTTTTTATTTATTTGTTTTAAGAGCTTACAGGAAATAAATTATTAAGTAAAGTAAGAAAGTTGGCAAAAGTCCAGAATCTGAAGTCAGTTGGTTATAACCAAGTAAAACTGTGACCTCTAGTAAATAGCCTTTTCCAACCCCACATTTGACAAACAGGATTCTGTCCTGTTGTTGAGAGTAGGTGGATTTTGTCCTTTGCATTCATAAGGTATTAACTATGTGTCTCTATACCACTGATGCCAAGAACTTAATTGATCAGTAGGGTTTTGTTTTGTTTTGGTTCTATAAACAAGCCTTTGGTTAGAGTGCTAAGAAACTGCAGTAAGTTTTCTAGGGCCATCGTAACAAATTACAACAAATTGGGTGGTTCAAAACAAAAGACAGTAACAAATTCTCTCACCGTTCTGGACACCAGAAGTTAGAGATCCGGGTGTCAGGAAGGGTCGGACTCCCTCGGGAGGCTTCAGAGGAGAATCCGTTCCTTGCCTTTCCAGCTCCTGGTGTCTCCAGGTATTCGTTGGCTGGGGGTGTGGCGCTGGGTCACGGGGCCTTCTCCTTCCAGTGTGTCCAAGCCCCCTCTGCCTCACACTTTCGGGGATGTCTGTGATTGGATTTGGGGCTCACCCACCTTATCCAGGATAAGCCCCTCTTCTCAAAATCCTTCACTTCATCACCCCTTTTGCCATCTTAGGCAATTTTCCCAGGTCCCGGGGATTAGGGTGGGTACGTATCTTTTGAGGGGTCACCATTCAGCTCACTACAGAAGCCAAAATATCAGGATCCCTGTTGGGAAATATGCTGTTTCCAATATCAAAACACATGTACTTCAAAAAGCATAAAGCCTTCAGCCAAGGAGTGTGAGAAAGAATTGAAAGCACCCTTCCTGAAGGGAGATAGAAGGTCGGGAAGAGTTTGTGCTGGAAATTCCATCCAGGTGTGGCTGTGGCGCTTGCTGAAGATTTATTGTGACAGCACATAGAAATGTTGAATCGGTACCCCATAAATGCTGCTGTTTTTTTAAACAAGACTTTCTCCCCGTTACAACCAAGCTGTCTCTTAAATTAGTTGAAACCTATGGGCTATAAATACCAAAGTATGGTACAGCTTGGTTTTAATACAGCATGTGTAAATTTAGGTGTAAATGCTATGTTTAAAATACAAGATGTGATTGACTTTTAGCAGTCTCTCTTAAAAGGCTGGGTGGCAGAGAGGGCACCTTTGTTCCGGGCACTTCGCCCCATAAAAGCAAGGACTTTTTGGCCATATTTTTAGAACGGCTTGAGAACATGTTCCTCATCCAGACTCTCACTGCCTCAACTACCGAGTCAGTGAGGAGAGTGTTCAGGTCCCTTTTTGTGACCAGCTGGACAAGGTCCCCAACGCAGCAGGAACAATTCTGCTTTGCCATCAGTGTGCCCGGTGGCCTGTCGTGGTATTGTGGAAAGCTATGACTTTTTATACTTTCTGGAGCTAGGAGTCTTCTTCTTCTCTTCTGGGTCTAGTAGGGGGTGGTAAAGCTTGCTTTTTTGCTTTATTCCCTACCTTGTGAATTTGTGTCCTCGGTAAGGCCCAGTTCTTTGGCAGAAAAAGAATCCCTTCTTAGTTCTACTTTTGGAACTAGAAAATAAATATTTAATTAGGCCAACACATCATGCTATTATATGAACTTGAGAACATTCCTGGGAACCTATAAAAAAGGATCTGCTTTCAGGAAGTTTTTAGAAGCCTTCTCTGAATTTTAGGGGGTGCCTGAAACGTGGTGTAGTACCAGAATAGAAAGTCCAAGAGTTCGAGTCCTTGTGTTTCTTATTTTTTTGGTCCGCTACTGTGTCTCTAGGACCCAGAGCAAATAAATAAGTAAATGTACTCCGTTCTGAACATCTTCTTAGGAAGTCCATTCATATTATAAACAATGATAAAAAATCAAGAGTCTTAAAGTTGGAGATCCACTGTTAGCTTTCTGTGACAGCACAATTTTTGACTGATTTAACTGAATCAATTCAAAATTATTGATCAAAATTTGTGAGAAATAATACTTTTTATTTTATCAACAATGTAAATTTTGACTTTTCAATTTTATTCCTGACTGCGAATGACTCCTGCACTGTCTTGGTGTAATGTATTATATGTCAAGGACACATAATAGATTTTTATTTATATTTATTTATTTATTTTTTAAAGATTTTATTTATATATTTGACAGCAAGAGAGGGAACACAAGCAGGGGGAGTGGGGGAGGGAGAAGCAGGCTTCCTGCCGAGCAGGGAGCCCGATGCGGGCCTTGATCCCAGGACCCTGGGATCATGACCTGAGCTGAAGGCAGACGCTTAAACGACTGAGCCACCCAGGCGCGCCAATAGATTTTTTTTTAAAAGAACTTTCTGGCAGCCAGAATTCTTGCTGCAGACCACATAAAATATTCTAAATTTCCTAAGATTTGTTTAACAAAAAAGATAGAAGATTCATGTGATGGTGTCTTGTGTCTTTCAACTGAGCATGACAGCATTAGTGACTGGCAGGAAATTATTCTTAGAAATGAAAATTTGATGTTTATTTCTTTTAATTTCATATTTCTTGAATATGTGTTTTCAGTACTTTCATACAGTAAGAAATAGTGCTATCCCATTTTGCTTCTTTTAAATTTTTTAGATGAATTTGTTTTGTATACTTACTAAACTATTGCTTATTTTTTAGCTTGATAGACTTAGAGCATCTGATACCAATATGAATCTGTTATTGTTTTGCAGGAGCATTTGAAATCCAAATATGATATTACTAATTAGATATTTAATATCTAATGATTTTAAATTTTATGTTGGAGTCCATAAGTAAAAATGGAAAAATTAAGTACAATCAAAAAAGGAACTTACTTCATCTTTGTAATGGGAAGTGTGAATTTAACATTCTGGTTTTGTAAATTTGGCATGTGTTTATTAACCTTAGGGCCATATATTTTCACTAAAGCGAAGTGAGGAGAGGAGTCAGGTTTTCTTTTTCTTTCCCTTTAAGTGCTTTTTATGTGCTGGAGTGATATTTGTATGCATCTCCTTCATGTCTTAGTTCATTTGATAGATTATTATTCAACATCTACCAAGTGGTAAGCACTAGGGTGGGCAGTAGAAGTATCACTTTAGGGAAAAAGAACTGACAGTAATTAGGACCAATGGGGAAAATCAAGTTTCGAAGCAAAAAATAGAACATATCTGCCATTGTGAGCTTGATGGCTTCCCAGTGCTTGCTTTTCTGATGATACTTGCCTAACCAAATGTGTCAACGCTTGGAAGATCAGTATAACTCAGTGAAGCAGTGTTTTCTAAAGGATCCATGTCTGATGTTGCAAAATCATGCATAGTGTGTAAAAGATTCATTCAATGTGTAATAGAGACCAATGGATTTTCACGTAACAGTAGTTTTCTTGACATGGTTTCAAATTCCACACTGCAGTTAACCTTTCAGAAAGAGAGCCGTAACTATCCCAATACTCCTGCCCTTTCTGGCTGCGTACCTGTTGAGCCAGATCTCTTTCCTGTATTTTAAACCAAAACAACATACCACAGTAGCTTGAATACAGAAGCAGATATGAGAACCTGGCTATCTTCTGTGAAGCCAAACATCAAAAGAGATTTTTTTTTTTTTAATGGAAAGAAGTTCTCTTTTGCTGATTTTATTTTGTTTTAGAAAATACAATGATTTTCATAAAAATATGTTAGTTATATTACACATAATGAGTTTATTGTTATTTTTAAAGGAAGTAATAAAGGCATTTAAATTTTCTTTTCAGTTCCTAAATAGTAAACATAGACATAATCTACCTAAATAGATTGTTGGAGTTGTCAGTGAAGGTTAAGGGTGTAAAGAGGGGTGAGGTAAAGAGCTTGAGAATTGCTGATCCAGAGGCATACCCCATATCTGAAATGTATGTTGGGGTGAGACTATGGAGTTGCTTACGTTTTATGCTAAGAGAGTTGTACTAAACAGAAAGAGTCAGAATATTTTTGAGCAGAAAACGATGTAGATCAAAGTGGTACACACAGACAGAGGATTAATCTGGAGGGATAGATGCATGAGGATGGAAGGGGGGACAGCACGGCAGGGGGCCGGCACAGCACAACAGCAGAAAGGCAAGGCGTGAGGGGCCCCCTTTGGGTTGGGCTAAATGAGAGACTTGTGAAGGCAGCACTGGCCTAGCCGAAGGAGAGGGAACCAGCCCCATGTTAGCCTGAGTTGGGCAACTGGGGTCCAGGGAAGAAGCTGACTTGTAGGGAACTTGGAACTGGGTTCAGTTTCTTGCAGGACTCTGATTCAGCATTTGAGATCGAAGAACTAGAAATATCCAGTAGAGAACTGACAGTTTTGAGACCAGATAGCCTTCCATCTCTTATGGTGTTATGGAGCACCTCTGTTTCTTAAAATTCAGTCAAGTCGCTTCTTAGGTAAGCAGCTTGTGATCTGGTTGCTAAAAATGTGTATTTTGATAGCTAGGTGATAGTTCGTATCAAAATTTGATACATATGCATTTATTGACTACTATGTGCTTGGCCTAGTACCATGTGTTCTTACAGTTATTACTGTTTGTGTGAGTGTGTGTGTGGTTTTTAAGCTCTGTTAACCCATGTTCTTTCATTTCCTTGACTTATTTACAGCATTTTACAGAAGATAATTTCCCTATTCAGAACAATAAAATGTTGTTTAAACAAGTTATGATCGAGATTTAACAATGAAAAGACTTTTCCCCCTTTCTTCTTAAAAAATGACACAATTAGTCAGTAGTACATGGAAGATAAACATCTATTTCATGTTCCTCCTTATGATAAGTGTTTTTCATCGAAATTCCTTGATACTGTGTGTGGATGATTTACCAAGGCTTTTTAAAATGGTTGAAATATGCTCTAACAACCATCTGATAAAATGAAAAACTGAACAAAATGGGTACTCAGATGAATGATTCTCTGAAGAAATAATGGTGCAAATGAATTATCAAAGTGTGAAATCATTAAAAACAAAACATGTTTGAGTTTTTATTGAATCTTAATTGCAGGCTTATGTATTTTCTTTTGTAAGCTAAGTTAAAAGAAAATTGCCTAACTAAATTTTTAGAGGCCAGTGTTGTGGGACATATATTGTACCATAATTTATTTTTCACATAAAAGCTGCTGTTCATTTTTTTCCCCAGCATTAACATGCATGCTTTCCTCATGTAGGAGAATATATAAAAAACTGGAGGCCAAGATATTTCCTTTTGAAGACAGATGGCTCATTCATAGGATATAAAGAGAAACCTCAAGATGTGGATTTACCTTATCCCCTCAACAACTTTTCAGTGGCAAGTAAGTTCATTATAATTGTTGATTCACCTTGTATTTATTTATTTGTATGACCTCATGTGTCAGCTATCTTACAGTATAGGAGAAGCCTATGAAAAAGTTTAGGCTTGTATTTAAGTGCAGGGAAGTTTTCAGCTTTGATACAATTTCAATTTCTTAGCATAGGGATTATCGATGATATATGGTCTTATATAATACAGTCTAGTTGAATATAGAACTTAAATGTGATAAATACGATTTCTCAAATATGTACCTCAAGTTTTTTCTTTATAAAATGTAAACAGGGACCTTTGAACTCGGTTGCCAAGTGAACTTGGTTGTTAAGGTTGTTGCAGGACCTGGTACATTTCTAATCAGTTTACTGTCATGATCTTAGCTCTTTTCGTTGATCATAGGAGGAGAAACAAGTGATTTATTTCAGAAACTGTTTTCTGGGGAGATTTCATGTTTGAAGTTAAATTTTTCTTCCTTACAAGTATCTAAGAAAAATGTTTGTAATGAAAATTTATTTAGGAATTATATATTTTCTTGACCATAGCCAAGAATAAACTGAAAGATGCTGCTGCTGGTGATTCTGGCAACAGTTATCCTTGCTGTGTTATGACCAGGCTCTTCAGGCTGGCTGTAGTACTCATTAATCAACGAAAGGGTTGTCTGGTGTTAAGTCAGAAATAAAGCATTTGAAAAAGTAATGTTAGGTTAAAATAAACTTGAATAAGAGCTAAAGTCTGTACCATTGAGATAAAATCTTTAGCCAGACACCATTCTTAATTTTGATTTTGGTTATATGTTGTTTTCTGTTAGCTACATCTGAAACAGATAGGAGGTAAAGATTGAAGCAAAAAAATTAAAATGAATAATATCAAATAGGAGCAGAAAAAAATGCAAGATAACAAAAGTCCTTGAATGTTAGAAAAGTCGTTTTAAAATTGGATAGAGCCCCAGCCTTTTTTATGGATACTATCTTTTAATTTTTTTAAAGAATAAGATAAAGCAGTAAACCAAAGGGTTTCTGAAATCAGTTGAGTGGCAAGAATACTAACTTAAAAAACAAACCAACCAACCCAGACACCTCTCTGTTTCTATAAATGGATTGTTAGGTAGGGATTTCATTTTTTAAGAAGTGAGAACACTGTTAATATGTATGTATTAGTTAAGGAAACCATTTTTCCCCCCACCAGAATGCTCATTAGATATTTATGGCTTTCTTTTAGTAGAAAATGATTTTTAAAACCCTGTTGTTAATTGAAATAGTATCTTGTATTTTGCGTTGATTTAAGAGCACATTTTCATTCTAGAGACTTTTGGATGAGCATTTGCTTTAAAGTGATAGAAATTGGCCTTTAAAACACTAGCAGCACACATTATCTCCTACATAAAGCCAGTACAGTTCTTAGTTTCTCTGTTTTACTAGCAAATGGTATTGGTTTGTCTGAAATAATTTACAGAAGTACAGAACTCCTGTGTCTGCTGATCAAAATGCAGCATTTTTTGACCTTATGAAATTTCACACCCCAGCAAGTTTTAAAGACATACTGTATGTCACAGTCTGCCCACATCTGCTCCAACACTTCCACTGGCAGAGGCTGGAATCAAGGCTACACTCTGGGGGACAGATCCTATTTAGTGACTGACAGTCAGCCTATCCGCGATATAAATATTAGTCGACATCTGTAATCTTCACTCGTATAATCAAGTAGTTGTAGGTAATTGACTCAAACAAACAAGTGAAGTTGTAGACCGCTCCTTCATTTTCAGAAGTGTGTTAACCTGGGTCTTAGACCAAATAAACTGTTTAAGACTGATGGTTCTTAAAACTTGACTTACCACGATCTTAAGCTGCTGTGCAGAGATGAGGCGTGGTGAAATGGACGCTGGTTGAAGAAGTCGTTCCAAGTTCAGCTTTGCCACAAGGCAGAAGTATGACCATGGATGGGTCATTCTCTGAAGCTCTCAGCATTGTGGGAACACTCGGATGTAACGAACTTCAAGGCCCTTTTGTCTCCTACATGCTGTGGTTCTGTGAGGGGCAGTTTGAGCAGACCCTTGCAGAGTGAATAGGAGTTAAGTAAAGTAGGGGAGAAGGATATTCCAGGCTGAGGGGGACAAAGAATGTTTTTATGAGACATTAAGAAAAGGAAGAGTTGGAGCAAGGAAGGGTTACTTGGCCAACAGTTCCCCTCTGGCCCTGGCCCCCTTGAGTAAGCGAAAAAAGAGATGATTTTACCACGTATTTCTAAGGTATGTTGGGAAACGTTATATATGTATATTCCACTGAGAGCTACATGAGTCCCCTGTTTTTCCTGGTAATTAAAAATGTGACTTCAAATTTAATGGGGGTTTTACTGGAATTTGACCAAAATAGGCTTTTTATCCATGTGAAAAGGGGAAGTAGGAGAACCGGTAGGGACTTGGAATCCCTCTTTCCAATCTTCACTAACTTTCACCTTTCTTCCTTTCTGATCTAAAGTTCCCCCAAAGATGGTGTATGTTCCTTGTTTCTCTTAATCCACTGCCGTCTCGCTTTCTCTCTCAGTCACTTGATTGAAACCAATCTCCGGAAGTTCTCCAGGGACCACTTACCTGCTCAGACGAGCAGACATTTTTCAGTTGTTCTTTTCCTGGGTCGACACCTCAGGCTGCATTTCATACTGTTGGTCCCCGCTTCTCTCTTGGCATGACTGTTCTGGGATGTCTCTCTCTCCTGCTGTTCTTCCTTTGCCTGTTATGTGGATTGTGGTATCTCAGTGGGTTCTGGCCAAGGACGCCTCTCATTCTGTACTCTCTCCCTGGGGGAGGAGGGGTGTGTGTGTGTCACATTCACTTGGAAAGCTTCAGTTCCCACCCATGGGCAGCTTATTCCCATAAGACGTATCTTCAGGGCAGGCCTCTCTCCTGCGGTACTCAGCCGGCTCCTGGACATCTCTCCCCGGGTATTTCTGGGCCCCAACCTGTCCTAAGTGGAATTCAGGATAATCTTGTCGGTCCTCCCCCCTGTATTGGGTACAGTCAGTTCTGTCTTGAGCAGAAGCCTGGACCCATTCATTCCATGCCTTGCCCCCTCCTCTACATCGTCACCCCATTCCCAGTGCATTTGTTTCTACTGAGTTTGTTTTTACTGAGTGTCTACTGAGTTCTTATTTTCTGAACTTCTGTCCATTCTTGCCTGTAATCACCCTAGAGCAAGCACTCACCATCTCTACTAGAGATTCTTAACTAGACGCCCTGCCTCTAGGTTCTGCCCCATCCACCCTTACTTCTCGTGACTGACACAGTGGCCCTTGTACAGTTAAGTTCTGACTGTGCCATTTGCCCTGGTTTCTCACTGCCTTCTGGAAGAAGCCCAACCTCCTCAGTGTGTCCTGTGGGGACCTCCTCAGTCTGACCTCTGCTTTCAACTCCTGCCTCCTGTGTCTTCTGCCGGCCGGTCACACTTCGGCAAACTCCACGGCTCTTCTGCTCTGAGACTTTGTTTATGCTGTTCTCTCTGACTGGACCGACCTTCTGTCCTCTATTTGTCTGGATGGTTTTTTTTGCATCCTTTAAGAATTCAGATTTAAATTCCCAGTCTCAGTCCTTGCTAAATCAGTCCTCCCTGCCCCTCACAAAGCTGTTCTCTTTTGTTGTTATCACATTGTTTTTGGGTTATTTGTTCATGTGTTATGTTTCATCTACCAATCTGCAAGTTATTTTAGGGTAAAGAGCCTAGTGTTCTTTACCTTATATCTCCTAGTGCCTTCATATTAGGGCTTAATAACCATTTTTGAATGAATGTCTGAAAACATCTAGTCCAGATTTTTCCTGTTTTTGATGAGAAAAAGGAGGCCTTTAGAAATTCAGTGATCTGTTTAAGGTTGCTATACTAGGTAGTGTTAGCCAAGAATCAAGGTTAGAATTCAAATTTCTCTCTTGTCATTTACATTTTATTTCCCTCCCCCATATCCATTCGGTGCCGTTTTCCCTAGATTAAAGATCTGATTTGAGGTCAGAGTTCCAATACTTTAAATTGCTAGATAGCCTTTGGCATGCAGAATGTAAACTCTCCAGGCCCCCTGAAATGTAGATAAAAATCTTTGATCTTCATCCTTTGGGTGGATCAAATATGAACTGTATGTGAAGGTACCTTCTAAAGATAGTACTGTGGCCATGTAAGTAAAATAGTAATTGTTTTCGAGCAAAGTGCGTCTCTGATCAGAATTATGATTTGGTCAGTTGCTCATTATAGACTGAGATGATCTTCGCATGGCAAACATTACCTCATGACTGAAAAGTAACACAGGGTCCATATACACCAGCACTGATGCAAAGCTGCGCTCACACGTGCTTTAAGCGCAATAGCTGGTCTTCTCAAGAGTCACGGTCTCCAACATTCTGACAGTGACCAGCCCAACTCCAAAGTAAAACAGTTCCTCAGCGAAGAATTTGAACATCTGTCCCTATGTCTTGGGGCTCATCCTACTTTTGATCTACTTCCTTTTACTCTCAGTGGGAGGAAGGGAGAGGTCCAGCCTGGGTCCCTAGCATCGCTTCCTAGATTCTTCCTTATTCCACGTTGCAAATTTTGGCCAACTCTGACGATATCTCTTTCCTCTCTGAAACCTTTCTGCAGTCCTTTTTTCAAAAAATAGGTCAGTCTACATTTCTTAGGCCAATTTTAAAAATGAAGTGAAATGTTTATGCACTAACCTATTTTTCTTCTCTTTGTAAGAAAGTAAGGAAATTTGGGGGCTTAAACCTACCAAAAAACCATTTTTACCTCTGAATAAATATTAGACACAGACGCTTTAAATATGTAGAAAAATGACTTGGTTTCTACTAATGTCTCCACTGTGGCTGCTCATGGGGATAGAGAAATTGCTTGTGGCTTGGTTCATAGTCTTACATCACATATAATACAACCTAGAATGACAACCCTATAAATCTAGACTAACTCTATACTATGTAAAGATAGAAGGATTACAAGAGATCAGAATAGCTTACTTTTAAAGGGTTTATCGACCATTGGAACCATACTAAACACTAAAAGGAGTATAAGATACAGTTTTCGAATGTAGGACTTTGTCATTGACTCTGGGAGACATACACAAAGAACACACGGCAATGGGAGGAGAGATGAGATCGGTTGCCAGAATGAATTTTATAGAAATAAATGGCTGTGTAAGTTGAGAGAATAGGTAAAAGTAAGCTAGGGTGACTAGGGGAGAATTTTAACAGGAGCTCTGAATGATGGGTGATATTTAAGTTTTTGGAAGAAGGGGGACATTCACAGTGAGGTTAACAACATAAGCAAGGGTATGAAGTCCAGAATTAATGAGTAGCTTATTTTGTGAATAGAAGAGGCCATATCCTAAGTAGATAGAGAATTTGTGTTGGAGAAAAAACAAGATTAGATACATTGTAATCAGCTCCTAGAAGGTCTTGAATACCAGTCTGGTGTTTTTAATGGACACCAGTTGGAAACCATTGGAGGCTTTTAAGCATTGGGTGTCCCAATTAGTATTTGATAAAAAAAGGAACCTACCTGGTCATAATAGAGGGGTGCATCCGCAGGCAGACCGTGCTTTTCCCTCCGTGAGTCTGTCGGTCAGCAAGGTATTGTCTTGTTTCCCTTACTGTGCGGTTTCACTGCTATCATCCTAGTTCAGTTCTTCATCAGTTCCTGCCTGGACTATTTTGATAGTCTCCTAATTGATCTCTTGCCTTCACATATTCTCCTCTCTGAAGCATTTGGAAACAATCTTAGGATAGATTCATCTTCCCAAGAAAAGTTCTTTTGCAAGTATCCTCTCCTTACTCAGGAAAATCCCAAATTTCTCCCTTTTTCACAAAAGGAAGATGAATTGTTATTTTTTAATGTGTGTGTGTGTTTTAAGATTTTATTCAGAGAGAGAGAGAGCATGCGTGAGCAGAGGGAAAGGGGGAGAGAGAAGTCTGCTTAAAAGCAGACTTCTCACTGGGCACAGGGTCCGACTCGGGGCTCAATCCCATGACCCTGACATCATGACCTGAGCCTGAATCAAGAGTCGGAGTCTTAACTGACTGAACCACCCAGGCGCCCCTATTTTTTGATGTATTATGTACCAACAATTAAGCACTTGCCCAAATCATAACTATGTTTATACTCTATATGTTTTCAGTATTCTTTTTTTCTTCTCTTATTCTGTAATGTTCCATATGTTTTCTTTTTGACATATATTGCTACGTTCTGTTTGGTTGAGTTACATATGAAGTTCTTAACCTCGGTTTTGTTTTCAGTGATTTTTAGACAATTTTATGTACTTGACTGTTCGAAGATTTGGTGCTTTTTTCCTCTCCTAAGTGTGATCAGATTTTTAGGCAAACAAAGTTATATCTGGTAATAGCAGCATCTCACTGTATGGGACGGATGCCTTACTTAAAAATTGATCATACAGTGAATTAGTATAACTGCAGTCAGATTTTCCTCCTATCTGTCATTTTTATGGGTGGTACTGTATTCATTTATTTACAAATGTTAACCCATAAACCAAGTTTAGAATGGGGAATGGAGAAAACCTTTTTAAAAATCACTTTAAAGGGAGATCATTTTTAGACCATTACAAAGAGTAATAATGCCATAATTAGTCACATATTTTCTTCCTTTCATTCAGATCACACCGTAATACCACAAGACAAAAAATTTCCACAAAATTTCTCTTCTTGCCTCCTTATTTCTGTATTATACAGCAAGTGTGCAAAAAGAAAAAGTAGAATCCTGCTTTCATGGACCAGGCTGTGGAGTCCAGAGTTTTAAATCCAGCTCCTAGGTGTGAGAGCAACCCTCTACATCTCTGAAAGATTTCACCCATTCCATGTCCTTTATAAACATACATGTATGCATGTTCCATGTGAGGTTCCTATTAGCTAATATCACTGTTGTAGTACTTCCTTCATTAGCATATTGTCTGTGACCTGGTCAGATATCTGTTAGAGCCCATAGCTTCCCTAGCAGCTTCCCTGAGCTCTCTCTCACCCCCTTTCCTGACTGATATGAAGCTAATCTGTAGTTGGGTCTTTACCTTCGAAGCCTCATTTGTCGGAGTATAAATTGGTGGCAGGGGCAGGGGGTGGGGCTTAGCGATAAATTCCTAGAGCTCAATGACTGTGTATACTCATTTAAAACATTTCCTACAGCATTTGTTACGAGATCTATATGCCAGAAGGTCATCCGACTTGGAGCCAAAAGACCTGAGTTTGAGTCTTGATTCTGCTTCTTTACTAGTGTGTGAGCCTGGGCAAATCACATAACTTCTCTGATCTTCATTTTTGTCATCTTTAAACATGGAGATTAATAATGCCTACTTCTCGGGATTATGGTGAGGATTAAATGAGATGCTGTAAAAAAAAATAAATTAAAAAAATAAGTGAGATGCTGTATGTAAACCCACTTTGTAAATTGTGAAATGCTATGCAAATAACACTATTCATGTAGGGTGGGAGATGCTCAGTGATTTTGCTCCGTGGAGTTAAAGGGCAGCCATTCTTCTCTCTCCAGCTAAATTACATTGGACTGGGAAGGCAGCTACTTGGTTGGGTCTTCTTCAGAGATCATTACAAGCTTGAGGTAGAAACTGTTTGCAGCACTTTCTTGCAGTTGAGGACAGTCACTATTGCTTGGCTAGGGGCAAAATCCCAATTTCACGTAATACCAAGGACTTTGATCTGTAAGGGCTAGCTCTTGTGACTAAACCACATGAGCTAGACCCCCAAGCCATGCCCGTGGCCACCTCTGGTCAAGGAAGGAAGGATCACTGAAGCTGTGGGGGCAGCTCTGTTGCTCTGGCCTCCGAGGCGCTGGGTGCAGACCAAATTCTTCAAACCTTCAAGCCTTGGGAAGTCGAAGCTTCCACAAGGGGTTGGTCCCTGTGACTATTGTTACCCCTTATTTTAGTCAGAAGTTGTTTTTGCTTTTTAGTAAAAGTAATAAAATCCTCCAATATCTTTCTGGCTGTCCTAAGAGGATCCCTTGGTTACCAGCCATTGGGGGAAATTTTTAAATTAATTTGGGTCCTCCGTTAGATGATGACTTTTTTGTAAGATGGAGAATGCAGTGGGTCTTGTTCTTAGGGGAAGGAGGCAAGGACTGATCAGCTTCAGTAGCTTACATTAAATGATGTGAGGAGAAAACAGGGGCCCTGACAGAGCCAGCCTTCCTCCCTCCCCCGCTTCGCCCTCCCCCCTCCCCTTTGCCCTCCTCCTCCTCCCCTTTCTCTTCCCCTCCCCCCTCCCCTTCGCCCTCCCCCCTCCCCTTCGCCCTCCCCCTCCCCTTCGCCCTCCCCCTCCCCTTCGCCCTCCCCCCTCCCCTTTGCCCTCCTCCTCCTCCCCTTTCTCTTCCCCTCCCCCTCCCCTTCCCCCCCTCCCCTTTGCCCTCCCCCCTCTCCTTTCTCTTCCCCTCCCTCCCTCCCACTCTCTCTCAACTTGTCGTAAGTTCAACAATTAACTACCATTTCTCCAAAGATACTTACATAAAAGAACACCCTACATGTAGTTATTTTCACTGGATTATTCTTAAACACTTTGCCTCGGACCCCTTCCTGAACTCTGTTTTCTAGACGCCCCAACTAACAGCCTCACACACTGAATTCTGTTTTTTGAAATTTCCTACCTTGTGTGCATATGATTTAAAGGAAAACAACTTGGAAACATGGGAGTTATCACAATGAATATTTAAACCTGTTTTTAGGAAACCTAAGTTCTAATGGGTATTTAGAAAGTTTTTATCAAGGGTCTGTTGTGTTCTCAACATTGTACCAGGCACTGAGGGAAAAAAGAACAAAATAAGGAAGGAAACCAAGCTTCCTTTGAACGCTGCTATGTGCCAGGCCCTTTCACACATGTTCTCCCATTTACTCCTCACAGTGCTCTGAGGTGAGTATCACGTTCTCTACTTTTGAGACTGAAGGAGGTTCTGTGACTTGGTTGAAGTTGCTTATCTGATAAATGGCAGGGCCAGGATTTTAGCCCCTGTCTCACAGAGTGCCAACCTCGAAGCCTGTGTTCATTTCATAACCCTCAGGTCTGGATTCAGTCCTGAAGTAAGTTTTACAATTAACATACTGAGAAGAGCTTGAGAGAGAGAGGATCATCGAGGGGACCTTCTTGGAAATTGAGATTGTTTAGAGAAATAGTAAGATTTCAAAAGATGAAGTACATTCCAGGTAACAGGAATAGCATTAATTTGAAATGTTATTTCTGAGAAACTTCGGCTGAATCTCTTATTGTTGATTTAAATGAGTATGAAATCCTCAGATATGAATGAAAGCTCCAGATGGTATGTTATTTTTTTATCCCTGTATAGAGTGAAAAATATCAGAGGAGGAAGAAGGATAAATGATGGGAATAAATACGGCACTTGAAACCTGTAGCAGAATGCTGTGATCGTGCCAGACAGTGTTTTCTCAGGGTCAGAGTCAGGCACTAGGCCCCCCGTTAGCTTACCTGGCCTTGTGTGTGCCGCTCTTGAAGTAACATTGCTGTTCATCGTCTTTCCCACTAGAGTATCAGAGAATTTTACTGATGCAAAGAAATACTCCATTTTAAAATCCCATCCTGAAGGCAGTGTTTTTTCTTCAGCTAGAAAGGTTTTAAATGATAGCTTTTCGCTTGGGAAGGGTACATTATCTCTTCATCTGTTTATTAAAAAAACACAAAACCCTGACTTCTTTATAAAGGAGAGGTAAGGTATGGTGGCATGGAGGGGGGGGCTGATGGGCGCCGGGGGAGCCTCTCCGCCTGCAGCCTGCGTGTGAGAAGCAGCTGTGTGGGTTTATCCACACACTTGGGTGCTCTTTTACATGGAGTTAATTATTAACGGGTCCATCTAGCTCAGTCTTTCAGGTAAAAATTTACTGAGCGTGTGCCACCTCACAGCATGAGCCAGCCTGTGAGGCTAAGGACCCCTGCACTGTTTTATTACTAATCCCAGCGTTTTCCTCCATGACACCCTTCCATCTCTGAAGGGTAAAAATAATTCTTCGTGCACACCATTTTGACTCCTGTTCTGACTTTACTCATTACGACCTGCTTACGTTTATAGACCATTTTTGGTTAAGTTGAATGTGGATACCTAACTGATGTATGTATTTAATATTTATTTTTAACTTTTTTTTAGTTTCTAGAAAGGAGCTATTCATGTGTAATTAGTTTTTTAAATTGTAGAGTAAAAACTGATTATATGCCCATCATATTTGGTGCTTTAGGTCATTTTATAATTAATACATAGGAAATTAAGAGGGAATTAAGGAAGCAAGGGAAGAGAATTGACATTTTTTAAGAGCCTGCTCTGTACAAGGTGCTTTTTTTATGTGATCACATTTTTTCGTGACAAGCACGACATGAAATAAAATCACCTAAAAAACAACAACAACAACAACAACAAAACCCCAAACAAACGAGATGATGAAACCAAGACCTAGAGAGATTAAGAAACTTTCCCAGAGCCTCAGAGCAAATACAGAGCAGAGCTATGATTTGGACCCTGGTCTGTCCGACACCTGGCCGGAGTGCATTGAATCATACGTGGGGCTCAGAGACGACAGCTCTCTTCAGGTAATGTCTAGTCAGCGCCCACCCCCCCCCGAAACTCTGTGCTATGCCTAGTATTATACACACTCGGTTAATAGCAGGCTCTCAGTGTTCTCCAGAGGTGTATTTTAAGTCACAGCAATTCTTATTTATGCTGTAGCAAGGGGACAGGCATGCAGGTGATAGCTAGGTGGCTGATCATTTGATCGGAGTTTATTATGTAACATTGGTAGGTCCCACAACCACCCCCAGGACTCCACAGAGTTACGTCTTGCGTGGTGTGAGGTTAGTGCGATGAAGGATCTCTCAGTCTTTTCTTGTAACATTCAGTGATTTGCCTCTCAGCAACACACAGAGACTCCTTGAGACATTCAGTCTACTGAGAAGTCACAGTAATAGTAATTACCACTTGTTGAGCACCTGTGTGCTTTGCCCTTTACCTACGTGCTGTTAATCCTGCTAACAGGTTTTCAGGCTCCATAATGTGTCTTCTTGATGGCCAGGGAAATTCAGCCCTTGGGGTTTGCCACTGGTCATGCACCTATGAAGCGGGTAGAGCTGGAAACCCCATGGCTTTGAGGTTTCGAGGCCAGTGATTTTTTCCACCTCACTGCTCACCTAAGGCATCTCGGGCCACCTTGGGGTCGTGAGGTATGAGGGTTTCCAGCAGTTCGGAAGGTGTGGGCTTTCCATGCCTCTAGACAAGTTTTCTGTCTCAGTATCGGGGGATCAGATCTTGTGACTGTGTTTCAGAGCTTTTGGCTCCTTCTCCTTAAGGAAACTGAAGCTCCAGGAAGAGGATTCACTAGTGTGAACATTTCAGCCTTGCTCTCATCATGCCAGAGAGGTCATAGGAGAAACACTAATTTTTAGAGGCAGAATCATCTGGACATTTAGTATGACTCATATGATCATTGCCTTTACAACAAATTGGACTTGAAGGACATGTGTTTTTTGATCTCTCGGCAGTTACATGCTAAATCACTGCCTTTCTGTTTTTTTCTGCCCCATCTTTATGTTAATTTTTTAAACACATTTATTTATTTATTTGAGCAGCGTTCACTGAGGCCCAGGGCCAGGGTGCAGGGAAGGACCTGGAAGCCTTGGAATTTAGGACCGCTATGGAGGCGTTCTTTTGGGTTGGAAATAATACACAATCGAGCAGATGCTAATGGAAAAATGAAATGCAGGGAGAGAGAAAAGAGGCTAGGGTGGCTGTGTGAGAGTTTCATGGAGGAGAGGACATTGCCCCTTTATTACAATAATGTTTCTGCCCTATAATAAGGTCTTTCATTGCTGGTTCAGCTTTTTTCATTCACTTGTTTTGTGCTCTGCTTCCTGTTACTAATTGTCAGCACAATAGTCTTCCAACTATGAAGTCTCAGTGTCCTTTTGGACCAATTTGTCATTGTCTTTCTCCCTCACCCCCCAACCCATGCTCTCAGAATCTATTACTATGGTTGCATTTTTAGACATTTTTTATGTTTTAAAATGGCAATGCTTTTGAAACATGCCAGAATAGTTTATGATAATTGAATCATCCAACCAGCAACAGTTATTGCTTCCAAAAGCTCACTGATGAAGTTTAAAGTTTCTGTCTCTATAGGATATTCTTATAAAGTAATTGAAAATTAACATGCAGTACTCTCTTTATAGCGTTATTTCATGCGCCTCGTGTCCTTTGGGCTTCACCATCGTCCTGCGGACATTGGGCATTTTGTTAAATGGTATTATTGATGGAATTCACAGATTCTTTGTGGTTTCTGTGCCTGTAGGAACTTACATTTTTATTGTTTTTCCAGCAATGGCTCTTGCTTCTTATAGATTATTTTAAGAAATCTGCAGGGTTGGCTTAATATTGACAAGCCCGGACAAATTCCGATATCAGACTCTAGGCACGTGTTACATGTTAATTCCTATTCGGTTTTGGCCAATAAATATTCCAAATGTGCTCTCAGCCTGGTACCAATAATTTAATACTGACAGAGAGACATCTTTCAGATGTAATTTCTATAAAGAAGTTCTGAAACAATGTTGCTCCTTGACAGTTG
The DNA here is from genome assembly GCF_037043125.1 of Eumetopias jubatus. NCBI lineage: Eukaryota > Metazoa > Chordata > Mammalia > Carnivora > Otariidae > Eumetopias > Eumetopias jubatus. The sequence continues at coordinate 62,873,109 of NW_028274818.1, read as the reverse complement.
ATCTACCACCTAGAACTTCCCCTGTCATAGATCGTGTGGTCAGAGTTGATTGGTGCTTTTCCATGTAATTTTCTCACAATCGATGGCAGGTATTTTGAGGGCACAAACACTAACCAAGAAGTTTGGTCAGTTTTCTTTGAGGGTAAATGATTTCGGTACTCTCTGTATGTCACCTGTTTCTGTCAATTCAGTTGCAGAAAACAAGTGTAGTGTCCAAAGCTTGTTATAAAGAAATAAAACCTCACTTCCTGTTTTGTAAGTAGCTAACCGTCCTAAAACTGTGTGACATACTCCAAAGAGCCAAGGATTTAGGGCTAGACAATGTAGATTAGAGACTCCGTTTTACAGTCTTCATGACTTGATGGTTTTGAACAAGCGACTTAAAAACCAGACAGACTCCATTTTCTTATTTGTGGAATGGAAATGACAAGAATACTCTGAAACGTTATTGGGAATATTAAGTGAGAAAATAATGCATGTAAAATCTTAATGTTGTGGTGAAGCAGCTGATAATAGGCCAAAATAATGACTTAGTACTTAATCCTTTAAAAATAATAAATTTTGGAGAAATGTGTAGTGGAAAGCAAAGTTTCCCTACTGACCTAAAGTGGGAGGAGACTGAAGATGAGATTTTTTTTTCTTAATTCTGCTGGAGATGAATGAACTGATTATTCCAAAGTATGCTCTTCATTTGCAGTGCGATGCACCCACCACTTATGCCCGAGTTTGAAATGAAGTGTTTTTGTGCTACAGAGGCCAAGATTTTTATGGTAGTGATTGAAACCTTTTAAAGTCAGGATAACTTATTTGGAGTCAGAATTCCCGAATGCAAATGGAGGGATATCGGTCTTCTCCTTAAAGTTACAAGAAGTTAGAGGGTTTTCCAGATAGGTCAGATGTAATAATGACTCTTTGGTTATCTCTGTATGTGTTTTTAATGAAATTAATAGGATTGTTGGTTTATAATCTTCCGAAATTCACTGAGTTGTTTTTTGGACAGTTCTGTGCTTTACTCTGAATAGATAGGCCTACCTTTTAATTTTTCTCCAAGGGAAAAATCCTTTTTAACTATTCTGTAATCTAAATGTAATCCTTTCTACTAGGGAAAGAAAGCTGTCTCTTAAGTGTTAGAGCTCTATAGCTCTACAATCAAGGGATTGAGTAGGCTTTAAATACTTTTTTTCAAATGAAGTTATCAGGATTTGTTTATACATACAGGTAAAGTAAACTATACAATTAGATTTTGAAAAAATAAGTAAGATTGGGTCTGGGGAGGGATCATAAAGTAAATTGTGTTTCTAAAGGCATGTGAACTTGAAAATATTGAGATTCTTTTACAAGAGAAAAAGGATTAGTTGTGATAAACTCCGTTGCATCAGAAATGTTTTCTGAAGCTTTGTTTGTTTGAATTCTGGCTGTGATGAATAAAACAGAACAATTAGAAGTACCTTATCCCCTGAAGCTTACAGTATAGTTAAGGAGATGCACATGAAGCAGTCTGTACATAACAGTGTGTGATCGGGTACCAGCATATGGAGTATAGATGTTAAGTGCACTAGGTCTTCAGGAGTAGAGAGTAAGGACTGGGATCATTAGAGAGTTTCAGGGACCAGAATCTAGGTAGAAGGGAAGAGCAGTGTTTCAGGTGAGGGAAGCAGTATGAATTAAATCCTGAAGTTAAGAATACTCAGGGAGATTTTTAAAAATCAAACAAAAGCAGAAGCAAACCTGTAAATACAGAGCACAAACTGATGGTTGCCAGAGGGGACGGGTGGGGGGAATGGACAAAATGGGAGAAGGGGAGTGGGAGGTACAGGCTTCTAGCTGCAGAATGATTAAGTCACAGACTACAGGGTACAGCGTAGGGCATATAGTCAGTGGTATTGTAATAGCCTTGTGCGGTGACGGATGGAAGCTGCACCTTTGGGGAGCCCAGCGTAACGTACAGAGTTGTTGAATCACTGTGTTGTACCCTGAAATGAAAAGAAGAATCAGGGAATGTTTAAGGGACAGTGAAGATAGATAGACAGATAGATAGATAGATAGATAGATAGATAGAAAGAAAGGAAAGAAAGAGAGAGAGAGAGAGAGAAAGAAAGAAAGAGAAAGAAAGAAAGAAAGAAGAGAGAAAGAAAGGAAAGAAAGAGAAAGAATCAGGAGAAAGTACTCACTGTTGTTTTTAGACTCCACACGTGATGCCATACAGGATTTGTCTCTCTCTCCCTCTGGTTTATTTCACTTAGTGTAATGCCCTCGGATGTCATCCATGTTCATCCATGAAATTGCGGATTTTTTTTTAATATATCACATTTTCATTATCCATTCATCCATCATAGGGAAGTTGGGTTGTTTCCATAAGTTGGCTGCTGTAAATCATGCTGTAACGAACAGATTTAAATTTTTTGGCTATATAACCAGGAATGGGATTGCTGGTTCATATGGTAGTTCAATTTTTAATTTTTTTAGGAAACATCATACAGTTGTCCATAATGGCTGTACCAGTTTCTCTTCCCACCAGTAGTGTATAAAGGTTCACTTTTCTTCACAATCTCAGCAACATTTGTTATTTCTTGTCTTTTTGATTCTAGTCATTCTGACAGGTGTGAGGTGATATCGCATTGTGGTTTTGGTTTGCATTCCCCTGATGATGAGTGATGTTGAGCATCTTCTTACGTCTCTGTTGGCCATCTGGATGTCTTCTTTGGAAAAATGTTTATTCACCTCTTCTGCCCATTTTTTAAATCAGATTGTTTGTTTGTTTGTGTTGAAATATTTTCTCCCATTCAGTAGGTTGCCTTTTTGTTTTGTGGATGATTTGCTTTGCTGTGCAGAAGCTTTTAATTTTGGTGTAGTCCCAATAGGTTAATTTGGCTTTTGTTTCCCTTGCCTCAGGAGACCTATCTAGAAAAATGTTTCTACTGCTGATGTCAGGGAAATTCCTGCCTGTGCTCTTTTCTAGGATTTTTATGGTTTCAAGTCTCACATTTAGGTCTTTAATCCATTTTATTTTTGTGTATGGTGTAAGAAAGTGGTCCAGTTTCATCCTTTTGCATGTAGCTGTCCGGTTTTCCCACCACCATTGTTGAAGAGACTGTCTTTTCCCCCACTGGTTATTCTAGCATCCTTTGTTATGGATAAAATGACAAAATAAGTGTGGGTTTATTTCTGGGGCCTCCGTTCCATTGATTTATGTGTCTGTTTTTTTGCTGATACTATACTGTTTGGATGACTACAGCTTTGTTCTTTCTCAAGATTGCTTTGGCTACTTGGGGTCTTTTGTGGGTCCATATAAATTTTAGGATTATTTGTTCTAGTTCTGTGAAAACTGCTATTGATATTTTGATAGGGATTGTGTTAAATCTGTAGATTGCTTTGGGTAGTATGGACATTTTAACAATATTTGTTTTTCCAATCCACGATCAGGGAATCTTTTTTCATTTATTTATGTCTCCAATTTCTTTCTTCAGTGCTTTTGTAGTTTTTGGAGTACAGATCTTTCACCTCTTGGTTAGTTAAGTTTATTCCTAGATATTTCACTCTTTTGGTGCAGTTGTAAAGGGGATTTTTTTGGTGATTTCTCTCTCTGCTACTTCATTTTTTAAAAAAGATTTATTTATTTATTTGAGAGAGAGAGAGCATGAGCGGGAGGGGCAGAGGGAGAGGGAGAGAGAATCTGAAGCAGACTCCACAGCGTGGAGCCCAGCATGGGGCTCAATCTCATGACCCTGAGATGATGACCTGAGACCCTGAGACAAAACCAAGAATTGACACTTAACCGACCGCACCACCCAGATGCAGGTGCCCCTGCTACTTCATTATTGGTGTGCAGAAATGCAACAGATTTCCGCATATTTTATATTCTGTGACTTTATTGAATTCATTTATCAACTCTAGTAGTTTTTTTGGTGGGCTACTCATTGTTTTTATGGCAAGGAATAAAGTTTTAAAAAGATTCCGGCTTATGAGTAGCTTTAAAAAGTCAGACTAATGGGGTTGAGCTTTCTCTTGCAGAGACTAGTAGATTAGTAGATTTTTGAGAAGGAGAATGACCTGTGGAATAAGAGCTTGAGTACGACTAATCAGGCCAGTAATAGGTGGGACACACTGGACAGGGAGGAGGGTGGGCAAAGGGAGACAGTCTGGGAGGCCATTTCAGGGATCCAGATTTTGGTAATTAGTGCCTGGTTGGCTGTCACCAGTGGAAAGAGACGTTTATGAAAGAATTGTTCAGATGAATGTTGCTGGCTTAGCTATGGGTTGGAAGAGAGTCAAGGATGACTGACGATGTGTTTCTTGGGTGATTAGGAAAATGATACAGAAATAAATTGAGTAGAAACACTGTCGATGTGATAATTTTCAGTTTGAAGGATAAAAGACAGAAACAAAAAATGAAACCCGTTTAGGTATGTTGAGAATCAGGTAATAGTAGGGCCTCAGGAGTGAGATGTCAGCTTTGCCACATGGACGGTTCAGGTTTGAGAATCATCAGACACTGGGCGATGTTTGAGGCAAAGCCCCATGAGAGCCTCCCCAGCATTACATCCACAGCCCTTACCAGGTCATTAAAGATCTTCCCAACCTCATTTCCTACCGTGTCCTAAACTTACCTTTTCTTCCAGCCACCCTGGACTCCTTGCTGTTTCTCAGACACATCTGTGGGCTCCTTCCAGCCGTGGGTCTTTGCACTTCCTGTTCCTTCCAGCCATGGGTCTTTGCACTTCTTGTTCCTTCCAGTTGGATCACTCTTCCCACAGATGGCTGCCTGGTGCCTCCGTTTACTAAAGGAAGCCCTTTCTAACACTTCTTCTAAAGTAGTACCACCTCCCTGTCATTTCAGCTTGTTGCCCTGCTTCGTTTCTCTCTGTAATCCTTACAAGCACCTGCTCTGTTATAAATTAGTTGTTTTGCTTGGTTATTACTTGACCACTCCTCTGCTCCATAAAATCCAAGTGTGAAAAATCGGGACTTCATTTTGTTCACCCCTCTACACCCAGGGCCTAGCTTGTTTGCCTGGCATGCTGCTGGCACACAATAAATATTTACTTAATGAGTGTCTGAATTTATTAAGGACAAAATTATCAGAAAAGAAACGTTTAACACAAAGCCCTGAGCCTAAGGGAGCAGCTCAGTTGGGAGAAGAGATCCTAAGAAAGAATACTCGGAAGTGGTCAGAGAGATGGACACAAAGCTGGGCAGGTCGGTGTCCTGGGGCCACGGGGGCGGGGGAGACCTGAAGGAAGGGGGCCAAGAACATCAGGTGCAGCAAAGAAATGAAAACAAGAACAAGGAGAAGATATCTGATGAGGGGATTTTAGGAGAGACCCTAACCACAGCCTTGATGATGGTTAGGGAGAGGTGACAGACAAAGGCCACGACTGTAGTGTGTGGTTTTGATTAGCAGGGGCAGTTAGGGGAGGGAAAGCATGCCTCTTGGTCTGTGTGTATGTTTATGGTTCCCTCACCTTGGTGTGTGCTGGTAAGTGCTGATGAGGGGGTGTGACTAGAGATTGTCCCATTGATACAGAGAGAGGTGCAAGGCATTTAGGTTGTAAGTGAGAGTCCGATACTAAAGAAGCTGATTATTCCAGCAGTGATTCCTATAAACTTTGAAATGCCCAGTGAGATATTCTGAAGTTTCAGTTGCATTAAATAAGTTTAATTAACTAGAAGTGGTTTCATTTTCAGCATTCTCCTGTATATTTTATATTTTAAAAAATAATTTCCTTTTCCACTGTCAGCCATTTAAGCCTTTGGTAGTTTATTTTGGTACATACTTTGAGGAAAGAATCTAATATTATCCGGGAGGGGGTTTCTATTTTTGACTTTTTGTGATGGGAAATGTCAGACATACAGATCAATAGAATAGGTGCTTGGACTCTCCTATGTCCATTACCTGTACTTAAAAGTTATCATTTTACCAGACTTACATTACCATTTCATTAAGATATTTAATGTAAATTAAGATATGATGACATTTATCCCTGAATCCTTGAGTACAGATCTCTGTAAACAATAAGGAATTTCCCCCACATAATTATAGTACCACTATCCACCTAATAAAACTTAGAAATCTTTAATATTATCTAACAAAAAAATTCGTATTCAGGTTTCCCCGGTTGTCACCTAAAATATCGTCAGCAGCTGGCTTGTTTAAAGCAGAATACATTAAGGACCACACGGTGTATTTGATGGGCATGTCCCTTAAGCCTCTACTGGTCTGGAAGAGTTCTATGTCCTCTACCAACACCCCCACTTCGGTTACATTCACTTCATAAGGAGACAAGGCTGTGTGACCTGTGGAAAGGCCCCTCTTCTGGAAAGCTCTGCTGATTGCTTCAATGAAGTGTCATCTCACTAGTTACATGACTAAATTTGTCCTATATTCTCTCGTTATGTTTATTCATTTGAGACTGGTTGTGTTTGGCACAGGACTAGGTAATCAAAGAGCATGGACTTTGTCCTTAGAGAAGTTGGAATATACATTCTTGTCAAATTCTTTTAAAATTCTGCTATTAAATCCCACTTTCATCATATTGCAAGTCTAAATTAGTTTTTCTTGTTTAGTTAAAACAAAACTGGTGCTTATGATTATTTTTCAGATTTTAACACAGTACCCAATAGCAAACTATGTTAAAATGGTTAGATGTCATCCTGCTTACATCTGATAATCCACTTCTATTTGTTTCATAGGTTATTATAATAAACTACCTACTGTGATATCTGAATATAGTAGGGCTCTGTGCCACTGTTCAATAGGATGATGTAGACCTTCATTTACTGAAATGAAAAATTCACAACATATGAAATGAGCAGAGCACTTACCTAATATGTCCCATATGTTATGGTCTCTCTCTCTCTTTTTCAGATTTATTTATTTATTTTGGAAAGAGAAAGAGCATGAGTGGGAGGTACAGAGGGAGAGAAAGTCTCAAACAGACTCCCCACTGAGCACAGAGCCGGATGCAGGGCTAGATCCTAGGACCTCGAAATCATGACCTGAGCCGAAACCAAGAGTCAGATGCTTAACTGACGGAGCCACCCAGGCACCCCTGGTCTCATTGTTATTTAAAAAAAAAGCTTAGGAAAGATCAGAAAGAATGTACATTAAAACATTAACAATGTTTCTGCCTGTGTGGTAGGATGATGGTTAATTTTCTTTCAGTTTTAGCTCTCCTTGTTTATGACTTTTTCTACAGTAAGCATAGATGATTTATACAGTGAGAATAAATAAAGCAAAGAGTTCAAAAACCAGCTTGGCTGCAGAACATTGTGAATGTACGTAATGCCATAGAATTGTACATTTGAAAAGGGTTAAAATAAATTTTATGCTTTGTGGTTTGTTGTTGTTGTTTACCACAATTAAAAAAAAGAAAAAAGAATCCGTGGCTATTATACTGCAGAAAACAAAACCAAAAAGCAGCTTGCCTGGTCATATGTTTTGAGTTCCCTAGGTGTTGCGTGCCTCTTGTAACTCTTGTTAGTAAATGCTTATGTCGTTTCGTATCTTAATTATTGTCCCACAGTGACCATAGTATATTTTTACTTGAAATCAAGTGTGCAGAGTGTGGGCAGAAAGCAGTTATTCCAGAGGACTCTGGAGGTGTTTCCTTTGTTTGTTTAATTAGAGGCAGGATTTGGTGGACAAGACAAGATGGAGAAATGCTGATGGGAAACATGTTGGCTCTGAAAGTCTACTTCCGGTAAATGGTGGTATCTGTGGTGATCATATTCATTAAAGAAAAATGTATCAGGAGAGGTTCACTTTAACATGTCATGATTTCAGTCCACAAATAGTATCCCATGTTAAAAAACCAGAGTAATGAAGTTTATGGTAATTAAAATGTTAGAATTGAAATGTGTATCATAAAGTGAAAAACATCTTCTAGAGTACAGTATAGTGTTAGTAAGCCAATCTTACTCCCCTCATTTATAGAATTTGTTGTGTTATGAAATATAATGTAAGAACGTCTTGGATTTCTGTCCTGTCTCCTTAGGTGGAGAAGGCTATGTTGACTCCAGGTTAATAGGGAGATATTTCAGACAGAAACCGCTAGAAACATGGAGCTGGATCAGTGCAAGTTTGGCGATTACTTTTCCATCATCAATAATTGAAAAATCTTACTAGCTTTGTTGGTATTGCAGGGTGTGAGACCCAGCAGCAAGAGCACCCAGAGGTTTTGTTGCCTTCTTACTACCTACTTCTGTCCCTTCTGCTCTTCATTCTTGGTCACCTTCCCTCTACATGCCTACTTGGAGAAGCAGGAAGTACCCGGGTCTGGATCCTGCTAGGGGATAATCCTCATACCTGTCCATCCTTAGGCTGTGTTCAGAGCCAGGGGTAAACACATTGGGGCCCTCTCAGGTGAAAAATGTCCTGGATTTCTTTGTAGGGAGGGTATGGGGAGGTGTAGAAGATGGAGCGGACTGTCCCATCCCTTGGACAGTTGGCTGCTGAGCCTTTAAGACACTTTCCTAGCAGTTTATTCCCTCCAGAAGAGCATGGAATTTGGATTTAGGTAGACCTGAGGGTAGATCCCTATATAGTTTCTTGCAAACTGTATGTTTTGGGGCAAGTTATTTGGCTAGTCTCAGTTCATTCATTTATGGAACAGAGGACAAGAACACCTCGTAGGCTTGTCCTCTGGATGAAATGGGGGACACTGAGGGCCCATCAGTGCCTGTGGGGCCTGGCACATAGTGATCACAGAGCAGATATCCTCCATGGGACCCGCTCTTTACCGGCGCACCTGCCACACTCCTCGCTCTCTCTGGACTGAATGAATCTCTTCAGGACGCATGTGTTGAGTCTTAATGACACCCTATGCTTTTGTGCTCCCAGATAGTAAAAACTTTAAACAAAAGGAAGAAATGCTTTCTGGCCCCTTTAAAGAAATCCACAATGGTATTATATCGGGGGGCTCAAAAATACAATCTCAGTATCATCATTATAACTGACAGCATTATTTCATTATGTGATTTAACTGTAAAGAGTCTCTTATGCCTTTGTTTTTCACGTTGGATATTAGTAGAACTTATTTTTAAAAGAAAGAAATTAGCATTTCACGGGTTCTAGAGGTTGAAGTAAAATCTAATATTTTTAATAAATTCTGAACAGGTGATATAAAAATTCTTTTTGGCATATATTTTTTTGATCTGGCGTGTTACTGTCCCTCTAATTGGCCTCCAGTTTACAGAGTAATTACAGCTTCAAATAAACTTGGTCGCCTGTGGTTCAGAGTGTCTAAAAATAAGCAGAACACTTGAAATTTAGCTTGTAGTTTAATTTGCTCAGGTGAGTTTAGTATAACTAACTCAAGTACCAGTGTAACAACAAATACTTTGCTGGAAAGTATTATGGACTGTGATATAATAAAAGTTAGCTACCTGGCATTTTATATAAGAACACATGCTTTTTTCTTGTGTGTTAAGTAGTTCCAGAAATTCTAGCTAGTTATTTGAGTAATAGCTTTTCAGAATTGTTATTTGAAGCTTCTGCTTTGGGTTTTAAAATTTTAATGTGGCCCAGCTTGAATTGGGGACCTTTACATAATTAAAAGGAAAATATTCTTCTAAAGAAGTATTGGCTAATCTGTTTATTAGCCACCATTCCCTTTAAGAATAAGAGTGGATGGAACTGGAGGGTATTAATGCTGAGCGAAGTAGGTCAGAGAAAGACAATTATCATATGGTTTCACTCATACGTGGAAAATAAGAAACAGCACAGAGGATCGTAGGGGAAGGGAGGGAAAACTGAATGGGAAGTCATCAGAGAGGGAGACAAACCGTGAGAGACTCTTGACTCTAGGAAACAAACTGAGAGTTGCTGGAGGGGAGGTGGGTGGGGGATGGGTAACTGGGTGATGGGCATTCAGGAGGGCATGTGATGTGATGAGCACTGGATGTTATATGCAACTGATGAATTATTGAACACTACATCTGAAACTACTGATGTACTATATGTTGGCTAATTGAATTTAAATTAAAAAAACGCAATATTGGGGAAAAAGTAAGAGTCCCCTTTAAGAATGAGAGTTCAGACATGAACTATGTTCTGAAAACTTCCATATTTTTCTTCATTTTAGGGCGAGCTATAGGATGTGTTCATGATTTTGTATTATGGCTAGCATAAAAGAACCCAAAGTTTTTCTGTTTCCTGGCCCACTTGTTCAAACATGGTGATTTCAAGTGTCAACTGTTCGGAATTCAGATTCAGCTCTTTAACCACATTTGTTTCTGTTTTCTGTACAGCAATAAACCCTGGGACTTGGTGGTGGAGTGTCCTCTTCTCTTGGTACTGACCCAAATACCGCTTGAATATGTTGAGTCAGTTTTGGTAGCTGCTTGTCTCTTTTACCGTCTCAATTTAGTATTATTTAGAAATAGGATTCATTTATAGAGTATATAAAAAATATAAAATATAGGCTTATTTCTATTTTACTGCTTGTTCATAGTAACATTTTTGTTCAACTAGGCTTCAGAAGGACCTGATTGAAACCTGCTCATCTTTGAAGTGTCTGTCCTCCATTCTTCACATTAAATGCCACTCAGTCACTTCTCATGAAGTATTGATGGTGTCCCCTCACGTGCTGTCACGTCACACGCGCTGTGGGGGAGTGTGGGGCCCGTAATTCCTAATTTCTACTAGGACATCACGTTAACCTGGATTAAACCCTGGCCAGAAACTTAATAGGAGTTTTGTGAAGAAGGAACTATATTGGAAGAACAGTGGTCTTCAAAGAGAATCGGATTGGGTCTGTGCTTTATAGGGATAGATGTAAGCTATGCCTACTTATAGTGTTGATATTTTAAAACTTTCAGATTTCAAACAAGAATATAAATTGGCATTCCGTATTTGGTATTTTTTAACATTCAGGCCTCAAAAGGTGTGTAACATTGCTGTACAATATCACTGTGAAACAATAGATTTTATGACCTGTCGAATCTACCACCTTTTCATTATCTTACACACCACCAGGTTCTCACTTTCCTCCTTACCCAGTTTAAATTCATCAGTGGATTCTCTCAACCAAGATGTCTTGCATCCTCTCTTCTCTTTCTTGCTTTGCCAGACTTACTTGGTTAAATTACAGCTTTGCTGAAATCCAGGCCTCTGTGCCCCACCTGCACCCATGTAGCTGAATGTATCTGGGGAAAATACACAACCGTGATCCTTGGCACTAGCTTGAATTCTTGATCATTCCATTCCAGTGGGTTCCTGATGCTGCCCAGCTGTCATGTTATATTTCCCTAGTCTGTTTGCTCTTTCATTCTCCCAGAAGGCTATTGGAGACTTCCTCTCTTCGCAGAGCACTGGCGCATCTTCTTCCAACCTGATTCTTAAAGATGGCTTTACACACTAATTCACTGAAAACAATAGGAGCAACAAGAAAATCATTTCTATCAGCTCCTGCTTGCCTTGTATACCCTTGACTGCATTTGGGCCCTTTTGTCTCCATGTCTTGTTCTGTCACTAAACTGCCTGTACTCCTGACTAGAGCCAGCCCTCTACTTGTCCCGCAGATCCCATCCTTTCTTGACTGCATAAGTTGCTCCAGAAGTTTACTCCTCTTTCTTATGTCATCAAAATTACCTTCTTGTTGGATTAGTGCTATCAGAATTCATCCATTTGGACAGCGTTCATTAAGTGTCTGCTATCAGGAAAAATAGACACCGTTGGGGCGCCTGGGTGGCTCGGTCGGTGAAGCGTCTGCCTTCGGCCCAGGTCATGATCCCAGGGTCCTGGGATCGAGTCCTGCATCGGGCTCCCTGCTCAGCGGGAAGCCTGCTTCTCCCTCTCCCTCTGCCGCTCCCCCTGCTTGTACTCTGTCTCTCTCTGTCAAATAAATAAATCTTTTTTAAAAATTAGACACTGTTTAGGCACAGATGGGCACAGTTCTTGGGCTAAGAATATATCAGTGGAGCTTACGTTCTTGTTGAGGAGATAGGAAGCAAAAAAGATACTAAGTTAGTCATTTCGTATGTTTGAAGATAACATGGTATGAAATAAAAAGTAGAGCAGGTAAGAGGGGTGGGGGCGTCCTGGATGAGGGGTGCAGGTCACAGTGCTAGTAGCATGGTCAATGAGGGGTGCAGATCACAGTGCTAGTAGCACGGTCAGTGAGGGATGCAGGTCACAGTGCTAGTAGCACGGTCAATGAGGGGTGCAGATCACAGTGCTAGTAGCACGGTCAATGAGGGATGTAGGTCACAGTGCTAGTAGCACGGTCAGTGAGGGGTGCAGGTCACAGTGCTAGCAGCACGGTCAAGGTAGGTGTCCGTGAAAAGGTGAGGTCTGGTCTGACACTTGAAGGTGGTGAGGCGTTAGCTGTGGGCTGTGTGAGGGGACAGAGTGCTGGGGGAGGAGGTGCAGTACACATTCGAGGAAGTGCAAGGAAGTGGGCGGGCTGCAGAGGGGCCTGAGAGAGAATACTAACTAGGTGAGGAGGTCAGGAACTTAAGTGGGGTGGGTGGGAGCCCCAGATCACATAGGGGCCCTGTTGATCATTGAAAGGCCTTTGTTTTCTATTCTTGGTGAATTGGAAACGCTGCAGGATGTATATATGTTTTTTTCCACAGTTGATCATGTTAAGAAGGTTTCTGCATGTGTTGAGAACAGACTGTAGTGAGGGGCAAGGAGAGCTGCTCTAGAGTTTTCAGAGTGCTTACGTGAGAGAGAGGTGATTTGTTTCGATAATAATGGAAGAGGTGAGAAGTGATGCTGGATATCTTTTGAAAGCGGAGCCAACAGGATTTCCAGAATGAGATAGGAGAAGAGAGAGGAGGACTTAAGGTGAGCCCAGGGCTTTTGACCTGCGCACTTGAGAGGATGGAGGCGCTGCTGGCTGAGATGGAGGGAGTGGAAGCCGAGGTGGGCAGGAGACCAAGGGTAGGAGAGATCCATTTGCTTTTGGACGAGTTCAATGTCTTTTTTTTTTAAGTTTTTATTTAAATTCCATTTAGCTAATATACAGTGTAATATTCGTTTCAGGAGCCACAGTATAGTGATTCAACACTTCTATACCTCCCCCTGTGCTCATCATGACAAGTCCCGAGTTCCAACGTCTTTTAGGATACACTTCCTAGCTTTAAGTAATGGATCCAGCCCTCCCATGTTTCTGTGTAGGAAGAGCTTTATGGCACCTGGGGAGGTTGAGGCATTCGGCAGTGAAAGTCTGAAGTAGAACTGCATCCCTGGTGAAAGCCAGGTAATGGCATGTATTACCGGTATCAAACAAGAGCACCCCCCATGTTTTCAGTCTGGATGATAGGAAAGTTAGGAAAGCCAGGAGAAGGAACAGAATCGGGAGGAAAGATAGTAGGTTTTAGGAACCAGTAATTCAACCAGGTAGATACATCCACTGTATAGTTAATCACGGGTATCACAAAATACAGATCCAAGATGGAAAGAAGTTCAGATTTTTATATTGGTCAACCAAGAGATGATGATAGCTGAAACCATGAAACCTTGTTAGAAAAGAGAAAAAAACTAAGCAGAGATCCTAGGTGAATGATCTTTTGGGGTGCAAGGAGTCTATGAGCTAGTCCAATGTGGCTAATGCCTGGGTCCTGTAGAGACTTAGAGATGGTAGTTGATGGTCGCTAGTGATGGAGTAGAACAGAACAGGCAGACACTGAGAAAACACAGCTGACTTGTCAGCTGCGGGGAAATTGTTTCTTCCAAAGAGCAGTGTCAGTAAACAACCCTACCCTACTTTGTCTTGTTGTCCAATACCATGCATCCTTAAAGACCAGCTCAGGTATACACCTGATGATAATAGCTAACGTCTATTGAAAACTCATTATATGTCATATGCTCTGCTGAGTCTTGTGCTGATTTATTATTAATTCCTGCACCAAGTTTATGTTGTAGGTGCTTGTTCCCCCTTTAATACTTGAAGACTGGAGAGATTAATTAACTTGTCCAAGGTTACATGGTAGGAAAAGAAGTTGAATCCAGGAATACTGGTGTTAGAATCCACACTCTCAGCCACTACAAAATGCTACTTTTCTTTGAAGTCTTCTGAGGTATTCCCTGACATAATTTATCCCTTTTGACCAACTGGCTCCACGGGCTGTGATCACTAAGAGTTTAGGTGGTATATACGGTCAAAAGGCCTATCCTCTATATAATCTAGGTGAGGGATACGGATACCTTCTTAAATGATACATAATAGTATAAGATAGTGCAGGTGAGGGATACAATAATAAGTAATGTGAATATGGAGAGGGGAATGTTTGGTTTAGGACCAGGCTGATAGGAAAGGCTTCATGGAAAGTGTAGGATTGGCTCTGGGCCTTAAAGGATAGGTGTGGCTTTGAGTGTAGGTGCTTACATGCAGGTAGGGGTGAAATCAGTGGACATCATTCCAGACAGTAAGAGCAGCTAGGGCAAAGGGGCCCCAGCAGCTGGGGCAAAAGCTAGGGCAGAGCAATATGTATTTGGGGAAACTTAAGTCATCCAGTTTGGTTGGTTAATAGAGCATGTGGTCAGAATGGGTGTTGGATTGGAAAAGAAGACTGAGGTCAGTTGGGAAAACCCTGGGTGGAGGTCCATGGAAAGCTGTGAGGTTACAGTAGTTTCGCCTAGAACAGAACTCTGTCGTTCTTGACTGTTTAGTTCGTGGTTTAAATATAAGTATATTCAAAGAGACATTTTATGTTATTTCTAGAATGCCAGTTAATGAAAACAGAACGACCAAAGCCAAACACATTTATTATCAGATGTCTCCAGTGGACCACTGTTATAGAGAGAACATTTCATGTAGATACTCCAGAGGAAAGGTAAGAAATTTGTTTTTCCTATTTCATGAAAAAGCAACATTCGGTATAAAGATATATGTGTATCTGACTTCACCGTTTGTAAATATATGTGAACATATTTGTAAAATCCTATAGTCCCTTAATAATTGTTTCTGGTATAATAGGTGAATAACAGAGGCTTGGAACATATTAAATCAAAACCTCTAGAACTGCTATAAGATAGTCTTCTTAACAAAAACCAGGACATTTAAAAATTGAAATATAAATTGGGACATTTTTATAACATAAACTACCTTTAAAATGGTTGAATTGATTGTGTTTATATTTGGAATCTTAAGGTTAGTAATAGCAAAAGGTTTCAAGTAGCATTGCCATTATGCAAGGGACTGCCTGAAGTATTGGGCTTGGGAAGGATTCTGAGATTGGGGCTAAGCTCCATGAGAAAAACAGTACCAGGATTGATTGCCATCGACTGTCCTCATTGCTAAAGAGGGGAGTGGCAACTTCATTTGGCCATATTGTCACCCTCCTGATCTATGCATTCCTGCAACCCCTGCCCCAACCCCCCGGTTCTGTTTTAATACCCTCTGATCTGGTGGTGACTGAGTTAAGTCCAACAACCACAACCACAAAACCATTTTCCTGCACAGATGTTATCATGGTTGATCCAAATCAGCAGCTTTGTGAAGTTAAATGTTACTAGCCTTATGTTCCAAATGAATAAAGCAGGTCTTAGGAGACTTGTCTAAGATTTAAAACAAAAATAACCTCCCATAAGGTATAGTAAATAGTAAAGTATTATTGTAATAATGCTTTTCAATCAGTAAACAGTAAATGGCAATGTGCGATTACTTTAGAAAGGAAAGAAAAATAGAAAAGAACTAGAAATGAGTTATAATTTTATAACCAGAGTTAAGGGCAGATCTTATTTTCTTTTATACACTCCCAGTCTTATTCTCTGCAGATGTATTTAGGTCTTGAGCATATATACAATTCTGTATGTCTTTTTCTCCCTGTCCACTCCTGTCTTCCGTGGGCATTTCTATCTGCTAAGTCCTCAGTTTGCTTATAGTTCCACCCATAACCATGACTGGGCTAATTACTATTCATCTGTCAGATTTGAGCTTCCAATACCACATTTCCTACAAAACCTTCTCTGACTCTTGTAGATGAGAGAGGTGCCCCTGCTATAGACTGCGTATCTCCCTGCACCTTTTATATCAAGTATATCAGCACTGTAGTCTTTGTTTGCCTTTCTTGCTAGACCGTGAGATTCTTGACTAGCAAGGATCGTAGCTTCCTTGCTCGATATTCTATTCTATCTTTACAGCATAGTCCAGGATCCAGCGTCGTATTTGTTGACTGGCTGAATGAATGGAACTTTTCCCATGTCACTATATAGTCTTTGAAAATATTATTCTTAGTGGATTTACATTGAAGCATGATTAATTTTGCCATTTATGTTTGCAAAGCTGGATTTATGCCATATCTTAAGACTTTAAAATAGTTCCTGCACTTATATATATCACACCACTTTTCTGAACAGTTTTTTTTTTTTTTAAGATTTTATTCATTTATTTGACAGAGACAGCGAGAGGGGGAACACAAGCAGGGGGAGTGGGAGAGGGAGAAGCAGGCTTCCCATGGGGCAGGGAGCCCGACGCGGGGCATGATCCCAGGACCCTGGTATTCTGACCTGAGCCGAAGGCAGACGTTTAACGACTGAGCCACCCAGGCGCCCCTGAACAATCAGTTTTTATTTGCATTTATGACTAGGAGAAAGCAGTTTTAGTAAAAATGAAAAAACAGCATCTTTATATTTACCATGGGGTGTGTTTTTCTACATTCATCTAGAATCTGGTGCTTGGAGAATTTATATGACTTTAATGTTAATGAAGACTTAGAAAAATGTAGTGAGAACTGGAAAAGCTGTGTATTTTCTATGCTATGTCTGCCAGTCTAAAATCCGTTCTTTTTGTAAATGTAATATATATCTCTACTCTCACAAAAAAAAAAAATCATCTATTTGTTTTATTGGATGATAGAAGTTTGGAATCTACTTTTTCCAAAGGATGAGACCATTGTATCAGCTCCGTTCTTCATTTCTTTTCATTGAATAATCCATTCTGTCCTCCCTGATTATGGATGGCACATATACGTAAATATTTGTATTTTTAGGGTTTTTTTTCTTTTTTTTCCCCTTTGACTTCTCCATCATTCTAGCACTGAGTCCACATGGTTTTAATTAAAGAAGGTTTATAAAGCTTTTAACTTCTAAGGGAGAGAAAAGGCCTTAACTAGAAATAAGAAAATTAAGAAAGGAAAAAAATTTCAAGTAAAAGCAAACATATAGTAAAGCAAAACTCCAGTTACTGCTGTTTGTTTGTGTGTTTTTTCTAAAATGTTCTTAGCTTTTGCAGGCATAGCATCTGCAGATAATAGTAACTTTGTTTCTTCCTTTCAGGTAGGATGGTCTATTATTTTTTTGTTTTTAAATAATATGTAATGCTTTTTGTAATAGTGTACACACATTTTTCCCTGGTTTTAATGAATGCACTTCAAATTATTCACTGTCAACTATGAAATACGATTTTCATGTCTAGTTTATTTTGTTATACTGGAACATCCACTTTATAGACCCAGATTATTTTCCTTTCTTAGAGCTAATCATTTTCATTGTCACCACGATGGCCCTGCTGCACTCACACACCCATGTTCTTGTGCACGCTTATACCCCCTTATGTTACAACTACGATGAACTACTTAGAGTTTCCCAAGTCCTAGTTCTTTAGTGACTCTCACATCGCTTGTGGCTCTTTTTGGCTCTTTTGCCCCTATGCTAGAAATACCTTCCCTTGCTCGTTTCTTCCTGTGCCAGCTCATCTTATACTTCCCCACTTACAACTCATTCCTCTCCTTTGGTCCCCATTCCAAACTTAACATTGTTTTTCTTAGAGCACCACTGTCTCAGTGCAAACTTGTTATCATTTTACCTATAACACTTCCTTATATGTATTTACAATATCAGGGTTTCCCTTATTACTACTATAAGTTCATATTACAGTATGGCTTATTGAGCTTTAGTAGCATACTAAATATATTTTAGACATTTTATATTAGACATCTTAATTAAATGTTTATTTTTAAATAAATGATCAGCTTAAGAAAATTGATTCATTTTCATATAAGTAGTATATATACTTTAAATAGGAAAATTTACTTGCTTCCTGGGGGGGGTCTCCATTCTGTTTTCCAAGTTGAGTACATTTTCCAACATTACTTAGCAATTAGAAGATTGCATGAATTCTTTGATTAGTGAGCTATTTGGGCCCAATACTTTTTTTGCAGAGCATACATATATATTTTAATTGTGGTGAATGAGGTAATTTAGGTCAGTAGTCCACCTAAGAACTCTCCAGAAAGATGGACAAAATGTTTAAAAACACACACATACACACACACACACACGCAAAACAAAAACAAAAACAAAAAAAAGACATACACGAGGCAATTTGGCTGTGAAGAATTATGGGACCAAAACTTTATAGATGGGTGAAACCCAGAGAGAAGAGCTCACTATTTTACTAGGGGTGCCTGCCAATTCTAGAAGTGTCTGAGATGTTGACATTTGGAGTAACTGTCAGACCTAGGAATCATGTTCTGGAATCCAGGGCCTACCAAAGAGGGGTCATGGTACATCGATACATTTTATGTTGGCACTAGAAGAAAGGATAAACTCGGATTTAGACTTACCTTTTAAGGATTGAAGTCTAGCTTTAAATTATTTCAGGTCTTAAATTTGGTTAATGTGATCCACTTTTGCTAGTCTCCCTGGAACTTGTTAAAAGCAAATATAGGGCGCCTGGGTGGCTCAGTTGGTTAAGCGACTGCTTTCGGCTCAGGTCATGATCCCGGAGTCGTGGGATCGAGTCCCACATCGGGCTCCCGGCTCGGCGGGGAGCCTGCTTCTCCCTCTGACCCTTTCCCCTCTCATGCTGTTTCTGTCTCTCTCTCTCTCAAATAAATAAATAAAATCTTTAAAAAAAAAAGGCAAATATAAATAATCTCAAACTGTCTGTTTACATTTTAATGTACATTGTTTGATATGGATTAAAAAATAAACAAGTACACAAAGATTCAAAGATTCAGAAACCACAGAGACAAAATCAGGCAACTGAGTCAGATTCATGGGCTCTCTAGATAATGGAGTTATCAGACAGAATTTAAAAGAACTCTGTGTGAGTATATTCAAGGAAATTACAGTTAAGGCTAGGAAATTCATCAGAGCTAGAAATTATAAAAAAGAATAAAATGGGAATTCTAAAATTGAAAAACAAGATATTTAAAATCATGAGTGCTGGTGGATGGTTTTAACAGTAAACTAGGCCTAACATTGGGGAAAATTAGGAATTTAAACATAGGTTATAACAGAATATGCAGAATGAAACATGGAGATAAGGATGGAAAGTAAAAATGAATAAGAAGGCAACGTAAGATGAAAAGAATGTAGTAAGAAGGTCTTATTACATATACATAATTGGAGTCTCAAAATGGAAGAGTGAAAGAATGGGTCAGAAGGTATTTGTAGTGATAATGGCTGAGAAATTTCTAAAATGGTTAAAGATAACTAAACCACATATTCAAGAAGTCCTGTAAATCCCATGCAGGAAAAATACAAAGAAAACCCACTTAGTCTCATTAGACTTTTGAAAGCAAAGACAATGGGAAAATTCTCAAAGCAGAGAAAAAAGATAAGTTGCCTTTAAAGGAGCATCAATTAGACCAAAAGGTGATATCAATAGAAATAATTGACATGGAATATATGGGATGGAATGATAATTAGAGATAATGGAATGATATTCTCAAAGTGCTGAAAGAATATAAGTGCTAATGAGCAAAAATACTTTCCAAGAGTGAAAGTAAGATGAAAATATTTCAGTCAAATATTTCAATAACTTCAGTTCAGAATTGATAGAATTTCTCACCAGCAGACTTACAGAAAAGGAAATAGTAACAGCATTCTTCAGACAGGGAGAAGAGATACAGGAAGGAATGAAAAACAAAATGGTAAATAAATTGATAAAACCAAAGGAATATTGATCTTATGAATAAAAATAACATTTTGTGGTTTAATTATATGAAGAATTAAAAATCTAATAATATATAAATTGAGGTTGAGGGAAAAATGGGAGTTAATGTCTTATGACATCACTGCATTTTCTTAGAAGACTTAAAAGTATGGACATATAAGACTTTGCTAAATTGAGGATGAATGTTATGACTTCAAGGATAATTGCTAAAAGGAAAGCAAGCACATGATGACTATAATGCTGATATGAGGAGAAATAGAATCATAAAAAATTAATCCAGAGTACATTATGTAGGTTGTCTGTGTGAAGTTAATGCTATATATAAAAATATGCAAAAAAAAAAAAAAAAGGCTGAGAAGCCAACAGGAAAAATGAAATGGAATTCTGAAAATTTAAAATAATGAAACAAAAACAGGAAAAAAGAAAGAAGAGAGAAATTAAAAAAAGTAAAATAGTAGACTTATGTGCAACCATGTAAATAATTGCATTAAATGTTAATGGGTTAAACACTGCAGTTAAAAGGCAGAGAGTTTCAGAATTAAAAATACGAGGCCCACTTATGTGCTGTCTATAAGAAATGCACTTTAAGTATAAAGGCATAGCTAACTTGAAAATACAGATTAGTAAAAATATATCATGCAAATAGTAACTACAGGAAGAGATTTGCTATATCAGATTTCAAAATAAAATAATATTCTAGAGAGTTCCAGGACACTTTATAATGATAATATTGTCATTTGATATGGATGCTGTAACAATCATGAATATGTATGCATGCATAACGGAATTAAACAGAGTAAAGTAGACAATCCCAATCTCAAAAATCTTAAAAAAGATTTTTAAATTCTTTCCAGCAAGTGATAGAGCAGCTAGACAAAAAAATCAGGAAAGTTATAGAATAATACTGTCAACCACCTTGATGTAGTTGATATTTACAGAATACTACACCCAAAAGTGAGAAAATACATTGTTTTCAAATACACATGGTACATTCACCAGGATAGCTCATATTCTGGATCATAAGCAATTCTTAGTATATTTAGCATGATTGATATTATATATAATATGGTTTCTGGCTTCAGTAGAATTGCTTAGAAATCAGTAAGAATAAGAACCTGAAAAACTCTCAACTATTTGGAAATTAAACAGCATACCTCTTAAAAATCATTGGGTCAAAAACAATTCACAGGAGCCATTAGAAAATCATTTTTATTGAAGGATAATGAAAATAAAGCATATTAAAATTTGTGAATGCTTAGAGGGAAATTTATAACAATAAGTGCCTGTACTTGGAAAGAAGAAAGTTAAGTCAATAACCTAAGCTTTCTTTTTAAGAAACTAGAAAAATAAAGTAAACCCAAAGCAAACATCAAGTGGGAACATTCGAGCTAAAAATCAGTGAAATAGGAAACAAAAATAGTAATCAATAAACCAAAGCTAATTCTTTGAAAAAAACTAGAAGAATGGAAAACATCTTAGAAGATTGTTAAAGGAAAAAAAAAAAAGGGAGGACACAAATTACAAATATATCAACCCAAGAAAACATCAGAAAACTTGAACAGCCAATGCCAATGAACAGAATTGAGTTAATAATTTAAAAACCTTTCCTCAAAGAAAACTCCCAAGTCCAGATGGCCTCACTGATGAGTTCTGTCAAATATTTAAAGAAATATTACCAGTCCTACACAGTCTTATTTCAGAAAACAATAGAGAAGAGAACACTTTCCAGCTTACTTTATAAGGGCACTCCTGTTTCAAAAACCAGGCAAAACTATCATAAGAAGATAGAACTGTAGTCTAATATACTTGTGACCATCAGTGCAAAATTTCTTAACACAATTTTGACAAATTCAAAAAATGTGGAAAAACAATAATACATCATGACAAAATGGAGTACATCCAAGAGTTCAGTTGCATTATCATCTGAAATCATTAAACTAAATTCACTATATTCAGAGGATAAAGTAGAAAAACTACATGGTCATCTCAACAGATGCAGAAAAAGCATTTGCCAAAATTCAAAACCCTTTCTAACTAAAACACTCAGCTGACAAGGAAGAGAAGGGAACTTACTCAACTTCTATCTATAAAAAACCTACAGCTTATGTGATTATTAAAGGTAAAAGCTTCAGTGCTTTCTCTCTAAGATCTAGAACAGAGTAAGAATGTCTTTTCTCACCACTTTCATGTAACATTGTACTAACGGTCTGCTATAGGGCATTATAAGGCAAGAAAAATAAGTAAAAGGCAAATAGATTGGAAAGGAAGAAGCGAAGTTGCTCTTATTTGTAGACATGTTTGCATGTGTAGAAAATCCAGAAAAATAAAAGGTATTAGAACTGATATGTCAAGTTAGTGAGGCTTCAAGGTACAAGGTCAACATACAAAACCAACTTTATTTGTAAATACTACCAAGAAAAATTAGAAAATTAAAAAAAAAATTTTAAAAGCCTCCACAATAGCATAAAAAATAGTTGGGAATAGGTAACTCAGGAAGGGATCTCTAAAAAGTGAAGAATGCTGCCAAAGAAAGAAACATCCTAAGAAAACAATCAACTGATTTTGTTCAAGGGAGATGGTAGAGTAGGAAGATCCTGAGATCACTTCCTCTCATGGACACACCATTGCTGCAACTATATATAGTATAACTCACTTTGAGAAAAGCCTGAAGACTACTGAACAGCTCTTCCATATTTTAAAAACCACATCAAGAAGAGTGGGAGGTATAGAGACAAACTTGGGAACCAAACCCCAGACACATTGACCCACAAGCAGGAGGGCTATCTCAGGTGCAGACGTCTTCTGTGAGGACCTCTATTGGGCACTCCAGCCCTGGGGATTTGCCCTGGGAAGGCAAGCCTCCATAGCCTCTGGCTTTGAAAATCAGTGGGGCTTAACTCAAGAGCTTTGAAAATTGGTGGGTCTTAACTCCAGGAAAGGTGGAGAGCTATATATAACTGACAAGGCTCTTAAAGGGTCTCTGCACAGTATCACTCACTTTGAGACCCAGTACAGAGGCAGTAGTATGAAAGCTTCTGGGCTATATATGAAAGAGATTTATTGACCAATTGTAGGGTTGTGCTGGAGGATCAAGAATCTGTAGGAACTTTCTCTGATAGCGGAAGAGTTGGCAGGTGCCATTTTTCTTTCAGCATAGTTGGCCCCATGCTGGCAGGCACCAGTTCTGACACTCTCCTTCTACCTTGCTAGCACTGCAGACACCTGCTCTGTGGACCTGTGCTGGCAGATGTCCCTCCAAAGCCGCTTCTGCCCCTCCACACCCAGCAGGACATTTAGAGGAAATAACAGCAGACCAAAGGATGCAGAAGAACAGATCAGCAATCTGAAAGTAGTGAAAGACACTCCAGCTGAACAGCAAAGAGTAAAAAGAATCTAAAAATATGAAGATATGTAAGGGACAACATCAACTTAGTAACATGTGCATTATAGGGTTCTCAAAGGAGAAGAGAGAGAAAGGGGGAAGAAAACTTCTTTGAAGAACTAATAGTTGAAAGGTTTCTAACCTGGAGAAGGAAAGGGACAGCCAGGTCCAGGAACCAGAGAGAGTCCTAAACAAGATAAACCCAAAGAGATCCACATCAAGACACATAATAATTAAAATGTCAAAAATTAAAGATGAAAAAATAATCTTAAAGGCAGCAAGTTATATAAAAGGAAAATGGCATAAGGCTGATTTTTCAGCAGAAACTTTCCAGGCCAGAAGGACGTGGCATGCTCTAATCTAAGTGATGAAAGGAAGAAAACTACAACCAAGAATACTCTACCCAGCAAGGTTGTCATTCACAGTAGAGGGAAAGAGGAAAGAGTTTCCCAGACAAATAAAAGTAAAGTTCATCACAACTCAACTAGCCTTGTAAGAAATGTTAAAGGGACTTTTTTAAGAAGAAAAGAAAAGCCATAATGAGAACTAAGAAAATTATTAAAGAAAAATTTCACTGGTAAAAGCAAACATATGGTAAAGGTAGTAGATCAATCACTTATAAAACTTGTATGAAGATTAAGAGATTAAAGTAATAAAATCAGTTATATCTACAATAATTAGTTAATGGATATACAAAATAAAGATGTAAAATGTGAAGTCAAATACATAAAATGTGGAGAGTGGTAATAAAAATGTGCTTTTAGAATGTGTGAAAGTTAATTGAACATTAACTTTAATAGACTCCTATATACATAGGGTGTTATATGTGAACCTTATATGAACCACAAACCAGAAATCTTTAATAGATACAAAACCTAAAGAGAAAAGAATCCAAGCTTAGCACTCAAGAAAATCATAAAATCACAAGGGAGGAGAGTAAGAGAAGAAGAAAGGTACCAAGAAAAACTACAAAACAACCAGAAAACAGTTACATGCCAGTTGTCATATGCCAACAAATGGCAATAAGTACATCCCTATCAATAATTACTTTTAATGTAAATGGACTTAAAGTTCCAATCAAAAGATAAAGGGTGACTGAATGAAGAAAAAACAAAATAAGACCCAAATATATGCTGTCTACAAGAGACTTACTTCAGACCTTAAGACACATACAGACTGAAAGTGAAGGGCTGGAAAAACATATACTGTGCAAATGGAAGTGGAAAAAAAAAAACCGGAGTAACAATACTCATATCAGACAAAATTGACTTTCAAGCAAAGACTGTAACAAGAAACCTGGATGGGTATAATATAATGATGAAGGGATCAAGCCAACGAGAGGATATAATGGTTATAAATTTCTATGCACCCAACATAGGAGCACCTAAATATATAAGGCAAATTAACAGACATAAAAGGAGAAATTAACATAATAGGAGGGGATTTTGGCACCCCATTTACATCAATGGAGAAATTGTCCAGAAAAAAAAATTAATAAAGAAGGAAACAGTGGCTTGAATGACACATTAGACCAGACAGACCTAAAAGATATATACAGAACATTCCATCTAAAAACAACAGAATACACATTATTTTCAAGTACTCATGGAACATTCTCCAGGACAGATTACATAGTAAGCCACAAAATAAATTTAAGAAGATAAGTTTAATAAGTTTGAAAAGATTGAAATCGTATCAGCCATCTTTCCCAGCCACAACAATATGAAGCTAGAAATCAGTTACAGGAAAAAACTGAAAAAAAACCCCACAAACATGGTGTTTTAACAATATGCAACTAAACAACCAGTGGGTCAATGAAGAAGACACAGAGAAAACTAAAAAAAAATAGATGCAGACAAATGAAAATGGAAACACAACAGTTCAGAATCTTCACTACTCAGCAAAGGCCGTAATAAGAGGCAAATTTCCAATGATACAGGCCTACCAAAAAACAACTAAAACAAGGAAAATTTCAAACAATCTAACCTTACTCCTAAGGATCTAGAAAAAGAAGAACAAACAAAGCCCAAGGTTAGTAGAGGGAAGGAAATAATCACACCAGAGTGGAAATAAATAAAATGGAGACTTTTTATAAATAAATAAAAAAGAATAATACAAAAGATCAGTGAAACTAAGAGCTAGTTTATTGAAAAGCAAAACAAAATTGATAAACCTTTAGCCAGGCTCTTAAAGAACAAAAAAAGACAGGACTCAAAATCAGAAATGAAACAAAAAGTATAGCTGACACCACAGAAATACAAAGGGGATGACTGCTATGAAAAATTATATGCCAACAAATTAGGCAACCTAGAAGAAATGGATAAATTCCTAGAAACTAGAATCTTCCAGGATTGAAAGAGGAGGAAATAGAAAATCTAAACAGACATCAATTAGTAGTAATGGAACCAAATCAGTAATCAAATAACTCCCAGTAAGTAAAAAAAGTCCATGACCAGATGGCTTCATAGGTAAATTCTACCAAACATTTAAAGAAGACTTAATACCGATTCTTCTCAAACTATTCTAGAAAATTAAAGAGCAAGGATTGCTTCTAAATTCATTCTGTGAGGCCAGCATTACTGTGATTCCAAAACCAGACAAATATACTATAAAGAGAAAATTATAGGCCAGTATCTGAAGGACACAGATGCAAAATTGGCACAAAACATGAACAAACCAGATTCAAAGTACATTGAAAGGATCATTCCCCATGATCAAATAGGATTTATTCCATGGGTGCAAGGATGGTTTCATATCCACAAAACAGTGAGTGTGATACAGCACATTAACAAAATGCAGGATGAAAATCATATGATTATCTCCGTAGGTGCAGAAAAAGCATTTGACAAAATACAACATCCATTCACTTTCAAGAAAATGGATATAGAGGTATAGAGAATGTAGCTCAACATAATAAAGTCCATAAACCCACAGCTAACATCATACTTAATGGTGAAAATTTCCAACTTTTCTTAGGAAAATTCTAAGATCAGGAGCAAGACAAGGATGTCTACTCTCACCCCTTTTAATCAACACAATACTGGAAGTGTTAGCCCCATCAGTCAGAAAAGAAAAAAGAAATAAAAGGCGTCCAAACTGGCAAGGAGGCAGTAAAACTGTCACTTTCTGTAGGTGAATGATACTAAATATAGAAAAGCCTAAAACTTGGGGTACCTGGGTGGCTCAGTTATTGAGTGTCTGCCTTCAGCTCAGATTACGATCTCAGGGTCCTGGGATCGAGCCCCACATTGGGCTCCCTGCTCAGCGGGAAGCCTGCTTCTCCCTTTCCCTGCTCCCCCTGCTTGTGTTCCCTTTCTCGCTGTGTCTCTCTCTGTCAAATAAATAAAAATTAAAAAAAAAGAAAACCCTAAAACTTGACCAAAAAAATATTAGAAATAATAAATGAATTCAGTAAAGTTGCAGGATACAAAAGTAACATGTAGAAATTTGTTGCATTTCTATGCACTTACAAGGAACTATCAGAAAGAGAAATTAAGAAAACAGTACCATTTGCAATTGGTTCAAAAAGAATAAATTTAACCTAGGAGGTGAAAACCTGCACTCTAAAAACTATAAGACACTGAGGAAAGAAGTGGAAGGTGATACAAATGATTGGAAAGACATACCATGTTCATGGATTAGAAGAATTAATATGGTTAAAATGCCCATACTACCTGAAGCAATCTACAGATTCATTGCAAACCCTATCAAAATATCAATAATTTTTTCATAGAACTAAATTTATATGGAACCACTGAAGACCCTGAATAGCAAAAGCAACCTTGAGAAAGAAGAACAAAGCTGATAGTATCAGAATCCCAGATTTCAAGATATAGTGCAAAGCTATGGTAATCAAAACAGTATGGTGCTGGCACAAAAATAGACACACAGATCAATGGGAACACAGTGGACAGCCCAGAAATAAACCCACACTTATTTTGTCATTTTATCTATAACAGAGTATGCTAGAATATACAATAGGGAAAGACAATTTTTCAGTAAATTGTGTTGGGAAAACTGAACAACTAATGCAAAAGAATGAAACTGGACCACTTTTTTTTTTTTTTTTTACATCATATACAAAAATAAACTCAAACTGGAATAAATACCAAAATATAAGACCTGAAATGATAAAAACCCCTAAAAGAATACATAAGTGGTAACCTTTGGACAATGGTTTCAGCAGTATTTTTTGGATCTGTCTTCTAAGGCATGGGCAACAAAAGCAAAAATAAACAGTTGAAACTGCATCAAACTAAAATGGCTTTACAAAGGAAACAGTCAACAAAACAAAAAGGCAACCTACTGAATGAGAGAAGATATTTGCAAATGACATATCTGATAAAGGGTTAATGCCCAAGATATACAAATAATTCCTATAACTCAAACCGAAAACTCCCAAATAATCTGGTTAAAAAATGGGCAGAGAGGGCTTGAACAGACATTTTTCCAAAGAAGATTTAAAGAAAGTAAGTAAGTCACAGGGGTGTAAAATACAGCATAGCACATATAGTCAATAATATTGTAATAACTTTGTATGATGACAGAGGGTAATTACATTTATGTGGTGAGCATTTCATAGTGCATGTAAGGGTTGAATAACTATGTTGTACACCTGAAATTAATGTAATACTGTATGTCAACTGTACTTCAATGAAAAAATAATTTTTAAAAAATAAAATACTTCTGAATAAATGTAAAATATGCAAGACATTTTCACAGAAAATCCCAAAGGTTGTATTGGGAGATTAAAGACCTAAGTAAATGAAGACTATACTATCTTTAGGGAGTGGAAAATTTAAGTCTTTCAGATAGTAATCTACCCCAAATTGATCCATAGATTTAATACAATTCCACTCAAAATTCTAACAGACTTTAACACACGCTGATTTAAAAATTTATATGGAAATGAATGATTCTTGATCTGATAATACACATTTCACCCAGTGCTCCTGAGACTTAACTATTTTACCTACAAACTATGACATTTTTTTAACTTATCTGTGATTTGGGAACAGTGAAAGGCCTTGGCTTTGAAAACCTTTTCTTGGAACTTCTTTTGGACCACAGTAAAGATCTTGACTATGTCAATGATGAATTTAACAATGGCTAGACAAAAAAAGTTTTGTAAGGGACAGCAAGCTTTGGGGGGTCAATTTACTTTATAGGTAAGATGTGGATAGGTAATAAAATTGAACTGTACTTTTAAAGGGTTTTAACTGAATTTTCTTATAGTCCTTTCCTTCTTTTTTCTTCTACTCTTAAATAAATGCTCCTACAATTGTAAGGTCTGTAATGTTAAATGCTTTTGGGATTAATTTCACCTTTGAGTAAGGGTGGGAGGTTATATTTACATATGTGTGTGTATATTATCCTGGAATAGACTTTAGTTGTGTTGATGTCATATTTTATGAAAGGGAAATAATTGAATCATTTACCATTCTTTATTAATGGGAAACTGTACTTGTTTTTATAGGGAAGAGTGGACAGAAGCTATTCAGGCTGTAGCAGACAGACTTCAGAGACAAGAAGAGGAGAGAATGAATTGTAGTCCAACTTCACAAATTGATAATATAGGGGAGGAGGAGATGGATGCTTCCACAACCCATCATAAAAGAAAGGTAGCAAATAGTAATTTATTCCCTACTCAACACGGTGTATGTGTGTGGAAGAAATATGCTAAAAATTGCCATTTGCAGGAAGTGTTGGCTGATGATCTTACGTTATGCAAATATATAGGTGTGGGTGGTGTTTATCCTGGTAAATCTGAAATACCTGTCATTGTTAAGACCAAGTGATTTAAACGTCACCTCATTTTCATGGTTCGGCACTTAACATTGACAGCCGATAGGCCTTCGGGGGTATTTGTTAACTGAAGTGCCATTGTGCTGATTTATAATTTGCATTTTTTTCTTACTGTTTTTAATACCATTTTAGAGCTTGGGAATAATGTTTTCCCTAATGATTTGGTCATTTTCCATTTGGTATTTTGTGTGCTCAAAGCAGAAGCAGAAATGGTTCTGATGTGCTTCCTACCTGATGCCCCAGCCTCACTAATATCAGCAGGAAAGTGAATAGTCTGCGAAATAATAGCTTTTTATTTTAATGGCTTGCTCCCGAGCCAGTGAGGGAAGAGTGTTTTCCTTCCCTGAGTGCTCCAGATTAATAAATGCCAATTTACATATTGATGGAATTACAAATTACGTTTTCATTGCTATAGAAAATTAAAAAGCTGGGTGCCTGGGTGGCTTAGTCACTTAAGCGTCCGACTCTTGATTTTGGCTCAGGTCATGGTCTCAGGGTCCTGGGATCGAGCCCCTCATTGGGCTCTGTGCTCAGCGGGGAGTCTGCTTTAGATTCTCTCTCTCCCTCTCCTCCTGCTTGTTCTCTCAAATAAGTAAATAAATCTTCTTAAAAAAAAGAAAATTAAAAAACAACTTCTTTGTATGAAAATGGTATTTTAAGATTAATCTAAAGATCTAAGTGGTCAAAGTAAATGAACATGCCATTTATTATGTTAGAATGTACTTGTTATAATGAATTATAAATTTAATCTTCATGTAGGAAAACACTAGTCTTTATGTAATTACCCATGTAATTTGGTCTTAGCATAATGATTAAGAGCTCGTTGGAGTTAGACTGCTTGAGTTCAAATCCTCCTTTTTCCAAGTGCTAAACACGTGAGCTTGATGAAGTCATACCATCACAACCTAGAGTTTGTTAATTACTCTCTCCTTATCTGAAATCTCTGTTCTAATTATAATAATATTCTTTGTTTGATCTTGGTCAGCTGTCTGAGAATTCTGTGCCTTCATTAGAGACTAATCCTCTATTTGTTAGTTGAAACAAATCCCTCCTTTAAGCCAACTTAACACCCCCTTGTTCTTCAGTCATTGCAAAAAACAAAAACAGAGAAACAGTCCAGCTTTACTCACCTACTCAGAGATAAGAAAGCTGCTTTTGGATGTCTGTGTGCACATGTACACAATGAATGTAACATGTGACTGAGCTCTTAGATTTAAAATCAGGTCCCAATGAATCTTGTCCTTTTGATTCTCCACTACCCCATCCAGTAGCAAGGTATGCCAGTTATACTCTCTCTCTTTTTTTTTTTTAAGATTTTATTTATTTATTTGACACAGAGAGAGACACAGCGAGAGCAGGAACACAAGCAGGGGGAGCAGGAGAGGGAGAAGTGGGCTTCCCGCGGAGCAGGGAGCCCGATGCAGGGCTCTATCCCAGGACCCTGGGACCATGACCCGTGCCGAAGGCAGACGCTTAATGACTGAGCCACCCAGGCGCCCCAGTTATACTCTTTTTAACTGAAATTCCTAGAACTCTGCTTAATAACTGAGAGTCATAAGCTGCTGTTGAGGCAGTTACATGTTGAAAGTGGGGAGTTTATAATATCCTAACTAGAAATATTCTTACTGATGGATGAGAGAATTTAGAAATGAATATGGAAATTATTTACCAGAAAAAATTTTGAATGAAGAGAGACAAACATTTTCAAAGATATAAAAATGCAAAAGTATGGAGGATTTTTTTTTTTTTTTCTGTTAAGGCTGGTTATCAATCATTATAAAAGCACAGTGCAGTTTCTTCTCTTCATCGTTACCAGTGTGGATTATTTTAGAATTCATCACCTTCACTAATTATCACTTGTAAACATTTATTTTAAGTTTATTCTGTGCTATGCTCTGAGCAATACGTATTATCTCATTTAATCCTCACAAAAACCATATGAGGTGTAGGTACCATTATTACCCCATTTTGCAGGTGATTCATCTGACATTCAGATAAGTTAAATAATCTTGTTCAAACATGTAAGGACTTTTAATTATACACTGTATTACTTCAGTGTGCAACTTATTTCTTATTATTGATTGATATAACGTGAACCTTTATAATCACTATAATTATTATACTCATTACATGACCAAGTTATATTAGAGAACAAAATTATACAGATATTCTCTTATGATTGTCCTTGTTTCTCAAAATATTTATGTCAAGATGTTGTACTTTGTGTTTCAGTTAATTTCATTTTATATTGGTATACTCTTGGGAAAATCAGTAAAATTTTAATTTACAGAATAGTGATAGAAGGTGAGGTTTTTAAAGCAGATTCTTTAAGAAATCTCTCACTGAAACTGGGTCTCAAAAATTAAAAATTGATATGGTCAGAAGTATTTTGAAAAGAGGAGGATTCATTGTCTTATTTGACCTATACCTGATTTCCATTTTTCTTTATTTCATTTTTTAAAAAGATTTTAAAAAGATTTTATTGATTGATTGATTGAGAGGGAGGGAGAGAGGGAGCGGGTGAGCAGGGGCAGGGGCAGAGGGAGAGGGACAGTCTCAAGCAGACTCCTCACTGAGCATGGAGCCCGACTAGGGGCTCGATCTCACGACCCAGAGGTCATGACCTGAGCTGGAATCCAGAGTCGTACACTCAACTAGTTGGGCCATCCAGGCACCCCTATTTTGTTTCATTTTAAGTGAGATAGTATAAAACCCTTTTTAAAATGACAAAGAGTGTAGAAAAAGGTAGAACCTCAGTACCGCTCTTTTGTGATGGCCCTAACAACTTGGTTAAAAAGGGTAAAATAGTGCTATCACTTCCCTAGTTCCCTAGTACTACATCCTTTAGTAGTATATGTGTATCAGGTATCATAGAAAGAATTGCAGAAGTCAGATTATTTTTAATATCAGACTGTAAACACAGATACTCTGAAATAAGAATGCCTTTCTCATAATTTACAGCGTACATTTTCTTCTTTGTTCACTTTTGGAAAAATGAGCAAAAATGAGGGGAATGGCTACTACTTGTGTCAGCTCTGCTGAGAATTGTCTGAGCTGTTTTCTCTTGCCTCAAGCAGACACGTGGTTACTTCTCTTACTGGTAGAGTATTACCCAGTATCTGCTGCACAGGGTGAAAAATCTCTTAAGGAACGACACTGGGTGGTGGAAAAGAGGGCAGAAGCCTCATAACCAGATTTATGTGCTGTTCTGTGTTTCAACTAAAAGATGATCTTTCAAAGGACCCAGAAGTGCGTAATCTTGGTCTGCCAAGCGGCCATTCTCTATAGGGTCAGGTATGTGAAGGAGCACAGCATAAAAGGATCAACAGCCAAATGGGAGTCAAAGTTCTGCCTAATTTATTCATCTTCAATTATATATTCATATTCTTTAACCTAAATTTTGGACTATATAATCAGCCTTCTTCTTATACTATAGTGTCATTTGTTATGTATGCCCATGCATCTCTTAACCTAAAACAGCTGCGTTGACATGCTGGAGATTATGCGAAGGAAAGAATATAACTATGTAAAATATTTACTTAATAAATTTGGGGGATTGGGTTTTAGAGGATTGATTTTTCTGCAGAGGATCCGTGCTCTCATCTTTTATTAAAATCTTACTGTATTTTTTCCCTTAATACCATCTAAAAGAGGGAAACATTTTGTAATGGGTTACATTTCATTTGTAAAGACTAGATAATTACTCTGTGTACCATGCTGAACAGGAGCATTTGGTATCAAAGATACTTTTTAAATTTGCTGAAGTTTTTGTCAAAATAGATATGAAATCTGTTTCTGATATTTTCACATAGGATGCTTTTACTAATATTAGTTTCCATGCAAATTCCCTTTTAAGGTTGGCAGTCAAACTGATAGAAGCTGTGAAATTTAACGATAAGGCTATTATATTTTTTAAGCCTCCTTTTCTCTAAGAATTGCAGTCCTTAAGGAATATAGCAATATTTTATAATTACATATTGCTTTTCATCTGAAAATGTCGTAAAGTAATTTATAAATTCCTTTCTTTTATCTCTAAGAATTCAGTTTCCATTTCTATGATATTTAATAATAGGACACAGCAAGTATCATTTTTCAGTGCATTTAGATACAAATTGAGGAGGGTACTGTTTAAATGAAGCTTTGAGCAAAAAGTAACATTGTAGCCTAATTATAAGAATAATGTCTCTCAGTTCATTATTGCCATGGAATAAACTACCCAGGTTTCATGTCTTAAAAGAGTAACAGTATATTACTTTTCATGATTCTGTGGTTTGTGTAGGCACTTCCACTGGTCTCACATGGATCTCTCACGCAGTTGCATTCAGTTAGCAGGCAGGCTGATCTGGAAGATCCAAGAAAGCCTTTCTCACGTTTCTGGATTCTTGGTTCTCCTCCATGTGATCTCTTGGCATATGGTGTCTCATCATCCAGGCCCTTTGTACATGGTATCTTTCCTTATAGCATGAAGGCTGGCTTTCAATTATGACATTTCCAAGAGGGTGAAAGCATAAGCTGCTAGATTTAAAGGCTGGATCTGGAACTGGCATAGTATCACTTTGATCATATTCTGTGTTCAAAGCAGGACACAAGGCTAGCCCAGGGAGGGGGAAAGTTGAGTCCACCTCTTCATGGGAAGAATGGCATGTGCATACAGGAAGTTAAGGGACTAGTGGCAGCCATCGTTGGAGACTGCCTAGCACAGATAGCTTTGGGGTTATACAGTATTCCTTGGTTTTTAAAAATCTATTAGTGAAAACAGAATTTTTTAATTCTACCAGCTATTCAAATGACACTAACCTTGTTAACTCTATTCTGTATATTTAGTGCCATATGTTTGATTTTTAGTTGAATTAATAAATGTACTTTTTCATTTTCCCTAATACTGTTTGCTCCTTGTCTTTTGAACTGGAGATATTATTGAATGGTTAAGATATTATAACTTGACATTTGGAATATTTTTCAAAATTATAGGCAGCAGATAATGTTGAAAGTGAATATAGGCATCTGTTTCTAAAATTTTTAGAATTTTTACAAAATACGAAGAATATTGGTCTGTAGTTTTCTTGTAATATTTTTGTCTGGTTTTGATAATCAGGGTAATCATGGCCTCATAGGATGAATTGGGAAGTATTCTTTTTTTCTCAACTTTCTGTAGGAGTTTATATAGAATTGGTATCATTTCTTCCTTAAATGTTTAAAGAATTCAACAGTGAAACCATCTCACTCTAGAGTTTTCTTTGTTGAGAGTTTTTTTTTTTTTTTTTAACCACAAATTCAATTTTCATAGTAGTCATAGGGCTCTTCAAGTTACCTGTTTCTGTTTGAGTAAGCTTTGATAATGTGAGGCTTTCAGAGAATTTATTTATTTCATGTATATTTGTATATTGTTGATTTTATGGGCATAAAGCTGTTTATAGTATTCCCATGTGATCCTTTTAAAGTGTCTGTAGAGTCTGTAGTAATGTCAGCTCTTTCATTCCTGACGGTCATTTGTGTCTTTCTTTATTTTCCTGAGCAGTCTGGCTAGAGGTTTATCAATTTTATTGATCTTCTCAAAGAACCAGCTATCCTGGTCCATAGCCAGTATGATATCCTCTACTTTTTTTTCTTTTAAAAAATTTTAAATTGATTTCTACTCTGACCTTTATTTCCTTTCTTCTCTTTCTCTTGAGTTTAATTTGCTCTTGTTCAATTTCTTAATGTGGAAGCTGAGATCATTGATTTGAGACATTCTTGACATTTACTTTGGATGGGTGGTAAACAGGAAAAAATACAGTTATAAAATGGCAGAAAAGTCTCTACTAACTTCTGATCATCTGTAGGAAAAAACCCAGATGCTTAACTTGTTATTCATAAAGCCCTCGGAACTGAATTTAAATTTAAGATGATAAACTGAGCATACCCAGTTATCTCCCCTTCTGTTTAAAAGCCCATTAAAATGGTAGTAAAGGCATTAAAAGAGAGACAAGTCCACACAAATGAAAAGCTGAGTGGGGAAAAGGCATTATATTTGTGGACAACAAATACCAAAATTGTGGAAATTTGTGGAAGGACATTCATAGAACAGGAAAAACATGCATAAAGGGGGCTGTAGAGAGCAAGTAGCAGGTCTGCTTGGCGACATCCTGGAAATCAGCTGACTTAGGAGTGAGAAATGAAAATTGAAAACAGGCAGAATAATTAGAGGCATTCTTAGACGTCCCTGACTTTCTATTCTGAACTGCAGCAATTGCTTTCTCAGATGTTGTACTGCTTCTTTTTAGACTTCGTCTTACTGGGCTCCAGGGTTATTTTCAACATTTCTTACACACCGATATTTCACTTCGTAGGATTTCATCCTAATTTTGTTAGAGTCCATTCTCAAATAGCTTCCCTGAAAGGTACTGCTCCCTTAGATGTATTTGGAAATGTTTGTGGGGGACATTTTTGATGACCATGTTGTTTGGGGATAGTGGCACTACTAAACCCTGAAAAACTTAAGTCCTTGGAAAACAATGTGGAAGTTCCTCAAAAAATTAAAAATAGAGTTACCATTTGATCCAGTAATTCCACTAATAGGTACTTAACCTAAAGAAAACAAAACAACAATTTGAAAATATATATGCACACCCCTATGTTTATTGCAGCATTATTTATAATAACTAGGGTATGAAGGCAACCCAAGTGTTCACTGATAGGTGAATGGGTAAGGAAGAGGTGGTATATGTACACAATAGACTATTACTCAGCCATAAAAAAGAACAAGCCGTTGCCATTTGCGATGACATAGATGGAGCTAGAGAGCATAATACTAAATGAAATATCAGTCAGAGAAAGAGAAACACTGTATGATTTCACTCATATGTGGAATTTAAGAAACAGAACAAATGAACAAAGAAAAAAGGAGACCAAAGAAACCAGACTCTTAAATACAGAGAACAAATTGGTGGTTGCAGAGAGAAGGCAGGTGGGACGGATGGGTGAAATAGATGAAGGGGATTCAGAGTACGCTTATCTTGATGAGCACTGAGCAGTGTACGGAACTGTTGAATCATTCTGTACGCCTGAAACTAATATAACATTGTATGTCAACTGTACTTCAGTAAAACAAACAAACAAAAAACCAAAAAAACCCTGAGTCCTTGAAAGTGAATGAAAATGATTGTTTTCCTTTTGCCCCTACACTTGACTGATAGTTTGACTAGTTGAGGAATTTGAGGTTCAGAATTATTGTCTCCAGTATCTGAGAATTGCTTAAATTATTTCTCGTATCCATGATTGCTAGTGAGGCAGCCGTTGCCAGTCTGATTCTTAGTCATTTAAGTGTGTTTAGAAATTGGTAAAATTTGCTTTTGAGTAGATACTGCAAACATATACCTATATTTTTTATAAATAAATTGCATCAATACTTCATACTATATTTTTTTAATTTGTATTTTTCAGACAATGAATGATTTTGACTATTTGAAACTACTAGGTAAAGGCACTTTTGGGAAAGTTATTTTGGTTCGAGAGAAGGCAAGTGGGAAATACTATGCTATGAAGATTCTGAAGAAAGAAGTAATTATTGCAAAGGTAATTGATTACTAGAGTTGATTACTAAATTTTTGCTTATGGTTATGCACTCATGTGTGTTCATGCATACACATGACTCAAGTGTAGAAATTCCATTAAATAACCAAAATGTTGATTATAGGCTACTGTTGCAGCAGTATCTGTATATCAATATTTATAATGTTAAAAATTTCAAAAGTTTATAATATTATCTGAACATTGTATACCAAAGCTATTTTGTTCCCTTGAGGAGATAAAAATATTTATTCTATGTATATGTATTTGGAGGAATGTTTTGACTGTCTGTTTTTGTGGCCTGTAGCACTAATTATACTAGTATTGCCTTTCGATATTTCCCCCAACATTCTGAATTTTTTATTATTAAATAAAAAACTAATTCAAATAACAGATGATTTGCACCCATAAATTATACAGCTTACATAACGATGAATGGGAAAGCATCCTTAATAGATTTGAAAATACAAGAATGATGAAACTAAAAGAAATAGTAGTCTCTGAAATTCTTTCAGGAACTCTTAACTCCCACCTCCGTAACTTTGTTCAGCTTAGACATACACAGATAACTAACATGTTAATGATGCCAGTTCTCACTCAGAGTTCTGAACAGAATCCTAATTCCCTCAATAGACAAATTTGATATACTTTACAAATTGGTCCACGCTTTATGTTTCGTTTATTTCAACAAATGATACGTGATATTATTGGTATACTTTATGGACTACTTTAACTTTCAAACCACATTGACCCTTGTACAACATGGGGGTTAAGGGTGACTCCCTGCTCAGTCGAAAGTCCACATGTAACTTTTGACTCCCCCCAAATTTAACTAACAGTCTAACATTGACTGGAAGCCTTCGTGATATCATGAACGGTCAACTAATACATATTTTGTATGTCATATGTCTTATTATATACTGTATTTTTACAATGAAGTAAGTTAGAGAAAAGAAAATATAATTAAGAAAATCATAAAGAACAGAAAATACA
Source organism: Eumetopias jubatus (assembly GCF_037043125.1). NCBI lineage: Eukaryota > Metazoa > Chordata > Mammalia > Carnivora > Otariidae > Eumetopias > Eumetopias jubatus. Next base: position 62,835,531 of record NW_028274818.1, on the reverse strand, counting down.
TTTATAGGACTGTACTGTATTTATTGAAAAAAATCCATGTATAAGTGGACCCGTGCCATTCAAACACATGTTCCAGGGTCAACTGTATAGTTTCCTCATCTGGAGTGTATTGCTCCACACACTTTGTGAAGCTGTCCTCCCTCTGTCTTTGTACATTTGCTTTTATTTCAATCCTTACACAAATCTGTGTCTGGTATTGGAAATAACTCTGACCTTGGAGTCACACAGGTCTGGATTCACGTCCCAGCTTTGCATCTTACCATCTCATGACCTTTAACAACCAGTTTTGGGGGGAGTACTGCTCCCTTAGAGACATGTGCAATGTTTTGGGGGAGCATATTTGCTTATTCACAGTGAAGAGAAACTGCTGTCACCAGGTGGAGGCCATGCATGCTCAGTGTCCTGCAACATGTCAAGTAGCCCAACAGAGCCTTGCATTTTTCGTTTGCAAAATTTCACTTGTTAAAATGAAAAACAATCACTTGAAAGAATGAGCCCTGGATGTTGTATGCAACTGATGAATCACTGAATTCTACCTCTGAAACTGTTAATACAGTGTATTTTAACTAAATCAAATTTAAATTAAAATTTTTTTAAGAAAAGGTATTTCTGGACGGGAATATTGAGGGTTAGGATTCGTAAAGTATTTGGCATAGTACCTGACACATAGCGCCACTTCCTAGATGATCCCAAACAAACCACTCCACTTTTTAGGCCTTTGTTTCCTCTTTTGCAAAATGGGGAATAATGTAGTGCCTATCTCATAAAACTGTCGTCAGGATTAAGTGAATGAATAAGTGTAATAGCATTTGCCATAAATAAAATTGAATTAAGATTAAACTAGTATTAAATGAAAAATATATTATCGCTATATTTGTTATTATTATTACTCTTACCATCTACCATGTGTCAAGCATCAGTAAATACCATTTCTATTCTGCTTTTTCTCTTCTACATTAGCTCACTTGGAGCCTGTCTTCCCTTACTAGTTAATTATACTTTAATGAGTAACTCTACAGAACTGGGTATATTTTACAAGTGATAGCATATCCGGCTTGGTGTACTACCCTTGATTTTCACCAACAAGTCCATTTATCTGTTTCTTGAAAGAAAATATGTCTGCTCATATTAAAATGATTAACGGTATAATGTTTTAGAGTCTAACAAGACCTGGGGTTTGAGTCCTGATGTGCCCATCACAGAGCCTCATATCGGGGACCAGATGGTGTCCACGTACTTTAATACTGTTGACGTTAACACTGATCGGTTGATTAAAGCATTGTCCACCAGGTTTTTCCACTGTAGAGTTAGCATTTTTCCCATTGTAATTAATGACTCTTTTAGGGGCAATACTCTGACACTTGCAGGTTTTTTTTTTTTTCTTAAACTTTTGCCCACTCATTTTAATTTCCGTCAGTGGATCTAGTCTACAACAGTTATCCCGTGGTGTACTAATGGTATTTTCTATTTCCCTCATTCTTTATGCATTTATTCTATTCGGTCTAACTAAAGGTTTGATAATTTTATCTTTTCAAAGAACCAGCTTTTACTTTCATTGAGTTTTCTCTGTTTTTCTATTTTCTCTTTTATCTCTGCTCTAATCATTATTATTTCCTTCCTTATTATTTTCTTCCTTCTAGCTTTAGCTTTAGCTTATTCTTTTCGTCCTGAAGTTGTAAAGTTAGGTTGTGGATTTGAGATCTGTCTTCCCCCTCCTCCTCCCCCTCCTCCTCCTCCTTCTTTCTTCTTCTGAGAGAGAGAGAGAGAGAGAGAGAAAGCATTGCGACTTGGGGCGGAGGGGCGGGCAGAGGGAGAGGGAGAGAATCTTTCTTAAGCAGGCTCCATGCTCAGCACGAGCCTGACAGGGAGCTTGATCCCAGGACCCTGAGATCATGACCTGAGATGAAATCAAGAGTCAGTTGCTTAACCAACTGAACGAGCCACCTAGGTGCCCCAAGATCTTTCTTCTTTTTAAATGTAAGCATCTAAGACTATAATTTCCCACTTAGCACTGCTTTTGATGTATCCCATAAATTTTGGTATATTAGATTTTTCCTTTCATTCTTCTCTCAGTGTTTTCTAATTTAATTTTCCTTGTGATTTTGCCTTTGATCCATTAAGACTCTATTTTAATTACTATAAATTTGTAAATTTTCCAGTTTTCTTTTTTTTTTTAAGATTTTATTTATTTATTTGACAGAGAGTGAGGGAGCACAAGCAGGGGAAGCAGCAGGCAGAGGGAGAGGGAGAAGCAGGCTCCCCACTGAACAGAGAGCCCGATGCGGGACTCAATCCCAGGACTCTGGGATCATGACCTGAGCTGAAGGCAGCTGCTTCACCGACTGAGCCACCCAGGCGCCCCAATTTTCCAGTTTTCTTTCTGTTTCTGATTTCAAACTTCATCCCATTGCTGGTAGAGAAGATACTTGGTATGATATCTATCTTTTTAAATCTACTGAGACTTAATTTGTAGCCTAACATATGGTGTATCCTGGAGAATTTTCCACGTGCACTTGAAAAGAATGTGTAATCTGTTGTTGGGTAAAGTGTTCTGTGTGTGTCGTGTGTCTGCTGGATCTAGTTCGTTTATTGTGTTAAGTCCTCTATTTCCTTCTTCTGTCTGGCTGTTCTGTCTCATTATTGTGAGTAGGGTATTGAAGTCTCCAACTGTTAGTGTAGAACTATCTATTTCTCATTTTAATTCTGTCTTATGTTTGCTTCGTACATTTTGATGGTTGGTTATTAGGTACATAAATGTTTATAATTGTTATTTGTTGCTGGATTGAGCCTTTTATTAAATACATAATGTCATATTTTCGTCTTTGGTAACTTAAAAAATATATTTTTTTGTCTGATAACGAAATAGCCACCTCTGCTCTCTTTTGGTTATGTATGTATGAATATTCCATCCTTTCAGTTTCAACATATTTGTGTCTTTGGCTCTAAAGTAAGTCTTTTGTAGACAGTGCATATTTTGATCATTTTGTTGTTAAATCCATTCTGCCATCTCTTATCTTCTGATTGGAGGGATTAATCCATTTACATTAAAATAAATACTTATAAAGAGAGAGTTGTGTCCCTTTGCTCTTTTTTTCAATGTGCTTTATACTTTCTTTGTCCCTCGTTGTCTGCATTACTGTCTTATGTTTAGTTGTTTTGTTGTTTTTTTTTTTTTTAGTGAAACATTTTAATTCCCTTCTCATTTCCTTCTCTGTATATTCTATAGCTATTTTCTGTGTGGTTGCCATGGGGATTACATTTAACATCCTAAAATTACAGCACTCTGATTTGAATTTAAACCACCTGAACTTCAGTAAGATATAAAAACCCTCTGCTGCTATGCTACTCTACTCAACCCTTTTAAGTTATTGATGTTATAGGCGCCTGGGTGGCTTAGATGGTTAAGCGTCTGCCTTCGGCTCAGGTCATGATCCCAGGGTCCTGGGATCGAGCCCTGCATCGGGCTCCCTGCTCCTTGGGAGCCTGCTTCTCCCTCTGCTTCTCTCTCTCTCTCTCTCCCTCTGTCTCTCATGAATAAATAAATAAAATCTTTAAAAAAAAGTTATTGATGTTATAAATTACATCTTTATTCTTTTTGATGTAAATGGGATTGTTTTCTTAATTTCTTTTTCTTCTTTTTTATTGGTGTGTAGAAATCCAAGAGATTTCTGTATATTAATTTTGTATCTTGCAACTTCATTGAATTAATTTATCCATTCTGGTGTTTTTTTGGTGGAGTGTTCGGGGTTTTCTATATATAGTACCATGTCACTGCAAATAGTGACAGTTTTACTTCTTTCTTACCAATTTGAATGCCTTCTATTTCTTTTTCTTGTTTTATTACTATGGCCCAGACTTCCAGTACTATGTTGATTAAAAGTGGTGCGGGTAAGACACCCTCGTCTTGTTCCTGATCTTAGAAGAAAGGCTGTCAGTTTTTTACCATTATGATATTAGCTGTGGGTTTTTCATATATGGCCTTTATTATGTTGAGGTATGTTCCCTCTAAACCTACTTTGTTGAGAGTTTCTGTCATGAATGGATGTTGTATTTTGTGAAATGCTTTTTCTGCATCTATTGATATGATCATATAGTTTTTATCCTATCTCTTGTAAATGTGATGTATCATATTGATCGATACGTGAATATCGAACCACCCTTGCATCCCTGGAATAAATCTTACTTGGTTGTGGTGAATGATTTTTTTTAATGTATTGTTGAATTTGGTTTGCTGATATTTTGTTAAGGATTTTTGCATCCATGTTCATCAGAGATATTGGTCTGTAATCTTTTTTTTTTTTTTTTTGTAGTGTCTTTATTTGCTTTTGGTATCAGGGTAATGCTGGCCTTGTAGAATTAATTTGGAAGTTTTCCTTCCTCTTCTATTTTCTGGAATAGCTTGGAATAATAGGTATTAATTCTTCTTTAAATGTTTGGTAGGAGTCACCTGTGAAGTCACGTGTGAAGTCCAGCCAAAAGTCCTGGACTTTTGTTTGTTGGGAGTTTTTAATTACTGATTCAATTTCATTTCTCGTAATTGATCAGTTCAGATTCTCTGTTTCTTCCTGATTCAGTTGGAAGATTATGTTTCTAGGAATTTATTCATTTCTCTTAGGTTGTCCAATTTGTTGGCATATAGTTTTTTATAAAATTCTTTTATAATCCTTCGTATTTCTGTGGTGTTGATTGTATTTCTTCTCCTTTACTTCTGATTTTATTTATTCAAAGCCTGTCTTTCTTTTTTTTGATGAGTCTAGATAAAGGTTGATCATTTTTATTGATGTTTTCAGAAAACCAGCTCCTGGCCTAATTGAGCTTTTGTATTTTTTTTTTTTTTTTTAGTCTCTATTTCATTTATTTTTGCTGTAATATTACTTCATCCCTTCTACTAGCTTTGGGATTTGTTTTTCTTTTTCTAGCTCTTATAGGTATAAAGTTAGGTTGTTAATTAGAGATTTTTCTTCTTCCCTTTTTTTTTTTTCCAAGATTTTTTTTTATTTATTTGAAAGCTTGAGAATGCCGTGGATGTGGACGAGCCAGGGCGGGGGTGGGGTGGGGGAGCGGGGGGAGAAAGGGGGCAGAGCAAGAGGGAGAAGCATACTCCCCGCTGAGCAGGGAGCCCAATGTGGGGCTCAATCCCAGGACCCTGGGGTCATGACCTGAGCAGGCATTTAACCAACTGAGTCACCCAGATGCCCCAAGATTTTTCTTGTTTCTTGTGGTAGGCCTGTATTACTATAAAATTCCCTCCTAGACTTTCTTTTGCTATGTCCCTAAATTCTGGACCATATGTTTTAATTTGTCTCCATGTATTTTTTAATTTGCACTTTGGTTTCTTGGCTTGCCCATTCATTGTTTAGTAGCATGTTGTTTAGCCTTCACCTGTTTGGGTTGTTTCCAGATTTTTTTTTTTTATGGTTGATTTCTAGTTTTATATCACTATGGTCAGAAAAGATGCGTGATATGATTTGTCTTTTTATGTTTATTGAGACTTATTTTGTGGCCTAACATGTGATCTATACTGGGGAATGTTCCATGAGCACATGAATAGAATGTGTATTCTGTTGCTTTTGGCTGAAATGTTCTATATATGTCCATTAGGTCCGTCTGGTCTAATGTGTTATTGAAAGCCACTGTTTTCTGGTTGATTTTCCGTCTGCATGATCTCTCCATTGATGTAAGTGGGGTGTTAAAGTCCCCTCCTATTGTATTACTGTCAATTTCTGCCTTTATATCTGTTAATAATTGCTTTTTGTAATTTACACTTACAATTTCTATAGTTTACAATTATGATATCCTCTTGTTGGATTAATCCCTTTATCATTGTGCAATGCCCTTTTTTGTCTCTTGCTATAGTCTTTGTTTTTAAGTCTAGTTTGTCTGATATAAGTATTCCTAACCTGACTTATTTTTTTCACTTCCATTTGCATAGTATATGTTTTTCCAGTCCTTCACTTTCAGTCTGTACATGTCTTTAGGTCTGAAGTGTGTTTCTTATGGGCAGCATATAGATGGGTCTTGCTCTTTATCCATTCGGTTACCCTATGTCTTTTGCTTGGGGGCATTTAATCCATTCACATTTAAAGTAATTATCGATTGGTGTATATGTATTACAATTTTTTGAAATTTATTTTCTGGTTGTTTTTGTAGTTCTTCTCTGTTCCTTTCTTTTTCTCTTGATCTTGTCCCTTATGGTTTGATGGCTTTCTTTAGTGTTATGCTTGGAGTCCTTGCTCTTTATGTTTTGTGTATCTGTTATAGACTTTTAATTTGTGGTTACTATTAGGTTTGTGTATAACGTGTTTATAGCAGTCTATATTGAGTTGATTATTACTTAAGTTGAAACACACTTTAAAAGCACTAAATTTTTATCCCTCTTCCGTGTTTTATTTATATGATGTTATATTTTACATCTTTTATTTTGTGTATCTCTTGACTGGTATAATTTTTTTTTTGATATAATTTATTTTACTACTTTTGTGTTTTAACTTCCATTCTGGCTTTTATGATATGTTTGCTTGTAACTGTGAAATTTTTTTCCTTTCATAATTTTCTTACTCCTGATTATGGCCTTTCCACTCAATTCCTTTTAACATTCCTTGTAATACTTGTTTAGTGGTAATGAACTCCTTTAACTTTTGTCTGGGAAACTCTTTTATTTCTCATTCTATTCTGAATGATAACCTTGCTGGGTAGAGTATTCTTGGTTGCAGATTTTTACCTTTGAACACTTGGAAGATATCATGCCACTTTCTTCTGGCCTACAAAGTTTCTGCTGAAAAATCAGCTGATAGCCTAATGGGGTTTCCCTTGTATATAACTGTTTTTCTTTTTTCTTGCTGCTTTTAAAATTCTCTCTTTGTCATTACTTTTGACATTTTAATTACTATTTGTCCTGGTATGGACCTCTTCGGGTTGATTTTGTTAGAGGCTGTCTGTGCTTTGGAGATCTCTATGTCTGTTTCCTTCCCCAGATTAGGGAACTTTTCAGCTCTTATTTCTTCAAATAAGTTTTCTGCCTCCTTTTCTCCCTCTTGTCTTTCTGGGATCCCTATAATGTAAATATTATTATGCTTGATGGAGTTGCTGAGTTCCCTTAGCCTGTTCTCATTTTTCATTATTATTTTTTCTCCTTGCTGCTTGGCTGGTTGCTTTCCATTACCATCTTCCAGATTGCTGATCTATTCTGCATTTTCTAATCTGCTGTTGATTCCCTATAGTGTATTTTTTTATTTCCATTATTGAATTTTTAATCTCTGACTGGTTCTTATGTTTTCTCTCTTTGTTGAGGTTCTCACTGAGGTCCTCCACTCTTTCCTCAAGTCCAGTGAATATCTTTATGACTACCACTTTGAATTCTTTATCAGGCATATTGCTTATATCCATTTTATTTATCCCTTTTGTTGTGATTTTTGTCTTGTTCTTTCATTTGGAACATACTCCTCTGTCTCCTTATTTTGTCTAACTTTCTGTGTTTGTTTCTGTGTATTAGGAGGTCAGCTACATCTCCTGGTTTTGAAAATAGTGGCCTCATGTAGAAGAGGTCCTGGGGTGCCCTGTAGCACGATGCCCCTGGTCACTAGAACAAGGTGCTCCAGGGGTGTCTTCTGTGTGGGCTGTGCATGCCCTACTACTGTGGCTGAGCCATGTTTGCCTTCAGTCCCGTTGGCTGCAGTGACCTGCTTTGCCTGCTGTGGGAGCACCGGGCAGCATTTGGTTCCTGTGTGGTTGCGGTGCCTGCCAGAGGCCAGTGGAATCTCCTTGGTGGGAGGGGCCAGCGGTTCGGCCAGCTGCCTTCACTTAGTTTCTCTGCTACAGTTGCAGGTGCACCAAATGGCGGGGCCTTTCTGCGTAGCCAGCTAAGAAGCTCTGCTGCTCAAACTGTGGGCATGCTAGTGTAGGGGTTATCTCCCCCCTGCTACGATGGGAGTCACTTTGGAGTGGTGTTGGTCCCTGTTGGGGCTGCTTGTGGGGTATGGCAGGGCAGGAGTCACTTCGGAGGGTCGAATGGGACTGGTCCTCAAGGGAATGGCAGGGCAGGGCACCATGGTTAGCCAGGTAGATGGAAAGTGCTCGTGCTGGCTCCCCCAGGTGTCCAGCTCTCTAGGCTAGGGGGAGGGGAAGAGAAATGGTGCCCACAGCACTTTTGTTCTTGGAGAAGCATCCTAAAGATCCCAGCCCCTCCAGCACGTGTTCTGAGGTTAGTAACTAAATCTACCGTCTCCCCCAGCTGCTTTTCAAACTGCTGCTTCTGTGCTTTGTCTCCACGGAGTTATTTGTGAGGCTGGCTCTTGAAGGGTGTGTAAACCCACTGATTTTTAATGTACCTAGAGTTCAGCTCCACTGACTAAAGCTGCTAAAGTTAAGCCCCATTGGTTTTCAAAGCCAGATGCTCTCAGAATTCCAGGTGCAGGTACCCTGTGTCTGATCCTCTCATTTCTCTGTGCTTGTGCTGTCCCTCCCGTTTGCCGTGAGTACTGCCAGGAGTTTGGTTCCCAACTGTATCTCTACCCCTCCTACCCTTTTCCATGTGGCTTTCTCTCTACAGGTAACTATGGAAAATCTGCTCTAGTGGTCTGCCATTGTTTTCAGTTAGTTGCACAAACGTAGGTGTTGTCTAGGTATGTCTGTTCAGGTGAGCTCAGGATCCTCCTGTTTTGCCATCTTCCTGACCACCCCCTGAAATGTGCTTCTAAATAGGACTTGAGGGGCGCCTGGGTGGCTCAGTCGTTAAGTGTCTGCCTTCGGCTCAGGTCATGATCCTGGGGTCCTGGGATCGAGCCCCACATGGGGCTCCCTGCTCCACAGGAAGCCTTCTTCTCCCTCTCCGACTCCCCCTTCTTGTGTTCCCTCTCTCGCTGTGTCTCTGTCAAATAAACAAAAATAAATAAATACGACTTGAAAGTCAGAATTACCCCTTGATCCATGGGCTGCAGAAGGGACGTTGTGTTAGCAGGCATGAAAACAACACTAATCCCGTTGCCCATCTCTGTCAGAGCTTTTATGTTATAGAGACGACTTCTTTTCTTAAACCTCGTGAACCAACCCCTGCCAGCTTCAGACTTTTCTTCCGTGGCTCCCTCACCTCTCTGAGCCTTCCCAGAGTTAAAGACACTCAGGGCCTTGCTCTGGGCTAGGCTTTGGCTTAAGGGAATGTCATGGCTGTTTGATCTTCTATGCAGACCACTGAAATGTTCTCCATATGAGCAGTAAGGCTGCTTCGCTTTCTTATCATCCATGTGTTCACTGGAGTAGCACTTGTCATTTCCTTCAAGAACTATCCCTTTGCTTTCACAGCATGGCTCACTGCTTGGTGCAAGAGGCCTAGCTTCCAGCCTCTAAGCTTCGACATGCCTTCCTCACTCAGCTTAATCACATCTAGCTTTTGATTTAAAGGGAGAGATTACACATCTTCTCTTGAACACTTAGAGGATATTAATTTCAATATTGTGCGTCTCAAGGGACAGGGAGGCCCAAAGGGAGGGAGACTGGAGACGAGCCAGTGAGGAGAGCATTCAGAACAAACACAACATTCATTGATTAAGTTCACTTTCTTTTATGGATGTGGTTCGTGGCACTGCAAAATAATTACAATAATAACATCAAAGATCACTGATCAGAGATCACCATAAAAAAGATCTAATAGTAATGAAAAAGTTTGAAATATTATAAGAATTGCCAAAATGTGACACAGAGACATAAAGTAAGCAGCAAATGCTGTTGGTGAAAATGGCTGTGATAGACTTGCTTGATGCAGGGTTGTCACCTTCAATTTGTAAAAAATGCATTATCTGCAAAGTGCAATAAAGTGAAGCAAAAAAATGAGGTATGCTGTATAGCATTTTAAACTCACTTTGATTAGATCAGCTGAGCCAGTCTAATCCTGCTCATATTCTCGGCCATACAGAGTGATTGGTTATAGTGTTTATGTCATCAGGATAAAAATAGAACTGCCCTTACAATGTTACTGAGTCATCTGACCTAGGTAGGCTAGGTTCCCAGTTGTGACAGCCGGCACCCTCTTTTCTTGGACATTTCTGGGGTCAGAATGGAGTGGTCAAATTGCTTTTCTGTTCTCTACCTCAGACTCTTAAAGTGTGCCAGCCTGTTTCCTAATGCACATAGTAGAATCTATTTTCAGCTTTCCCATTCAACAAGAGAATCCATGTTCTATTAATCTACCTCATTAGTCATTGAAGAATATGAACAGAGTCCTGAGTACTGAGGATCACCACACAGATGAGAAAAATCTAAAGACAGAATAAAAGTGAACAAAGAAGAACAAAAGAATAGTTGATCCTAGTGAAAGCAGAGACAAAACAGAGAACTGAAGATACATTCACAATCTCTAATTAGTATTTGTAGACAAGTAGGAAAAAAATGTTGTATTACAAAACAAAAATATGCTGAAAAAGAAATAGAGCACAAGAAAGAGTAATTATAAATTTAATGTGTGATTGCTAAAATAAAACATTTAATACAAGGATTGTAAGCAAATTTTGGGGAATATCTGAGAATGAAGAGCCAAAAATACAGCAATGGAAAATACTAGAAGAATAGTTAGGACATGAAGGCTTAATCAAGGGTTCTCAGATGTTTAAGAATTTAAGGGAGAAGGGGGGGATCAGAACTAATCAAAGAAAATAAAATACATTATAGCTGAAGAAGTCTTCAGATTGAAAGTGTCTCCTGAACACTGAGCCAAAGAAAAGAAAACTGGAGCCCCTGGTTGGCTCAGTCAGTGGAGTGTGTGACTCTTGATCTCAGGGTTGTGAGTTTGAGCCCCACATTGGGTGTAGAGATTACTTAAAAATAAAATCTGGAAAAAAATAAAAAAGAAAAGAAAATGGACCCTAGATACCCTTCTACCTCTTCAGGAAGGTTTTGAATCTTAAGGCTAAAAAGATTGTCTTAAAAGCTTTCAGAAAGCAAGGAACAGACTACCTCCCAATAAAGGAATGAAAATAAAATTGTGTTGTACTTATTGTAGCAAAATTTAGAAGGAAATCTAATATAGAGTCCGTGAAGCAATAGAGTTAACACTCAGTGTGAGTGATGAGAACTCTCAAGATGACATATGTAGAAATAGCCAGTCAGTTCACAGTAGATTATTTGACTAAGGTCGATCCTAATGGTAGAATAAAGGAGGAGGAAGACAAAGGATGTAGGACCTTCAAGAAAAAAACAAATATTTGCTCAAGCAAGGCATAGTCCAAATGTGAAGCAGCGTGAAATATGGAATCATCATGAGCAATGGATGTAGTATCAAAGTATTAGAGAGTTGGCCCAGACACACGAAGCATTGTCCCTGGAGGGGCTCAGGATTATTGATGATGAGTAATCTTTCCATTTTTACTCATTAACCATACTATTTGATTCTGCTATAAATCATATTTGCTTACTTTTATAATACTGCAAACACTACACTGGTGTTTGGTTTTCAGAATTCATTAATAGACAAAGCACACAAGACTTAATTACAGTGATGGTATAGACTGAAATTGTTCTAAGCCCAGGCAGGGTGAAAGAAGTGGTACAGTTGATGGACAGCTGAAAACACGCTACTGATAGGCAGAAAGTGTGGTTCTGAGGCCCAGAGCCACAGATGGGCACAGAGGCAGGGGATGCAGGGGCCACCAGGGGCCTGGAGAGTAGAAATGCAAATACAGAGGATTTCTCAAACCTTGGGATCTAAAGGAATCTCCTCTGCTGAACTTGTTTGGATGGGTGATCCCTATATTCTTTCTCATTTCTCCCTTTCGGAATGGGAATGTCTGGCCTATGCCTGTCACACCGTTCTATTTTGGAAACAGATTATCTCATTTTCTGGTTTAAGAGAGCCACAGATATAGATGAATTTTGCCCCAGGACGGACCACACTTGCCATCTCACCCATACATGACTTCACGATTTATTTTATTTATTTTTTCCCTTTAAATTTTTTTATTGTTGTTAATCACCATACATTACATCATTAGTTTTTGATGTAGTGTTCCATGATTCACTGTTTGTGCATAACACCCAGTGCTCCACGCAGAACGTGCCCTCTTTAATACCCATCACCAGGCTAACCCATCCCCCCACCCCCCTCCCCTCTAGAACCCTCAGTTTGTTTTTCAGAGTCCATCGTCTCTCATGGTTCATCTCCCCCTCCGATTTCCCTCCCTCCATTCTTCCCCTCCTGCTATCTTCTTTTTTTTTTTCTTCACCTATATTGCATTATTTGTTTCAGAGGTACAGATCTGTGATTGAACAGTCTTGCACAATTCACAGCACTCACCATAGCACATACCCTCCCCAATGTCTATCACCCAGCCACCCCATCCCTCCCACCCCACCCCCACTCCAGCAACCCTCAGTTTGGTTCCTGAGATTAAGAATTCCTCATATCAGTGAGGTCATATGATACATGTCTTTCTCTGATTGACTTATTTCACTCAGCATAACACCCTCCAGTTCCATCCATGTTGTTGCAAATGGCAAAATCTCATTCCTTTTGATGGGTGCATAATATTCCATTGTATACAATGGTTCTTACTAGCATTTTGTGTCTCAGGGGGTGCAGAGGAATATGTTGATGGTCAACCTAACTCTGCCTCATCGCAGCTTACTTTGGCTTTTGGGGTTTGGGGTCTTTTTTGGTTACATACAAATTTTGGGGTAGTTATTTCTATTTACACGAAAAGCCATTGGAATTTTGATAGGGATTGCATTGAATCTGTATATATCACTGACATTTTCACAATATTAATGTTTCCTATCCAAGAACATGGGGGCATATTTCCATTTGTCTGTGTGTTCTTTCTTTCATCAGTTCCAGTAGTGTTTAGTGCATAAGTCTTTCACCTTCTTGGTTAAATCTATTCCAGAGTATTTTATTCTTTTTGATGCATTGTAAATAGCATTCCTTTCTTCATTTCTCTTTCAGGTATTTTTATTGACAGTGTATAGAAATGCAACTGATTTTTGTGTGTTGGTTTGGTATCCTGTAACATTACTGAATTCATGTATTGATTCTAACAGTTTTTTGGTGGAGTGTTTAGGATTTTCTATATATATATAATCATGTCATCCGCAAAAGATAATTTCGCTTTTTCTTTGCCCACTTCTATGCCTTTTTTCTCTCTCTCTCTTCCTCTCCCTCTCCCTTTCTCTTCCTAATTGTTGTGGCTAGTAACTCCAGTACTATGTTGAATAGAAGTGCTGACAATGGGCATCTCTCTTGTTCCTGATGTTAGAGGAAAGGGTTTTAACTTTTCACCACCGTGTGTGATACTAGCTGTGGGCTTGTCATACATGGCCTTTGCTATGTTCAGGTACATTCCTTCTATATCTAGTTTATTGAGAATTTTTATCATGAAAGGGTGTTTATTTTTGTCAAATGTGTTTCGGCATCTGTGGAAATGAGCATATGCTTTTAATCCTTTAATCTAGTAATGTGGCACATCACAATTTACTGTATTGTGTTGAATCATCTTTGCATCTCAGGGATAAATCCCACTTGATCATGGTGTGTGATCCTTTTAATGTGCTCTTGCATTAGGTTTGTTGGTATTTTGTTGAGGGTTTTTACATCTATATTCATCAGAGATGTTGGCCTGTAATTTTCTTTCATTGTAGGGTTTTGGTCTGGTTTGGGTATGGGAAATGCTAGCAAGTTGGAGCATGTTCCTTCCTTTTCAGTTTCGGAAGAGTTTCAGAAAGATTGGTATTCTTTAAATGCTTGATAGAATTCGCCAATGAAGCCATCTGCTTTTGAGTTTTTATTTGTAGGGAGATTTTTGATTACTAATTTAAACTCTTGCTCATTATTGCTCTGTTCAGATTTTCTGTTACTTCGTGATATGCAGTCTTGAGAAATTGTATGTTTCTGGGATTTATCCATTTCTTCTGAGTTATCTAAAATTTTGGTGATAATTCCTTACAGTGGTCTCTTAGGATTCTTGTATTTTTGTGGTATCAGTTGTAATATCTCCTCTTTCATTTATAATTTTATTAATTTGAATCATCTTTTTTTATCTTAGTGTCACTAAAAGTTTGTCAATTTTATCTTTTCAAAGAACCAGTTCTTAGTTTCATTTTTTTTCCCATTGTCTTTCTAGTCTCTATTTCATTTATTTCTTCTCTAATCTTAATTATTTCCTTCTTCCTACTAACTTAGAGTGTTCTTTTTTTAGTTCCTTAAGGTGTAAATTTAGGTTGTTTATTTGAGATCTTTATTCTTAATGCAAGAAACTTCCTTCTTATGACTGTAAACTTCTCTCTTAGGAGTGCTTTTACTGTGTTCCATAAGTTTCGATATGTTGTGTTTCCATTTTATTTGTCTCAAGATTTTTAAAATTTGTCTTTTGGTTTCTTCTTTGGCCCATTGCTTATCTATTCTGCAGTATTTTGTTTGATTTCCATATATTTGTGAATTTTCCACCTTTCCTCCTGTAATTCATTTTTCATTTCATACTATATTGGTTGGAAAAGGTACTTGATATGGATAAATCTTAAGTTTATTAAGAGTTGTGACCTAATATATGATTTATCTGGGAGAATGTTCCATGTGTGCTTGAGAAAAATGTGTATTATCATGCTGTTGGATGGAATGATCTGTATCTTTTTGTTAGCTCCATTTGGCTAATGTGTAGTTCAAGTCCATTATTTCCTTATTCACTTTGTATCAGGATGATCTATCCATTGTTGAAAATGGGATATTTGAGTTCCCTACTACTATCGTATTGCTGTCTGTTTCAGTCTTCAGATTTGTTAATAACTATATTTACTATTGTTATAGCCTCTTGGTGAGGAGACCCTCATATCATTATACAATGACCTTCTTTGTTTCTCAGTATAGCTTTTGATTTAAAGTTTATTTCGTCTGAGATAAGTATAGGTACCCCTGCTTTTTTTTACCTGGAACATTTTTTTTTCGTCCCTTCACTTTCAGCCCATGAGTGTCCTTAAAGCTTAAGTGAGTCTCTTTCAGGCACCATATGGTTGGATCTTGCTTTTTTATTTACTTAGCCACTTTGTGTCTTTTAATTGGAGAATTTAAGCCACTTGCATTTAAAGTAATTATTAATAATGACTTGCCACCACCTTTTTGTTTATTACTTTCTAATTGTTTTGTAGTTCCTTTGTTTTCTCTGCTTTTCTTGCTTTTTTGTGGATTAATGATTTTTTGTAATGGTATACTTTGATTCTTTTCTCTTTTTATCTGTGAATCTATTATAATCTTTTACTTTGTGATTACTGTGAGGTCCATAATACGTCTTACTATAATAAGTCTGTTTCAAGCTGATAACAACTTCAATTGATTGAAAAAATTCTACACATTTACTTGCTCCCCCAACCTTGTATGTTATTGATGTCCAAATTTACTTGTGTGTTATATTGTAGCAAAATATGCTAGCTATAGTTATTTTTAACACATTTGTCTTTAAACCTGTATGCTGGAGGTCAAAGTGATTTACACCCTATTTTTGCAGCATTAGATTGTTTTGAATTTGACTACATATTTACTTTTTCCAGTGAATTCTCTACTTTTCTATGTTTTCATGTTACTAATTAGCATCCTTTCATTTCAGCTTGAAGAACTTCACTTATCATTTCATGTAAGGCAGTTCTCGTGATAAATTTCCTCAACTTTTGTTTTTCTGGGGAAGTCTTTATCACTCCTTCATTTTTTTTCTTTAAATTTTTTTATTGTTATGTTAATCACCATACATTACATTCAGTCCTTCATTTTTGAAGGACCACTTTGCTGGGCAAAATATTCCTGGTTGGCAGTTTTTTTTTCTTTCTTTCATCACTTTGAATATTATCATCCTACTCTCCTGGCTTGCAAAGTTTCTCCTGAGAAATTCACTAACAACGTTACTGGGGCTCCCTTGTATTTGGTGGATATATTTTTTTCTTGCTGCTTTCAAAATTCTCTTTGCCTTCGATTTTTGAGAGCTTGATTATAAATTATCTCTATAAAGTTCTCTTTAGATAGAATCTCCTTGGATATCTTTGAGCTTTGTGTACCTGAATGGCCTTATCTCTCCCCAGATTTGGGACATTTTCAACTGTTATTTCTTAATTTTCTGCCCTTTCCTCTCTCTCTTCTCCTGCTGGGACTCCCATATGTGAATATTGTTTCACTTGGCAATATCCCATAATTCACGTAGGCTTTCTTCACTCTTTTTCATTCTTATGTCTTTTTTTCTCCTCTAACTGGATAATGTTAAGAGGTCTGTCTTCAAGTTTGTACATTCTTCTGCTTGATTGAGCCTGATTTGAAACTCTCTATTGCATTTTTTTCATTTTGTTCCTTATATTCTTCAGCTCTAGAATTTCTGTTTGGTTCTTTTGTATGATTTCTATATCTTCGTTGAACTTCCAGTTTTGTTCATGTATTGTCTTTCTGAGTTCATTGAATTATTTCTCTGTATTTCCTTGAATCTTGCTGAACTTCTTTATTTTGATTTCTTGGTCAGATAACTCTCAAGTCCATTTCTTTGGTGTCAGTTACTGGAAAGTTATTGTGTACCTTTGTAGATGTCAGAGCTGGTGTCCTGGCATCTGGTGCATACAGAGAGAGCTGTCACGGTGCTTGGGTCCCGGAGCACAAGTGTATTTGTGGGGGGTGGTGCTGGTGTCTGAGATGCGAGGATGTGCAGGTTTTCCTGTAGAACCTGTCTGGGTCTATGGGGATCTCCACAGTGACTCAGGATCCAGGGTGGAGGGATGCAGCAGTGGCAGGATGACAGTGTGGTGGTGCTTTAGGACCCAGTGGCAGTGTTCAGAGCAGTCCCAGCGCCACTCGAGCCCCCAGCTTGGGACCCCAGGGGCAGGGTGCAGAGCAACAGTGGTGTGGCCCTGATGATTGCAGGTCAGAGCCCCAACTTAGGATCAGGGGCGGTTCAGCCCCAGTTATGACTGGTGGGACCTACAGCTTGGGACCCAGAGCATTATCAGCACAGCCCCGCTGATGGCAAATCAAAGCTGGGTGCTGGGGGCAGGGCGGGGTGGTGGTGCCCAGCAGCAGCACAGCCTGATTAGAGCAAGTTAGAGTCCCAGCAGTGCGACCCCCGTCTGGCAGGTCAGAACCCTGACTTAGGACTTGGGCTGGGCAGCAGGTGCATAGAGCAATTGCAGCTCTGTCCTGTGGATGGCAAAGTTTTGTGGCATCCAGAGAGTGGGCACAGCGGCACCTGGGGCCCCCAGGGGTAGGTCTCACTGCAACGACATTCCGGTCCCAGGGAGGAGACATGGTGGGGACTTCGGGCAGCTCTGTTGGCTCAGTTCAATGTTCGTGAAGACAGTGGGCAGCCTTGGTAGGCAAGGCTACAAACACACATGGCTGTGATGAGGCTTTGCCAGGTTTCTCTTGTTCTCATTTTCCTCGTGGGATAAAGTCCTACCAAGCGGATCCCTCTTGGTGCCTGGCTCCTCTGGACTCTGGGATGGGGTGTTGCAAGATGCTTCCTACACCTTCCCATCAGCTATCCACATTTGTTTGTTTGTCTTTAACTCTGTAGGTTTTCTGCTGCTTTCTTGCTTTCTGCTGATTTCTTGGTAGTCCAGAGCTTTTCCAAAGCTGTGTTCTTCAGTTTGTAGTTGTTCATTGTTTCTTTGTTTTTGTGGGGGAGCTTAGCACTGGGACGTCTAGCCCTCCATCTTGCTGGTGTCACCCCTGGTAAATCCCCCTGCAGACGCTAACTGTGTCAGTGGTCTCAAAGAGCAGTCTCAGGCCCCGTATTTCGTTAGGACCACGGGATGCAGAAAAGCTGATATACTTATGGTTATGGTTCATTATAGCTGAAAAGTATAGATTAAAATCAGCAAACGGAAAGGCACATGGGGCAGAGTCCAGGAGAAACCAGATTATCAGCTCCCAGGTGCTCTGTCCCAGTGGTCTCACATGGGCATGCTTCATCCTCCCAGCACCAGTGTGGGACAGCACGTACAAAGTGTTGTCAACCAAGGAAGCTCACCTAAGCCTTGACATCCAGGATCTTTTTGTAGGTCAGTCACGTAGTCCAGTAGCACGGCTTGACTTCCCTTAGCTGCTCAGATTCTAGCCATCCTGAGCAAACTCAGCTGTATAGCACTCACCATGCTTACAGCTGTTTTTATAAACTATCTAGTCAAACTGGTACCATGGGGCCCCAGATCTCTGGCATACAAAAACTCCTTATCACCAGAATATTCCAAGGGATCCGAGTTTATTTCCTGGGAGCTGGCCAAGGGCCAGTCCTGAAGATTGCCTGTTCTTGTGAATGCACAGAGTTGCCTGCTCCGTCAACCCTTTTCCTGCACATGTACCCACTGAAATACCAACCGGTGCTTTGGCTTGACCACTGACATCTCTGTCTCCTTGGATCTTCAGTTATTGCTGGTGGACCTGAGCCAGAACTTCTTAACATCATCTGCCAACTTATCTGGTCCATTCTTCCAGATTCTCTTGAACCTCTGTATTAAACATTGTGCCAATGACTGTGGTTTGCTGTGGGAGACCGATAGAGAGTGGGTTTGCTTTGATCTGCTGTACCTTCATCTGCTCATTGTGCTCTCGGAGGTCCGAGTTCATTTGTTTGTGTTCTGTTTTGCTGCTTGCAATTTATGAAAGCTTGTCATTCTTCAGCAACATATGCTAAAGAATCACTATTGATTCATTCACTTGTTCTTTGAATAAATGTAAATTGAATACCTAATTACTTAAGGTGCATGCTCTAGGCACTGGGACTATGTGAATGAATAAACCTGACCAAACTCCACCCCCCATTGGAAATTACACTCTAGTCAGGACATAGACAATAAACAATACACATAATAAATGAGTAAATCACATTGTATGTAAGAAGCTAATACATACTAATGGAGAAAAATAAAATAGGGTAGGGAATTAAGGAAGAGTGGCAGGAATGACGTTTGTGGGTTTTGCAATTTTAAATAGAGTGATCACAGAAGGCCTCACTGTGAAGGTGAAAGTTCAGGGAACATTTGAAGGGGATGAGGAAGCAAGCCCTTGAGATATTTTGGAGGAGAGGATGTTGCAGACAGAGGGCATCACAGTTGAAAAGACCCTGAGCAAGCAGCAAACATAGCACACTCTTAGACTAGCTAGGAGTCTAGCATGGCTCACATGGAGGAAGAAGAGCTTAGGATCGTGCAGGTACTTGTAGGTGTCATAAGAATATTAGTTTTTACCCTAGATGAAGTGGGAAGCCATTGGAAATTTTTAAGCAGTGTAATAATATCACCTGGTTTTCATTTTAAGAGCATCTCGTTGGCTGCAGTGTTGAGAATAGGGCATGGGTAGGAGGCAGGGAGCTTCTTAGGAGTTAATGGCAATAATCCAGATAATTGATGATCATGACTTACATCAGAATAGTAGCAATGGAAGTGGAAAGACACAGTCAGATCCTGGTTGTATGTTTTTGCTGAGCCAACAGGATTCCTGACAGATTGAAGTAGGGCGTGAGAGAAAGAAAGGGGTTGAGGATCACTGCCTGGTCTTTGGCCTGAGCAACGGCAGGGATGGTGTTGCCATTCTCTGCAATGGGGATTTTTGTTCATTTGCTTTGTTTTGTTTTGTGGGTTTTTTTTGGGGGGGGGAGAAACAAGCTTTTTGATGGCAGATTAGAAACTACATTTTTGTGGGTTTTTTTAAAGATTATTTATTTTGAGAGGAAGAGAGAGAGGGGGAGATTGAGAACATGAGCAGGAGAGGGTCAGAGGGAGAAGCAGGCTCCCTGCTGAGCAGGGAGCCCAACATGGGGCTCCATCCCAGGACCCCGGGATCATGACCTGAGCTGAAGGCAGATGCTTAACAGCTGAGCCACCCAGGCGCCCCTAGAAACTAGGTTTTGGACATGCCAAATATGATGTTTCTGTTTCACTTCCAAGTTTAAGTCCCCTACTAGACATCCATGTCAGATAGGTGTTTCTGGGCCTGGGGGACCTGTTTGGAAGTCCATCACCATAGAGACTATTTGGAGCCATAGAGACTATTTGGAGCCATCACCATAGAGACAAGAGGTCTGAGGACTGAGTCCTGGGGGCACTCCTAGAATAAGGGTTCAGAGATAAGAAACCAGCAGAAAATTGAGAAAATGGAACTACTGATGAGGAGGGAAGTAAGAGATTCTGATCTAGAAACCAAGAGAAGTCTTCAGGAGAGAGTGTCATCAAACGTGTCAAATGTCATTCATGACTTCTGCGAATGACGTAGATCACATTTTGAAAGGATGAGGGAGCAAAGTTGAGATAAAAAGAGAGGAACTTAATGAAAAGCTCTTGGACTTGAAAGAGACAGACCTGGGCCCTGGTCCCAGCTCAGTAGTTTGACAGGTGTAAGGTAGCACACCTACCAGGCTTGGTAGGAGGCCTGGGAAGGTTCTAGGACAACCGTAATGAGGACTGGAAGAGTAACCTCAGGAGAGGGGTGAAAGAATCCTCAGAAGATTCAGCTGAGATTGGAGAGGGAACTGTAATCATTTTAGTCAGTATGTTTAAGTGATTTCTTTGCCCTTCAGATGTGGGATAGAAAGGTGAGAAAATAGAGACTGATTTATTAAAATGTTGGGAATTAGAAGGGGCAGAAGGAAAGAAGGCAGTGCAGTGAAGGGCAGGAGGAACAAACAACATACTCTACAATTTAAGAAAGACTAGGTTCCAAACTGATTGCATCGTGATCAAAGTCAAGCAATATTTGGAACGGGAGGATCAAGAACAAAGTATCAAATGACAGCGCTTGAGAAAGGTGATGCAGTGTTCATAGGTAATAGAGAACAACTGTGCTTTCTTTTTCTGCATCAGGGTAAAAAAATGGTAAAGAAAGAGAAGAGAAATAGCAGTCAGGGCCCAGCTCGAAGACAGGCTGGCAGCTCCCGGAGAGTGGGGGAGTGGGGAAGCGGGGGAGAGAGCGGTGGCGGGGGTGGGGGTTGGGGGGTGGGGGGAGAAGCGGGAGAGGGGGGCAGGAAGGGAGTGGGGCAGGCCCACGTTTTTAAAAGAGGGGAAGTTAGGAGCCTAGATTTAGAGCATGAGAAGTGTGACATCTTTCCTATGGGGGGAAAAGTGTATAGATTGCTAACCTGTGGGGTCAAGACGGAAGAACGTAAGGATCACTGGGAGTGCTTGTGGTTTAATTGAGAGTGAGGGAGCCATGTCACAGACCTTTCTGCCCTGTTCTCGCTTTTTCCTGCCCACTCCGTCTCTCCTCTGGGTCTTTGTTATTGTTCTGATGGAGGAAGGAAGTGCTTCCAGTGTGCTCTGTCGTGATTTCAATGGACTTCTGATAGAGAGGGTCAGTAGGGTCTTGCATTCAAGACCAAGAAAATAGTGGAAAGTGCCCAGTTAGGGAGAAGCTGAGTGTTTGAATGAGAGGGAGTGGTGTGGAGTGGAAGTTACCCTAACGTGGGTTCAGTACTGTTTGACCTGCAGCTTGAGCAGGTTAACTTCTGGGAGCCTCAGTTTCTTGATGCAAAATGGGAATAATAAAGCCTACCTTGCTGAGTTGCTATAGGGCTTAAAGGACATGAAAGCCTTGTTGTCCCTGACAGTGGGTTAGGGATCTCTTCCTCTACTTCCTTGCCATACCCTACTCCTCACCCCCCACGAAATACCCAACGACCACGCAACACTACAGGAAGGGGGGTGGCAAATGAAAGCGGAATTTTAGACCACCTGTAGTAGAAGGGAGTGATAAATTGGAGACGATGGGGAAAATAAATGTGAGGAGGACTCTTCTTTGCCTCATGTCCTCAAGAAATAAAATCCCATTCCTATGAGAGAAATTGGATTTAAAAATTCATCAGTTAGTATTTTGCCGTGGATGAATATACATGAAACTGAATTTCAGAAGCTTTTTCATGAAATCGTTACACTTCTATTGCACACCCAAGCATTTTTAGCTCTCTTCATTTAAAGTCCTGATCGAGTGGATTTTTTAAAAGGCATCACATTGTTTTAGCCACTGAGTTTTATCACTGTTATTTTTAACTTTTTGTTTTGACATGTTGCTTTTAACTGTAATTAAAAATTATTGGCATCTGTGTTTACTTTTTAGCTTGTGCATACCTTATCTTCATAGCAGAAACTAATTAGTATGTGAAGTACAGTACCATTAAATCTGCATTAAGGGGGAAGAATTCTAATCTGATCATATGCAAAATATGGTAGAAAATACATTTTAATATTTGAAAGATACGTACACAGTATTAATTCTGCTCGCATTCTTATGATAAAGAAATACTGTTTTAGCATTTGTTTCCATACATCTTGCCTTGGCTCCTTCCCTGTGGTTAGGCAGATTGCAGAACTTAGAAAAAAAACTAATCTTCACTCCTGAAACTTACAAAGTGATTTAGGAAAATAACTATTTTATGTGGTGGGCCTGTTTTAAAAAGTAGAATGGGGACGCCTGGGTGGCTTAGTTGGTTGAGCACTGGATTCTTGCTTTCGGCTTAGATCGTGATCTCAGGGTTGTGGGATCAAGCCCTGTGTTGGGCTCCGCGCTCGGTGGGGAGTCTGCTTGTCTCCCTCTCCTTCTGCCCCTCCCCCTGCTCATACTCTCTCTCTGACTCAAATAAATAAGTAAATAAATCTTTAAAAATAAAAATAAATAAATAAAAAGCAGCATCAATTACCCTCTGGAAATATTTTCTGAAGCCTAGAATATCTTTTCTGATTTCAAGTGGGTTTCATACCTGGCTGGCTACCTCCAGCCCCGTAGCGTCCTCAAGCATAACCTGCAAAAACGGTATCTCTTCTGTGAATCCCCTTCTGACTGCCTGTAAAGAGATGTTTCTTTTGAGACACCCTCATGCTGAGGCAGGTTACTCTGAATTATGACTGTTAATTTTATATCTCAAAAAGATTTCAAAATGGCCCCCTCTTTTCCTGCTCCCACTGCTCCCACAGTGGTCTGAGCCATCCTCATTTCTCTGTCGGTTTCCTTGTTGCCCCTCTGCTTCATCTTTGCTATTTTTGCTGTCCTTCTACTCAGAGGAGCCTGAGTAAACCTTTAAAAATAGAAATCAGACTATGTCACCCCCTGCCTCCCCCATCATCACATTACCAACCTTACACTCTTCGAATAATGTTAGTTTTTCTTCATTACCCCATTTAGGATAGTAGATACCCCCATTTTTTCTTCATGTCACTCATCAGCATTAGTAATTATTTATTAAGTTGGATATTTACCCATCTGTTATGTCTTCTCCACTGGCCTGTGACTACATGAGCAGAGGGATCATGTCTTTTTTTTAAAAACCACTTTATGCCTGCACTGTCGTTAGCATTTAGTTGAGGGCACATCAAGAGTTTTGGTTTTTAATGATTGGATTTGGTTGTGTTTGTCACAGAGTAGCCGCCTGCACAATGCTTCCTGATGTGTTTCATGTGCATCACATGAATGCTCCTAAACTGCAGTAGGTCTCTGCCTTTTTTGCCCATTGACATTGATCGCCATCTGTGTAGGGAGATGGAAAGTTCCCTGAGGGCAGGGATCCTTGTCTCTGTTGTTCGAGTCCACGTCTGCAGTGTGTGAGCAAGGCCAGAGTAGATTTGGTGCATATTTATGGAAGGGTTGAGTGAATTAATGAAGCCCCACACCCCTGACATCTGGAATTTATTCCTATGATAAACAGTTCAGTTCAACAAACATTTATTAAGTCTCTACTGGGTGCTAATCATTATGCTAGGCACTGTGGGTGCAGAAATCAGTAAGTTATGCTATCATTTCTGCTTGCGATTTAGTTGGCATTAAGATGCTATTATTCTAATTCATTTGGAAACTATAGTATGATGTGACAGAGGCTTTTGAACTGTTTGAGCACTTAAGCCTGATTCTTATTAAACAGATAATTCAGGAGTGGTTTCATACCCACGCTTTGTTTCACTCCCAGTTTTAAACACTGTGTTGTTAATTACAGTTGCCTTGTTCAGACAGGGCTGGCCCTGCCCTCTTGGAATGTCTTCCAGGCCTTAGCATCTTTGATCAATCTATTTCTCATTTATCTTCTAGGTCTGACTGAGGTCAGATGATAAATATAATGCAGTGACCCAGTGTTTTGCTCTCCACATCTTACTTAACAATCTAATTGTGATTTGCTGACAGTGTGGAGACATTAATCCAGCAAGAGCTTTGTTTAGGATCTTGCTAGAGGCAAAGACCGGAGATGCTGTGTTAGTTTCAGCAGTGTCTTCCTTTCCTTTCTTCTTGAAGATGGTGTTATTTTTGAAATATGAAACATTTTTCCAGTTCTCCATATGTTGAAGAAAATCTCTCCTAGTTCATTTTTGATGTCAAGATGAGATTTATGTACAAGATTGGGGAAATACACTTACTTTTGGTTTGAAATACACCCAGATTTTTTAGGTTGTCACCTAAAGTAGGTTGTGACTTTTTTTTTTTAAGAAGCACGTTAAAAAGCCACAAGCAGAAAAATACAATTTTTATATTCTGTGTTTCTATTTCTAAAATGTATAGTTGACAATTAAATCTTATCTGTATATTTTATGTTCCTGTTTTCAGGAACTGATTTTTCTCTTAAGTAGGAGACTTACAAATTCTATGATCTTGACTGAAATATATCCTTTATATCCTCCTGAATAGAATATACTACAAACATTGAAATATTAAGTACTCCATGCCTAAATATTAGCCGCTAAGGCATTGCCTTCAAGGGGAAAGGTTAACTGTTTAGTCATCTGTGTCCCTGATAACTTTTTGGTGATTTTTGTATCATTATCAATATAATCTGATTAAGTACGACTGAGTGTATATGAGTCTATTATACCTTACAGCCATCTGATTTAAATTATTAATTTGATCTTTTTTTGGAGGGGATGTGGAGGAAAAGCATAGCAATAAAGGAAACATGTCCTCGTCTCTTCACATCTTTTTCTGTCTCCGGAGACAGAACCTCTTCTGGTCTTAGAAAAAGTGAAAATTTGATTTTACTGCTGCTTAGTACATATATTAAAGGTTTCCCTTTTTCTTTTGTAGGATGAAGTGGCGCATACTCTGACTGAGAGCAGAGTATTAAAGAACACCAGACACCCCTTTTTAACAGTAAGTGACTCAAGGGCAGATGTGATAATCATAACATTTTAAATTTAAGGGAGTTTTATTGCAACAACTAAGCCATGAAAAGTAACATTTACTTAGGTATGCCATTTTCTTTGTGGAAAGACTGTAAGTCTTATTCCTTTGACCTTATTGCAGTGTAGGGCCTAAGTTTACAATATGCATGCATTTGTCTCCCCTCCTCTTATACAGCCATTCCTTTTTTGAGACTTTTTTTTCCTTCACGGATTTCACTGCCTTCAAAAACAAAAACAAAAAACCATAGAGCAAATATACGGAGACCACTGAGAAAATGGTAGACTTACAAGAAATTCTTAGTATTAAATGTGAGGGTTTTGTGTTTCCTTTGTTTATTGGCTTCTGATAAATATTTAAATGATCAAGCAGCCTTGTCTCCAGATATGAAAGGCAAAAAATCTTTACTGAATATTTTTTGTAGAAATTGAGACCACCCATAGGTATAGAGTACTTTAAGAAATCCAGGAATACTGAATACATTAAATTAAAAGTAGGCTAAGTTATGATATGTTTTCTTGACTTCCAT
Organism: Eumetopias jubatus; assembly: GCF_037043125.1. Classification (NCBI taxonomy): domain Eukaryota; kingdom Metazoa; phylum Chordata; class Mammalia; order Carnivora; family Otariidae; genus Eumetopias; species Eumetopias jubatus. Next base: position 62,809,918 of record NW_028274818.1, on the reverse strand, counting down.
GCGTATTACTTGTTTTGAAAGAAATTGAATTTTTTTATAGTCTTGTACTTAGATTGCTTATAATAGAGACAATTTGCTCCTGGTTCTCAGCGTATTAAGATTAAAAATAACAGGTAGAAAAGAAAGAGAAAAAACAACCGGTAGACTTTCCAAAGGGGGAACCTTTCAAAGATTTAGGATTATGTAAAGTAGGAATGTTTTCAAAGGTATAATCAGATACCTAGACTTACTTTGTTACGTTGCTGTGTGTATATTGTCCAGTGTAATAAGGTAGCTCTAAAGTTCTGATATCATTGTAACTTACACAGTTATATGAACCAACTCTGTTGAATTCAGTCATGTTATGCACCCACCCAGTATGCAAAAAGCAGTGTTGAAACTATATTAGAAGCCCGAACATAACTGCTCTAGCTGTATTCCTGAGACTTCCTCACGTGAAGGTCGTGCAGATGGGAACTTCGGGGACTAATACAGTTTCAGATAGACAGCATGATAGATTGAGAGGTGCCCATCACAATTACTAAGTGTATTTTTACTTAAAATTTTAATTTTAACCTTTCCCCTAACAGTAGCCAATGCTGATCTAAACAAAATTTGTTTTATGTTCTTCAAAACTCTTCAACACTCTTAAGGAGTAAGTAGACTCTTTAGGACAAGAATGATTCATTTCATCCCTCAAGCTTACTGTTTCTAAGTATTCTATTTTGGTATCCTTATAAGAATACTGGATTATAATGTAACATTTTTTCTTTTTCATTTCAAGTCCTTGAAATATTCCTTCCAGACAAAAGACCGTTTGTGTTTTGTGATGGAATATGTAAATGGGGGAGAGGTGAGTCAAGAAGTTAATCCAGCCCTTGAATATGCATGGTAGTACTGTCATCCTTTTTCGTAATTACTGAAAATATAAGTTATAATGTAACAGTTGTCTACTTCCTGGCAAGGATTTGGGTAGATGGGAGCTGAATCATTTCTAATGAAACGTAATGGTCGCTTGTTTTTTTTATGACTGCTTTTACATATTGGAAAGCATAATCATATTCTTTTTCTCCCTATATTTTTTAAATGTAAAATATCTTAGCACAAATATGCTTTTGGAAATCATGTGGTTTAATTTTGAAAGCCGGAAATACAGGATTTATGATGCTTTGCAAAGTTCTTTTCAAGTGTTTGTGAAACGTAAAAAATTATTTAGCCCATTTTAAACTCACATGAGCCGTAGTCTGTAGGCACATCGTGCAGAGTTCCCTTTTCTTTTACACAGTAGTTAGAGTAACCTTGACTATATGTGAGAGATTTTGAAAGGATCTTGTAGTTTTGAAGAGAAATGCAATCAGCGTAGTGGTACATCTCACCTATTCCTTTGTTCCCCGGTCCTTTTTCCTCCCTGTTTTGGATCAAAATCAACATGAGGGAAATTTTTAATTTACTAGAATAGTTAACTGGAAATACTTTACATTGTGGGTTTTCTGAAATAAATTTAATTATTAAATAGAGGATTGTATCTCACAGATCTTAAAGTAGTTTTGTTTTTCAAAATAAATGGATTAAATATCCTTTATAGAGTATTTTCTCCTATAGAATTATCTGACTTGTAGGAATTGCAAACATTCATCCATTCATTTGGTAATCACATTTTAAATGCCAAGGCAGTGTAGGTTTACCAGAATGTGCTAAGACATCATCTTTCTATGACATTTGTAATTTACCTTGTAAGTGTATTATAAATTAGAATGTGTAGTGAAGGACCTAAATGTTCATAAATTCCTATTAGAAAATTCTTTATGAAAAAAAGATTAAAAAAATGGAAAATGCTTTCTGGGTGATTTGGCATTAAGGGTAGTCCTTCAGTGCTTACTGAGATTTCAGCAGGGGACTGACTTGAGAAGATTCTTCAGGCAGAGGGGATCATGTGAACAGACTCACCGGGGCGAGCACAGGGCAAAAAGAACCTGAGCAGCTGGATGAGACTAGCGCAGGCATTGCAGTCAGAGGTTGTCTGAGGAAATACAAAGACGACGAACTTTGTGGAATTGCACAGGACCAGTCCACCTTAATGACCAGTGAATCGGGTGTGGGTAGAAAGAGAGAGGGACCAAAAGTGGCTTTGGTTTGGAATCAGGGAGAACTAATAGAGTGAATTTACAAAGAATGTGTCGAGGGTAAGAGTATAAATTTGTTTTCAAAAAGGGTTTTCCTAAGGATCCAAGGAAATGGGTATGTGGAAAGATTGTGGACGTATCACAGAGATATCACAGAAAATAAGTCAGGGGTCAGAACTGTGGGTATAGATTTGGGAGCCATTTCAGTAAAGGTTAGAATTTACATTATGAAGGTGGGGATTTCCTTTTCTGTGGGAAATTAAACTGGCGAATCCTCTGTGTTCGTATCTATCAGAGTAAAAAGTGCTCATATTCTCGGAGCCAGCAATTTCACTTCCAGGAATTACCGTGCGGACATACTCACAGACCCACCACAGAATGACATGTGGGTAAATATATTCATGGCAGAATTTGTAGAACCTTAGATGAGCACTTGCTAAGGAGACTGCTTAAATAAACCGTGCTGTATCCATGCAGTGGTATACTTTATATCCATTGAAAAGAATGAAGGCAGAGAGCAATTTCTAAGATACTATGAAGTGAAAGAAACAAGGTGGAGAGTCTAAAGCATGCTACCATTGTCATGGTTAAAAGAAAGTAGGACCACGTGCTCATGATACGTGGCTCTGTATGTGCGTTGACCGTTCCTGTGCTTATGCATTGGGCATTGGTGCCTACCTTTGGGAAGATAAACCGAGTGGCTGGGGACAAGGTAGGAGGAAGGCTTCTTTCTCGATTATGTATTCTTGAGCAGTTTTTGTATTTTTACCACGGATAGATATTATGTATTTAAAAAATGAAGGAAGGAAGTTAGGTGGACGGATGGATAGATAGATGACCAGGGAAGACCATAATATCGGGAAAATGATAAATTACAAACAAAAACTTGGAAAGCACTCTTAAATTAGAGAAATACTCTTACAGAGTATCATGTCTTTACATCTGTTATAACAATTCTCATGTTGTTTTATAATTACCTGTTGATTTGTATGTCTTTCCTACTAGACTCTAGCTCCCTAAGTGCTTTTTTGCTGGTGTAACCGCCCCCCCCCCAGCACCTTACACACTACCTGGCAAAGTAGGAACTTGACAAATATTTATTGGGTGGTTTGAATGAATAAAGTTAAGTGAATGGATGAATAAACTCTCTCCAGGAGCACGGATCAACAGGGATTTTTAAACTGGAAACTGCTGAGAAGTAGGAAGAAAAATAGAAAGTAATGTACTACATAGTTTATTTTGGGGACAAAACTTGAAAATCTTTTTTCAAGAAGGGAGTATCTTTGAGTGTAGTTATAAAATATGTATTTTTTGAGGCTTTGTGCAAGGCACCCTGGTAGGTGTTGTGGGACATAAAATCTGAACCAAACATAGATCTTACCCTCAAAGAGTTTACAGTCGAGTGGGGAAGGTAAGGTACAATACCCACACTAGGTGTAAAGTGATAATTACCGCTTTTTTCGGAACTACAGATGAAGAACCGCGGGACTCCGCGGGAGGGAAGAGAGTTCTATGTGGTGTGGTGAGGGAAGCTTTGGAGCCCCCCCGGGGGGCGGGGGCTGCACCCACACTGTCATTCTAAACCTAGAGTACTTATGAGATTAATTAATTGATGATTGTTGAAACAATTTTACACACGAAAACAGATTTTCAGACTAGCCAGATGGTTTTCTTTAGCACTGAAACTCCTACATTATTTCTCTCTTTTTTCAAAATTTCTGTTTTGAGAATGTGTTATAGATAAAGACTAAATAATTTCATGGATTGAGGCAGGTGAACTGATTCTGTATGTGGTATATAATTTTCACATGCATGGATAGTAATTATATATATATATAAAAGGAAATTTTGATTATACTTATACAGTTTTAGTAAAAATGAAAGTTTTGTGTATGTAATTTCCCAATTTTTCTCTCTTTAAAGTTATCACATATTTTTAAATACATTTTAGGTGCACTTTTGAATGTACTTTATAAATACAAATAGTTATCTAGTTCTTGGAACTTGATGTGATTATTTCTATTCTTTATCATTTCTGCAAAGGAAATCTATGTTCAATGTGTCTTTATTGTGACTTACTTAATTTTGATTTTGCTTTAGGTTCACCATGACATTTATTCTGCCCAGGGATTCTTCCTAGAAATGTAGAAAACTCCATTGCTGTAGAAAAAATATTAAACATGGTCCTTATGTTTGGCAGTAAGGTTGAAATAGAGGTAAAGTAAGGGAAGCTATAAACTCACCCAGGCAGTCCATACCAGCACTCACAGATGCATGGGAGGCGTTACCCTATTAGGAACCTCTGGGTGGCATCTAAGAGACCAGCCTATTGAAAAGGAAGCTTTGGGGGCGCCTGGGTGGCAGAGTCAGTTAAGCCTCCAACTCTTGATTTTTGGCTCAGGTCATGATCTCAGGGTCGTGGGATCGAGCCCTGTGTCGGGCTCTGTGCTCATCGCAGAGTCTCCTTGTCCTTCTCCCTCTGCTCCTCCCCTACTCACTCTCTCTCTCAAATAAATAAAATCTTTTTAAAAGAAAGAAAGAAAGGTAACTCTGGTAAACAGTGCTCACCCAAAGGGCAGCATCCTCAAATCTCTTTATGTCCAAGCTGTACCTCAAGATGAGCTTCTTTAATGGACCTATTAAAGTAATTATAAGTAGCCCAATTTTTACTTAATTCATACTTGTCTTGATTTTTAATTAGCAATAGCATCCTTTTAGCCTGTGTTCTGGAATGTTTTATCATGAAGTATAAAACAGCAGTTGAGATATTCTTTTTCTGACCTTCTCATTTTTGTGAATATATGAACTTGTTTCAGCCTAATAGATTGCACAGGAATTTAGTGTGCTCATGGCCATGCTTCTTACTATCTCTGTGTTTGCCTGTATTGCTTAAAGCACTAAATATATATCTTGATGGAAGTGGATTATGAGAGGATATTGGTGTAAGAAGTCAACAGTGGCTGCTCATAGGCATATCAGTACAATGGGGATCACATCATAATTGCGGTTAACTACATGAATTCAAGAAATGGGGTCAAAAGGAGACAGCATAGAGATAGATAGAAAGAAAGGAAGGAAGGATATGGTGATTCTGCCATTTTTCTCGATAAGTGTGTTCACAGAGTTATGGTAAGATGAGAAATAAATTTGCTCTTCTTTTATGCCATGTCAGTTTCTACTTGGCATCCATAGAGTTTCATGGGATATAAGCTCTGGTGCTTAAAAATACATAGTTTTCATAAATCATTGTCATTAAGTGCCTTTAACTACAGATGTTCATCTAAAGAAACTGCAGTATTTCAGTGCTGAAGGAAGAACTGCTGGGCTTAACTATATTGAGACAGTATGTTGGGTCTGCAGTGTAGTACCTTCCTTAGGAATTTTCAAGAATGATTTTGATTATACTTCATAACTTATGTTTGAACTTTAGAACCTATCCCATTATAGTCCACTTGCCTATTAAATATTTAATGAGCAACTACTATCGACTGGACCTCAGCAGATACAGAAATAAGGAAAACGTACTTTCTTTTAAAAGATGACTGTGGTAGTTGGGGTTATAGAGAATATGCATATGCTTTATAGTGTCATTATTACTATAAAACACTAGTTGCTGTGGGATATAGAGAATGGGCACTTGAATCAATCCAGAAGGAAGAGAGAAGAGAAGGGGGGAGAATGTCAGGGTTGAAATGAAACACTTCCTCAAGTAGTTGCTAAGCTAAGACTTTAGTTTAACTATAACTTCGATCACTGAGAATGAGAAGGAGAATATTCCTATACAGAGGAAATAAAATATGTAGAATGTACAGGAATTTGCCAGTTCTCCCCCACCTGCCCAGATATAACACAGTGTATGGGGTGATGCATAAAGTCCTGCAGAGAAAAGCCAAAAGAGTCTGAACAAGTAGTCAGCATCATATTAGGACAGATCTTCTCTCCCAACCAATTTAGATTTTATCCTGAAGACAGTGGAGCATCATGGAAGGATTTCTGTAAGAAAATGTTTCAGAAAGAATCCGTTGTAGCAATAGCAAGCTTGGGTCGAGGACAGAACTGGAAACAGGGAAACTACTTGAGAGGATACTGCATTTAGGTTTTTACTAATTTAGTCATAAACTGATAGGGTCATTAATTGAGGTAATATTAGAAGGAATAAAATTCTAATCATGTTTAGGTACCAGAATTTCCAGGATTGATTGATTGACTTTTAAAGATTTATTTATTTATTTTAGAAAAGACAGAGAGCAGGTGCAGGGGGAGGGGCAGAGGAAGAGGGACAGAGAGAATCCCAAGCAGACTCTGTGCTGAGTGCAGTGCGGAACCTGACCTGGGGCTTGATCCCACAACCCATGAGATCATGACCTGAGCTGAAACCAGGAGTCAGACTGCTTAACCAGCTGAGCCACCTAGGTGCCCCTAGTATTTCCAGGATTTAATGACTAAATGGAAATAGAAAAATGTCACACAGTTTCCTGTTTGCTGCTGGGGGGGAACTGCATGGATAGGCTGTTCCAAAAGTCAGGAAACACAGGATGAGGAATAAGTTCTGGTGTGATCATCTTATATTTGGGGTACCTAGTGTGGCTTACAGGGAAGTAGAATTAGGTCAGAGATACAAATAGGCTTCATCAGCAGGGCTAAAACCAAAGAAGGGAAGAAAGGTCGAGGGTGAGAGAAGTATGTAAAGTTAGAACATTAGTGACCAAGAATGGCACCTGGAGACACCAACAGTAGACGTGTTGTTGATGAGAGAAGCCTAAAGAGCATTCTGGGCAGAAGGAGCCAGGCAAGAGAAGCCTACGAAGCTAAGTTCTGTGTATTAAGTAGAACAGAGAACAGTAAATCCTGCAAGATAACAGTTGAAAAATGTGCATTGGATTTGACAAAGACTAGTTCCTAAGCAGGTGCATGGATTCTTCCTTTTTCTTGGGTTGATGCAAAGCACGAACCTTGGCGATAGAATGGAATGTACAGGGGTGGGTTTGGAGCTCAAAGTTGTGAAAGTGAATTCAGGGCAGCCTTGGATAAACAGTCATTCGGCATCTGGAGAGCAAATTATAAAAGCACTCTAGTAATGTAACCAGTGACACTGCTGCTAACATATCCAAATCAACCCTCTTTTTGTAGCTTAGGTATTACCAAATTTACATAAGAAGGAGAAAAATATTCTGAGAACAAAAAGAAAAAGTAAAGTGAAAACTAAGATGGTGCTGGTCGGTTTAGAATGCCTCTACTTAGGGGACGCCTAGCTAGCTCAGTTGGTGGAGTGTTCGACTCTTGATCTTGGGGTTGTGAGTTCGAGCCCCACATTGGGGGGTAGAGATGACTTAAAAATAAAATTCTTGAATATAATAATAAAAAAATAAAACTCGTATGCCTCTACTTCGGATTCTTCCCCAGAAATCTTACTCAGCTGTATTTCTTTCTGGACCTCTGTAAACCAGTCTTCAAGCTGAAATTGGAAGTTAAGATACCCATTAGAGGATAAAGGAAAGTCACTGTGTAGAAATGTTTATTCACCTGATAAATTCTTCACATTCCTCTATTTATGTGGATATGGGTGAACTAACACTCACTTATTCATTATTCTTGTCTGTACTTAGCTCATTGTACACTATATTAATTACCTTGATAAAATTCACTTTATTTTTTGCATATGACTTTGAGTTTCATGCCAGTCTTGAGATCCTCTCGTACTTGCTTCAGATTTTCATTATTTGGCTGGCATTTTTGTCTTCAGTGAACCAGAATCATCTCATTTTAAATTCACATGAGGCAGAAGTCCCGGGAGTCAGCTCTCTAGTTCTAGTTACTAATTTATGGAGGTGTGATTTGGGTGATTTTTAAATTAAAAGTATCATTTTATATTCATAGTGATGATTTTGAAAATTTTACTAAATTTATATGTATATAAATATCTTTATTGTTCAGGAGTCTGACAAGTTAATTTCTTTGCTAATTGTTGTAGTTATTAATATATAGGTTATATCAGAATTCTATTGCTTTCATCCAAAGCTTTTTCAAAAATTCCCAAGCCAAGAACGATGCATTGTAATATTCATTTTAGCACATAAAATTGAAGGCAAAATAAGTTTGGGAAGATTTTTAGTATATACTTTAGTATATACTGTATTTTAGTATACTTTTATAGTATTTCAAGGCTAGTTTTCTAAGATAAATCATTAAGCCAATATATCACTGCATCTAAGGTAATAATTCAAAGCCTTGACTAGCCTCAGTATCTGAGAGGCTTACTTTCATACCTAGAATCTCAGATGAGGTGACTGGGACTGTAGGAGCTGGCCAGGCTTTGCCTATTTCCACGATTCTTCTCCTTTGTGTGGTTATGGCAAAGCACCACATTTTTAGGGTAATTAAACTTTTCACACAAAGGTTGGAATACTCAGAGTGAGCATATGGAAAGAGTGAAAACCAAAGACACAATATATGTACGATTGGAGACCTTGACAAAAAAACACAAGGCATCGCAACACAATACCTAAATATTAAAAAGTATAATCGCTCCAAGAATTATCTCCAAACAGTATCTAGTCATTTGTGTTCTGCATCTTTCACTTAGCTTATTACTTTAAAAACTCATTAAAATTGTTGCATATATCAGTAGCTTGTTTCTTTTCATGGATTTACTCCCATTACATGGTAGCATCATAATAGGCTTATACAATCACTAGTAGATAGGCATTTGGGTTCTTTGCAGTTTGGGCTATTATGAAAAAAACTTGTGAATATTCCAGTACAAAACTTTGTATGGACATACATTTTCAGTTATCTTGGCTAGATATCTAGGAGTGCAATTTCTGTGTCATTTGGTATGTTCAACTTCATAAGAAACTGCCAAATTGAATTTTACATTTCTAGGATGTTATTTAACATCATCACCACACTTGGCATGGTTAATCTTTAAATTTTACCCACTTTGGTGAGTGTGTAGTGGTATTTTGTAGTTTTAATTTGAACTTCCTGAACAACTAATGATATTGAGCATCTTCCTGTGTTGATTTGCCATTTGGATATCTTCTTTTGATAGGCTTTCTTAAAAGTGTCTTTTGAAGGACAACTGTTTTAAAGTAGATGAAGTACATTTCATCGGTGTGTGTGTGTGTGTGTGTGTGTGTGTGTGTGTGTGTGGTTTGTACATTTTGTATCGAATTTAAAACATCTTTTCCTCACCCAAGTTTAAGATTTTTTTCTCCCATGTTTTCTTCTAAAGGGGTGAATAGTTTTAGCACTTACATTTAGGTCTATGATCCATTGCAAGTTAATTTTTGTATATGGTGCTATATAAGAGTCAGCATTCTTTTTTCTTTTCTTTCTTTTTTTTTTTTTTTGCATTTGGATATCTAATTGTTCCAGCATATTTTTTGAGAATATAATCTGTTTCCCATTAAATTACCCTGACACCTTTGTCAAAAGATGAATTGACCATATACATGGGGTTGATACCTGGACCCTCTCTTTGGTTGCATTAATCTCTATCTATCCATTCTTATGCCTGCCACACTGTCTTTAACACTTACGTTACAGTAAGTGTTAAAAATGGGCAGTTTGGGTCTTCTACTTTTGCTTTTCTTTTAAAAATATTGTTTTGACAACTTTATTTCCTTAACATTTCCATATAAATTAGGGAATAAGCTTGTTGATTTCTACATAAAGGTCTCCTGCACTTTAACTGGGCTTATATTAAATCTGTTGATCAATTTAGAGAGTTGACATATTAACAGTATTGCATTCTGATCCATGAACATGGTATAGCTTTCTGATTATTTAGATTTTCTTTAATTCAACAATATTATATAGTTTTTAGTGTACAGGTCTTGAACATTTTTTGTTAAATTTATCCTGAACTATTTTGTTTTTGATGTTATTGTAAGTGCTTGGTCTTCCAAATTTGAATTGTTGATTGATAATATATAGAAATGCAATTGATACTTATTACCCTTGAATTTCACATTCTTGCTAAAAAATTTTTTTGTGAGTATGTTGAGATTCTCTGTGTAGATGATCATATCATGTGAAAACAGACACAATTTTACTTCTTTCTAATCTCGTGCATTTTTGTTTCTTTATTCTGCTAATACCTTGAATTTTGTTTGATTTTTTAATGTTAAACCAATTTTGCCTTTCTTAGATAAACCCAACTTGGTTATGAGATAGTATCCTCCCGATGTGTTGATGAAATTTTGTTAAGAATTTTAAGTATTTGTTCCTTCATAATATTCTTTAGGTCCCTCCTCTTCCCAACCTCAAGTAATGTCTCTGGGTTTGGATTCAAGATAATGTTGACCTCTTGAAATGAGTTGGGAAGCATTGCTTCCTCTTCTGTTTTCTGGTATATTTCATCAGTGAAATTTTTGGACCAAGAGTTTTCTTTGTAGGAAGGTTTTTAACAATGAATTGAAAAAAATATATATAAATACATATATATATATATACACATGCATTTTTTTTAGTAAACTTTGGTAGTTTGTGTGTTTCTAAGAATTTGTTCATTTCATCTAAATTTTTAAGTGTATTTGCTTAATATTGTTAATAACGTTCTCACGTTATTGCATTAGTGTCTGTAGGGAGCGGTGGTTAACGTCTCTCTTTTAATATTGCAATTTGTTTCTTCTCTCTTTTTATTTCTGATCATTCTTCCTAAAGGTTAGTAATTTTTATGGATATTTTCAGCTTTAGGTTCTACTGATTTTCTTCTATTATTTTGGGGTTATCTATTTCATTGATTTTTGCTCTTATCTTTATTATTTCCTTCCTCCTGGCTACTTTGGGTTTAATTTGCTTTCCTTACCCTGCTTCATAATGTGGAAACTTAAAGCATTTATTTAAACCTTTTTTTTCTAATATAAGTAATATATAAACTAACCTGTAGAAACCAATTTTATGTTGTATTTACATATAAATATTTATAACATATTTTTAATATATATGTTTTCACATTTTTTTATATCTATTCTTTTCCCAAATTTACTAATTTCTCATGTCCTATCTTTTTGGCAAATGGACTATTTTAAGATGTATATTTTCCAAATAACGTTTATCATTCAGAAATGTTTATTGAGTGCTTACTGTGTTCTGGTCTTAGAGTGCACTGGGGTGAATAAAACAGTCATATTAGAAAATAAACCCAATAAATATTATAATAACAATGAACAGAATGCTATGGTATGAGAGAGAATAATGGAGAACCTATTTACTCTAAATTGAGTTACCTGCTTGAGGAAGTAGCACTTAGTTTGAGACTTGGTAGCAAAACATATGGGGAAGCGGGTTCTGGGGAAGGAGCTGCATGCACAGAGGCTGTGGTGAGAGCGGCTTCTTGAAAATGAGACCGTATGTAGCTCCCAGCTCTAGATGCACTGATCTTTCAAAAAAGGTATGTTGTATTCATATTCTTGTTCTACACTTTGAGAAGCTGTGTTCTCTAATAAGTCCTTTCTCTTATGCAGTTCATATTATGCTATTATGAAGGAGACTTAAGAAGCTTCTTCTTAATGGAATAATTTATACATTTATTGTCTCAAATTAATAGAAACTGTAGTTTTAGTGTAATAAATAGATGATATGTCTTAGAGATAGACAACCTAAGTTTGAATCTTTACCACTCAATAACTGTGTGATGCTAGGCAAATTTTATAACATCTCTAAGCCTTGTTTTTTTCATTTCTGTGATGCAGATGATAATTCTATTTTATAAGGGTGTTTTGAGGATAATTCATGTAAGTCACTTGGGGTACAATGCCCAACAAGTAGAAGTGCTCAAAAATATTGCCTATTGTGGGGCACCTGGGTGGCATAGTCAGTTAAGTGTCCGACTTTTGGTTTAAGCTCAGGTCATGATCTCAGGGTCGTGGAGTGGACTCAGAGGGGAGTCTGTTTAGGATTCGCTTCCTCTGCCCTTCCTCCCCCCCCAACCCCCCCCCCGCACTCGCTCTCTCTCCCAATAAATCTTTTAAAAAAATAGTGCCTATTGTGATAGTAATGGGAATAATCACTTATATTTAATCATTTATTATATTTAATCATCTGTAATATGGAGATAACATGTAGCTTTTATGATTGTAGTTAGAATGTACTGCTCTTAATGCCCCAAAATGGTAATATTTATTATTTTTATTGTGTTGGTATTGGCTATATTTCACAAACAGCCCAGGTATTTCACATATATCCTAATAAATGTACATATTTCAAAGCAATTACCTTGAGAACTTTTACCTTTTTAAAAGTATATTTTATTTTCCAAATGAAAAATCAGTTAATATTTAATGTGGTAGACCTGAGCAGTCTCTTCTTTAATCTTGATAATTTAGTTTTAATAAAATATTTTAATACACATTATTTTGATAATAATGATTGGGAATTTAAAATGATTTTTTAAAGGAAGCTATTTTTTTGTCTTTTCATATTATTAAGTATTTTCAGTAGGCCACTTCTAATGCCAGAAAATTTTCTTAGCTTGTATTGCATCACTTTTTTAAAAATTGCCAGTTTACAGGCTACTCGTTCCGATTGGTGATCTAGAATTCTTTTTGCATTTTCAGACTTATAGGAAGAGGCCAGGAAGTAGACGAATAGGGCTTGAGGCATTTAGCTGATAATTTGTAGCTAACAGTTTCAGTGTCCAGCAACTCTGACCTTAGATCCTTGTCAGTTCTTCTGTGGTATCCTAAAGGTTTAATTTGTATTTCAGGAAATATAAATTGGGAATGCATGGGTGGCTCGGACAGTTAAGCGTCTGCCTTCGACTCAGGTCATGATCTTGGGGTCCTGGGGATCGAGTCCTGCGTCGGGCTCCCTGTTCAGCAGGGAGTCTGCTTCCCACTGCCCCTCCCCCTCCTCGTGCTCGCTCTCTCTCTCTCTCCTCCTCTGACAAATGAATAAATAAAATCTTAAAAAAAAAGAAATATATATTGATCTATATTATTAAAATATGGCATTTTTATACTTAGGTCTGTATCACAGTTGTTTTTGAAAGAACCTTAAAAACTAAATGCAAACATAGATTACTTTGCATTAATTTTTCTGTGTGAAATATATGCAAACTATGAGCTTAGCTTGTGAAAACGATAGACATTATCTGAGGTAATTATATGAAGAATTGCCTGTTAAGTGTAAGAATACTTCCATTTGATCCTATAAAATTAAGTATTTGGGTGTTTATTTCATAATGTATTTAATACTATCCCAATTGTGTAGTATAGTATTTGCTATGGATTATTTGTGTCCCCCTCACCACAAAGCTTGTGTGTTGAAACCCAATCCCCAGTGTGATGGTCCTAGGAGGTGAGGTCTTTGGGAGGTGATCAGTCATGAGGGTGGAGCCCTTGTGGGAGGGATTAGTCCCCTTATAAAAGAGACCCCAAAGAGTTTACTCATCCTTCCACCACATAGGGATACAGCAAAAAGACAGCCATTGGTGAACTGAGGAGGAAGTTCTCACCTGACACCCAGTCTGCCGGTGCCTTGATCTTGGACTTCCCAGAACTGTACAAAGTAAAGTTCTGTTGTTTATAAGCTGCCCCCAATCTTGGGTGTTTTGTTATAGCAGCCTAAACAGACTAAAACACTGTCATTGATTCATTTTTCTGTGGGTGAGCCAGAGCCATTCTTTTAATATTAAGCGTTTTTTGCAAATCCAAGGGATGTGTTGATCTGCACATAGTGCAGACTGACTTGTCTTGTTGCTTAAGCAATTAGTTGTCTTCAGGATATTCAGGTTTCAACCTCAGTGGATATTATGATAATGAATGTCATCATTGAAAATGAGCATATTTTGTTACTCTCTAGTTAACCATTTTCTTTTTACCATTACCAAGGAATGACTGAAAGTTTTAAAAGTGGTATTTGCAGGAAAAAAAATTGAGATTAAAATCTTAGATTGCAGTGATAATTCTTAGGAAATTTTTTATGTCCAGATCTTTTTCTTTTTTGAAAAGTTTGTTGCATTAAAGACTGAACTTGCACATTGAAGGAAACCATCAACAAAATGAAAAAGCAACCTACTGAATGGAAGAAGATATTTGTAAATAATACATCCGATCAGGAGTCAATATCTAAAATATATCAAAAACCTATGCAATTTAATATTAAAAAACTCTATTAAAGATGGGCAAAGGACTTGAATAAACATTTTTCCAAAGAAGAAATACAAATAGCCATCAGACACATGAAAAGATGCTCAACATCACTCATCATCAGAAAATGCAACTCACAATGATGAGGGGGTATCACCTCACAACCATTGGATTGGCTGTTAACAAAAGCAAAAAATCACAAGTGTTGACGACGATGTTGAGAGAAGGGAACCCTTGTGCACTGTTGGTGGGAATTCAAATTGGTGCAGCCACCATGGAGAACAGCATGGAAGTTTCTCAAAAAATTAAAAGTAGAACTATCATATGATCCAGCAATTCCACTTCTGGGATATTTACTCAAAGAAAATGCAAACACTAGGAGAAGCAAGATGGCGGAGGAGTGGGAGACCTAAATTTCGTCCAGTCCCAGAAATTCAGCTAGATAGAGATCAGATCATTCTGAACACCTATGAACTCAACAGGAGAGCGAAGAAAAGAATAGCAACAACTCTCTGAACAGAAAAGCGACCACTTTCTGGAAGGTAGGATGATAGTGAATTCAAGGCGATATTCGGGAAGATGGACAGCCGGGGAGGGAGCCTCCGTCAGCCGCTACCAGCAAGTGATAGCGGAGCACAAAATCATAACTTTTAGAAGTTTGCTCTGATGAGGGACAACGCTCCAGTGGCTAAGCAGGGGGTGGAACCCTCGCTGGGACAGTGTGGTCGTGGGACCCTCGGGGTCACCGGAAGACCAGGGGTGCCTGAGTGCAGCAGAACTCCCAGGTATCGGGGCGGGGAAGCTGGCTGCAGAGACGGAGCTGAGGAGTGGGCTCTCAGCTCAGGGTTGCCATAAAACGTGATCCGTGGCCCGGTCGGGCCACTGCTCTTCCAGCAGGGACCCAACAAGTGGCAGATGTGGGGAGACTCCTCTTCCTTCCCCGGGAGGAGTGGCACGGGAGTGCACCACAGGAGCACACCGTAGGGATCTCCTGGGTTTGGAGACTCCACATGGGTTGGGTGCCAGAGATAAAAACCCTCAGTCACAGGCTGGGTGAGCACAGAGTGCGGCCGGAGACGGGAGTGATTGACTGCTTTTCTCTGGGGGCTCACTGAGGAGTGGGCCCTGAGTTCTCAGGTCCTCCAGGGTGGAGATTGGAGGCTGCCATTTTCACTCTCACCCTCCAAAGCCATAGGGAAAGCTTGTAGGGAACAAAAGCTCCCAAGAGCAAATCCGAGCAGATTACTTAGCCCGGACCGACAAGGCCGGGGCACATCCACCTCCGCAAAGACATCTGGGAACCACGGCAACAGGCCCCTCCCACCAAAGAACAGCAGGACCATCCAGCCAAGACCAAGTTTACTGATCAATGACGCCAGCACTAGGGGAATACAGCACATAGAATTCATCGCATTTTTCTCATGATTCTTTAGTCTTTCAAACTTAATTTTTTTTAATTTTTCTTTTTTTTTGAATTTTTCTTTTTCCCTTTTTCAACCAACATCTTATCAATCCCTTTTTTAAAAAATCTTTTTTATTTTTCATATTTAGAGTCCTATTCTATCCCTTCTTACTAGTTAACTTTATTTTTGGTATATATATATATATATATAGTTCTCTCTTTAAAATTATGGTATATACTTTGTTCTAAGAGACCAAAATATACCCTAAATCTCTAGTGTATGGCTTTGTTCTAGTCTCCTGCCTGATTACATTCTCTCCGTTTTTTTTTTCTTAATTCCTCTTTTTTCTTTTTTCAACCAACTTCTTAACAATTCCTTTTATAAAATCTTTTATAATTTTCATCTGTACAGTCATATTCCATCCCTTCATCGTATTTACCCTTGTTCTTGTACATATGTTTTTCATTCTTTAGAATTTTGGGAGGCACTTTCTTCTAACAGACAAGATACGCCCAAAATCTAGTGTGTGGCACTGATCTATGCACCAGCCTGATCATATTTGATCATATTCTTTTTTTTATTTTTTATCTTTTTCTTTTTTTTTTTTTTCCTTTTTTCTTTCTTTCCCTTTCTTTTGCCCTGGTCTCAGGTCTCTTCTGATTTGTTTAGTGTATATTTTTCTGGGGTCGTTGTTACCCTGTTAGCATTTTGTTCTCTCATTCATCTATTCTCCTCTGGACAAAATGACAAGACAGAAAAAATCACCTCAAAAAAAAGAACAAGAGGCAGTACCGACTGCCAGGGACCTAATCCATATGGACCATTAGTAAGATGTCAGAACTAGAGTTCAGAATGACCATTTTAAAGATACTAGCTGGCCTTGAAAAAAGCATGGAAGATACTAGAGAAACCCTTTCTGGAGAAATAAAAGAACTAAAATCTAACCAAGTGAAAATCAAAAAGACTGTTAATGAGGTGCAATCAAAAATGGGGGCTCTAACTGCTAGGATAAATGAGGCAGAAGAGAGAATCACTGATATAGAAGACCAAATGATGGAAAATAAAGAGGCTGAGAAAAAGATAAACAACTACTGGATCACAAGGGCAGAATTCACGAGATAAGTGATACCATTAGACAAAACAATATTAGAATAATTGGGATCCCAGAAGAAGAAAGAGAGAGAGGGGCAGAAGGTATATTGGAGGAAATTATAGCAGAGAACTTCCCTAATTTGAGGAAGGAAACAGGCATCAAAATCCAGAAGGCTCAGAGAACCCCCCCAAAAAGTCAATAAAGATAGGTCAACACCCCGACATCTAATAGTAAAACTTACGAGTCTCAAAGACAAAGAGAAAATCTTGAAAGCAGCTCGGGAGAAGAGATATGTAACCTTAATTGTAGAAACATTAGATTGGCAACAGACCTATCCACAGAGACCTGGCAGGCCGGAAAGGACTGGCATGATATCTTCAGAGCACTAAACGAGAAAAATATGCAGCCAAGAATACTATATCCAGCTAGGCTGTCATTGAAAATAGAAGGAGAGATAAAAAGCTTCCAGGACAAACAAACACTAAAGGAATTTGCAAACATGAAACCAGCCCTACAAGAAATATTGAAAGGGGTCCTCTAAGCAAAGAGAGAGCCTAAAAGTAATATAGACCAGAAAGGAACACAGACAATGTACAGTAACAGTCACCTTACAGGCAATACAATGGCACTAAATTCATATCTTTCAATAGTTACCCTGAATGTAAATGGGCTAAACGCCCCCAATCAAAAGACCCAGGCTATCAGATTGGATAAAAAAACAAGACCCATCGATATGCTGTCTGCAAGAGACTCATTTTAGACCCAAAGACACCTCCAGATTGAAAGTGAGGGGGTGGAAAACCATTTACCATGCTAATGGACACCAAAAGAAAGCTGGGGTGGCGATCCTTTTATCAGACAAATTAGATTTTAAACCAAAGACTGTAATAGATGAGGAAGGACACTATATCCTACTTAAAGGGTCAATTCAACAAGATCTAACAATTGTAAATATCCATATCCCTAACATGGGAGCAGCCAATTCTATAAGGCAGTTAATAACAAAAGCAAAGAAACACATCGACAACAATAGCAATAATAGTGAGGGACTTTAACACCCCCCTTACTGACATGGACAGATCATCTAAGCAAAAGATCAACAAGGAAATAAAGAATTTAAATGACACACTGGACCAAATGGACTTCACAGACATATTCAGAACATTCCATCCCAAAGCAACGGAATACACATTCTTCTCTAGTGCCCATGGAACATTCTCCAGAATAGATCACATCCTAGGTCACCAATCAGGTCTCAACCAGTACCAAAAGACTGGGATCATTCCCTGCATATTTTCAGACCACAATGCTTTGAACCTAGAACTCAATCACAATAGTAAAGTCGGAAACAACTCCAATACATGGAGGCTAAAGAGCATCCTTCTAAAGAATGAATGTGTCAAACAGGAAATTAAAGAAGAGTTAAAAAAAATTCATGGAAACAAATGAAAATGAAAACACAACTGTTCAAAATATTTGGGATGCATGCCAAGGCAGTCCTAAGAGGAAAGTATATAGCAATCCAAGCTTTTCTCAAGAAACAAGAAAGGTCTCAAATACACAACCTAACCCTACACCTAAAGCAGATAGAGAAAGTACAGCAAATAAAGCCTAAACCCAGCAGGAGAAGAGAAGTAATAAAGATTCAAGTAGAAATCAATGAAATAAAAACCAAAAGAACAGTAGAACAGATCAACAAAACTAGGAGTTTGTTCTTTGAAAGAATTAACAGGATTGATAAACCCCTGGCCAGACTTACCAAAAAGAAAAGAGAAAGGACCCAAATAAATAAAATCATGAATGAAAGAGGAGAAATCACAACCAACACCAAAGAAAAAGAAACAGTTATAAAAACATATTATGAGCAACTATATGCCAGCAAATTAGATAACCTGGAAGAAATGGTTGCATTCCTAGAGATGTATCAACTACCAAAACTGAACCAGGAAGAAATAGAAAACCTGAACAGACCTATAACCACTAAGGAAATTGAAGCAGTCATCAAAAATCTCCCAACAAACAAGAGCTCAGGGCCGGATGGCTTCCTAGGGGAGTTCTACCAAACATTTAAAGAAGAATTAATACCTATGCTTCGGAAACTTCCAAAAAATAGAAATGGAAGGAAAACTTCCAAACTCGTTTTGTGAGGCCACCATTACCTTGATCCCAAAACCAGGCAAAGACCTCATCAAAAAAGAGAATTACAGACCAATATCCTTGATGAACATGGATGCAAAAATTCTCACCAAAGTACTAGCCAATAGGATCCAACAGTACATTAAAAGGATTATTCACCACGACCAAGTGGGATTTATCCCTGGGCTGCAAGGCTGGTTCAACATCTGCAAATCAATCAACGTGATACAATACATTAATAAAAGAAAGAAGAAGAACCATATGATCCTCTCAATAGATGCATAAAAAGCATTTGACAAAATACAGCATCCTTTCTTGATCATAACTCCTCAGAGTATAGGGATAGAGGGTACATACCTCAATATCATAAAAGTCATCTATGAAAAACCCACAGTGAATATCATTCTCAATGGGGAAATACTGAGAGCTTACCCCCTATGGTCAGGAACACGGCAGGGATGTCCACTATCACCCCTGCTATTCAACATAGTATTAGAAGTCCTAGCCACAGCAATCAGACAACAAAAAGAAATAAAAGGCATCCAAATCAGCAAAGAAGTCAAACTCACTGTTTGCAGGTGATATACTTTATGTGGAAAACCCAAAAGACACCACCCCAAAACTGCTAGAACTCATACAGGAATTCACTAAAGTGGCAGGATATAAAATCAATGCACAGAAATCAGTGCATTCCTATACACCAACAACAAGACAGAAGAAAGAGAAATTAAGGGGTCGATCCTATTTACAAGTGCACCCAAAACCATAAGATACCTAGGAGTAAATCTAACCAAAGAGACAAAGGATCTGTACTCAGAAAACTATAAAATACTCATGAAAGAAATTGAGGAAGATATGAAGAAATGGAAAAACATTCCCTGCTCATGGTTTGGAAGAACAAGTATTGTGAAGATGTCAATGCTAACTAGAGCAATCTACACATTTAATGCAATCCCATCAAAATACCATCCACTTTTTTCAAAGAAATGGAACAAATAATCCTAAAATTTGTATGGAACCAGAAAAGACCCCGAATAGCCAGAGG
Organism: Eumetopias jubatus; assembly: GCF_037043125.1. Taxonomy (NCBI): domain Eukaryota; kingdom Metazoa; phylum Chordata; class Mammalia; order Carnivora; family Otariidae; genus Eumetopias; species Eumetopias jubatus. The sequence continues at coordinate 62,790,044 of NW_028274818.1, read as the reverse complement.
AATGTTGAAAAAGAAAAGCAGAGCTGGCAGCATCACAATTCCGGACTTCCAGCTCTATTAGAAAGCTGTCATCATCAAGACAGTATGGTACTGGCACAAAAACAGACACATAGATCAATGGAACAGAATCGAGAGCCCAGAAATGGACCGTCAACTCTATGGTCAACTAATCTTCGACAAAGCAGGAAAGAACGTCCAATGGAAAAACGACCGTCTCTTCAACAAATTGTGTTGGGAAAATTGGACAACCACATGCAGAAGAATGAAACTGGATCATTTCCATACACCACACACAAAAATAGACTCAAAATGGTTGAAAGACCTAAATGTGAGACAGGAGTCCATCAAAATCCTAAAGGAGAACACAGCAACCTCTTTGACCTCAGCCGCAGCAACTTCTTCCTAGACACAACGCCAAAGGCAAGGGAAGCAAGGGAAAAAATGAACTATTGGGACTTCATCAAGATAAAAAGGTTTTGCACAGCAAAAGAAACAGTCAACAAAACCGAAAGACAACCTACAGAATGGGAGAAGATATTTGCAAATGACATATCAAATAAAGGGCTAGTATCCAAAATCTATAAAGAACTTACCAAACATGACACCCAAAGAACAGATGATCCAATCAAGAAATGGGCAGAAGACATGAACAGCCATTTTTCCAAAGAAGACATTCAAAGGGCCAATAGACACATGAAAAAGTGCTCAACATCACTCGGCATCAGGGAATTCCAAATCAAAACCTCAGTGAGATACCACCTCACAGCAGTCAGAATGGCTAAAATTAACAAGTCGGGAAACAACAGATGTTGGCGGGGATGCGGAGAAAGGGGAACCCTCCTACACTGTTGGTGGGAACGCAAACTTGTGCAGCCGCTCTGGACAACAATATGGAGGTTCCTCAAAAAGTTGAAAATAGAGCCACCCTATGACCGAGCAATTGCAGTACTCGGTATTTACCCCAAAGATACAAATGCAGTGATCCGAACGGGTACGTGTACCCTGATGTTTATAGCAGCAATGTCCACAATAGCCAAACTATGGAAAGAGCCAGAATATCTATGACTGATGAATGGATAAGAAGATGTGATATATATATATGATATATATCACATATATATATATTACTTGTGCTTTTGCAACTTTGTATATATGTATATATATATGTGTATATATACGTATATATACTCAAACACATACAATGGAATATTACTCAGCCATAAAAAAGAAATACATCTTGCCATTCAAAACAACATGGATGGATCTGGATGGCATTATGCTAAGTGAAATGAGTCAGACAGAGAAAGGCAAATACCATAAGATTCCACTTCAATGTGGAATCTAAAAGACAAAGGAAACAAATAAACGAAACAGAAATAAATTTATAAATGCAGGAAATAAAGTGTTGGCTACCGGGGGGGGGTGAAATAGATGAAGGGGACTAAGAGATACAAATTTCTGGTTATTAAAGAAATAAGTCATGGGAATCTGATATATAGCATAGGGCATATATGGTGTATGGTTACAGATCATAGCTAGAATTATTGTGAGCATCATTTCATTATATATAAAAATATCAAGTCACTATCACTATGATGTACTCCTGAAACTAGTAGGACGTTCTATGTCAGTTCTTCTTCTGTTAAAAAAACGAGCATAACTTTTTCAAAATATAGTAGTTTATTTTCAAAATAAACATTATGGGTTTTGTGATGAAATATAGAGTTCTGTATTTAGTAGGTTAAGAGGATCTATTTACATTAGTGTCTTCCTATAGCATGACTAAGTAGAACACACAAAAAATCATGTAGTCTTTCCCTGAAAGGAACTTAAAATTTCTAAACATATGATTTTTGCTTGAGTAGCAAATAACCCATTATTGTTTTTGAACAAAAGGATATTCAGTTATTTTATATGAGTTTATTATGCTTCTAATAAAAGGACTTTATCTTTAAAACTGTAAGCCTTATTTTCCCTATAAATAATTACTTGGAAAGTATTTTTGAATTTTCCTGTATTCTTTACATGTTTATTAAGCACATAACACTGCATATTAGGTTTGGTGCTTAGGAAGCAGAGCTATAGGTTACTTGCATAGTCTTTCTGTTTTCCTTGTGCCTCTGCCAAGAAAACAAGATTAATAGAGTATTAAATTTGTCACAAGGGTTAACAGTATGTGTATTTGAAAGCTTTGTAAGGCTTTCTCCTATTATAAATGTAACAACTTGCATTCATTGCAAACATCAAAAAGCCAAAAAGTTATTTCAGTTCAGTTGAAAAATTTATTGACTTCTTGCTACAAGCTAGTCAGTCTTATGTACTTGGTATATGACGTGAACGAGACAGATGGTCTCTGTATTTAAGGAAAGCTTAGTGTTTTGGGGAATTAATATTAAATAAATAATTACAAGTAATTTTCAAGGTATAAAACAGAAAAGAAAAACCACTCTAAATCTTACCACCTAGCAATAATTGCTATCACCACATTAATATATTTCCTGTTTTTATCATGTACACATATTTTCCATTTTATTTAATGTTATAAAATAAATACTCATTGTCTAGTGATTAATTATTTAGATATACTCTAATTTATTAAATCCTGACCAAATTTTTCAACATTTAGATTTTGTCCATTACTTAATCAACTTTGATTAGGTATAATCTACATACAATAAAATGTGCTCACTTTAAATATACAGTTACATGTATTTTGACAAACATATATATGCATGGAGTCCCCATTATAATAAAGATGTGGACCATTTCCATAGCCTGGAAAAGTTCTACCATGCCATCTGTCTCCCCATCCCCCACCCACACCTGGCCCGAGGCAACCACTGACCTCCCTTCTGACACTGAAGATTTGATTTACCATTTCTGAAATTTCTTTGAAATGGAGTCATAAAATATATGGTGTTCTGTTTGTGTCTTTTCCTCAGCCCAATATTTATGAGTTTTCCCTTTCTGTTGCATTTCTCCCTAGCTTGTTCCTTTTCTTGCTGCATCTTGATGCATTGCATGGCTATAGGAAGGTGTATTAATCTACCCTGCTCTTGGTGTACATTTGGATTAATTCCAGTTATTGCCTAATAACAAAGGGGATATGCACATTCATGTACCAGTTTTCTTTCCTCTTGGGTAAATGCTGAGCAGTATCATTGCAGAGTTTATAGTAAGCATGTTTATGTTTTTTTAAAAAATTCCAAAACTGTTTCCTAAAGTAGTGGTGTCATTTGATAATTCCAATATTGATGTTATGAGAATTCTGGTTATTCCACATTCTTACCAACACCTGGTGGGGTCAGTCTTTTTAATTTAGTTATTCTAGTCAGCATATAGAAGTGTAATATTGCTGTTTAAGTTCCATTTGTCTGATGATTAATGATATTAAATATCTTTTCACACACTTCTTGGCTGTTCAAATACATTTTTTGTGACCTCTCCCAATATTTTGCCTATTTATTTATTGGGTTGTTTTCTTACTGTATTATAAGAGTTACAAGTAGTTTGTGAAATATATCACAAATAATTTCTCCCCTACTGTACCTTGTCTTTTCATCGTCTCCCTGATATATATTGACAATAGTAGCTTTTAATTTTAAAGTCCCAATTTATCAATTCTTGTCGTTTCTGGCTTTTATTTTTTTGGTCTACTACCTAAGAAATCTCTGTCTACCCTAAGTCACAAATATTTTCTTCTAGGAACTTTTATAGTTGTACCTACAACATTTAGTTCTATGACTTATTTTAATTTGATTTTTATGTATACAGTAAGGTAAGGATTGAGGTTCATTTTTTTCCATATGAATATCCAGTTACTCCAGCATCTTTTGTTGGCAAGGCTATATTCTGAATGACTTTGACACCTTTGTCAAAAATCGAAGCCATATATTTGTTTCTGGACTCCCTGTTGATGTTCCATCAATTGATGTGTCTTTCCTTACACCAATACCATACTGACTTGATTATTATAGCTTTAAAGTATATCTTAAAATCAGGAAATATACTGTTGTTTCTCAGAATTGTTGTGACCCTTCTAGATCCTATGCATTTCCATATAAGTTTAGTGTCGGCTTCTTAATCTTTACAGAAAAGCCTGCTGGGACTGTGATGGGATTGCTTTGAGTCCATAGATCAGTTTGGGGAGAACGGACGTGTCGATAATATTAGTGTTCTGACCCATGCACTCAGTCTGTTTACTTATGTCTTCTCTAGTTTCTATTGAAACTTTTTATAGTTTTCAGTATATAGGTCTTGCATATGTTTTTTCAGTTTTTCCTTACATATTTCTGTTGTGTTTTTCATTACGAGTTGTTTGTTGCTAGCATATAAAACAATGGATTTTTTGTGTACTGCCATTGTATCCCATGGCCTTCCGAATATCACTAGTTTTATAATTTCTTTTTGTAAATTTCTTCGGAATTTCTATGTAGACAGGCTTGCTATCTGTGAATAAAGGCAGTTAACTCCTATTCCAATCTGTATGACGTATATATATTTGTCTGTCTGTGCCATATTTCACTTGGCTAGGAACTCCTGCACATGCCGAATGAAAGGAGTGAAGATCCTTGTTCCCACTCCTGGGGAGAAAAGAGATTCAGTCCGTCATTATTAAATGTGATGTTGGCTATACATTTTTAAATGCCTTTTATCAGGTTGAGAAAGTTCTCTCTTGTTCCAGGTTTTTTAGATTTTAGTATCAGTGGCCATTGAGTTGTCTTAAAAGCTGCTTCTGCATCATTTGAGATGATCATATGGTCTTGCCTTTTTTAGTCTGTTAATATGGCAAATTACATTGGTTTCAAATGTTAATCCAGTCTTTCATTCTTGGGATTAACCATCACTAGTCATGATATAGTATTATCATCTTTTGTCAGATATGATTTGGTCAAGTTTTGTTAAAGTCTTTTTACATCTATGGTTATGAGGGTTATTGATACTGTTTCATGTAATGTCCTTGTCTGGTTTTGTATTAAGGTAATGCTGGCCTCAGGTGATGTTTGGGAGGTATTTCCCCCTGTTTTCTGCAAGTATTTGCCTGAAATTGTTATTATTTCTTTTTCAGGAGTTTGGTAGAATTCTCTACCAAATTTGGGGGGGGGATTTTTTGAGTTGGTTTTTAAATACAAACTCATATTTAACTTAAATACAACTCATATTTAACACATTTTTTAAAAAGATTTTAAAGATTTATTTATTTAGAGAGAGAGAGAGAGAGTGGCCTGATTGTAGGAAGGGGGAGAGGGAGAGAGAGAATCTCAAGCAGACTCCCCACTGAGAGTGGAGCTGGACATGGTTCAATCTCATGATCTGGAGATCATGACCTGAGCCAAAAACAGGGTCAGACACTCAACCGATGGAGCCACCCAGACGCCCCTAACTTACCCCATTTTATATTCAGGTTAGGCTATGCCATTTTACATATTGTAAGACCCTTCCACCAGCACACCTTCATTTTCCCCCTTTAAGCTTTTGTGCTATTGTTAATACATTTTACCTTTACATATACTATGAATGCCACAGTGCATTGTTATTTTTGTTTTAAACCAGCACTATCTTTTGAAGATATTAAAATCATAAGAAAAGTGAACATGTATTTACCCACAAAGTTATGATCTGCAGTCTCTTCTTTACCTTGTGTAGACACAGTTTTTCATCTGGTACCATTTTGCATCAGCCTGAAGCATTACCTCGAACATATATAGTGCAATGTTTCTGATGATTTCCCTAACCTTTTGCATGTCCCCAAAAGGCTTTATTTTGCTGTCATTTTTGGAAAGCTATTTTAGCTGTGTATAAAATTGTACTTTGCCAGTTCTATATTTAATTACTATAAAGATGCCTCTCTTCTTTCTCCCAGTTTACACGTTTCTGACAAGACGTCTGCTCTCATTCTTTGTTCCTTGTCCTTACTGAGTCTCTTTACCACCACCCCCCGTCCTGTTACACTTTCCTTTTAGCACTTACTCTCAGCTATTTAATTATGATGTGCCTTGTAGGATTTTCTTCACATTTCTTTCAGTTGGTTTTTTTAAAGCCTTTGTGAATCTGTAGGCTTATACTTTTCATCAAATTTGAAAACTTTTTGGACATTATTTAAGTATTTTTTTCCATTCTTTCATTTCTCGTGTCTTATCCTGAGAGTGCATTTATGCATCTCTTAGCCTGCAGGATACTGTCCCATGATTTATTAATGCTCGGTTCATCATTTTCATTATTGTTTTCCTATCTTTAATTTTAGATTTTTTTTTCCTGTGTCTTGAAGTCTGTTTTTATCATTTTTTTCCTACAATGTCTAGCATGGTGATAATTCAATCCAGTTTTTCATTTTTCATCTAGGACATTAGACTTTATCTCTTAGAGTTTAATTTGGGACTTTTTTTTTTTTATATGTCTCCCATTTATTTCCTTATTATGCTCCTCTCTCTACCTTTTGAACTTTTAGACTATATCTTAATAGCTGTTTTATCACAGTATTCTGTTCTGTCATCTGTGTCACTTTCTGAGTCTATGTCTATTCATTTTTCTCCTAGTAATGGGTTTTATTTTCCTGGTTCTTTTTGTGCCAGATAATTTTTTTATCAGATGAGGTTGTTCTTACTCATGAACAGTGATCTTTCCCAGGCTTGCTTTTATGCTGAGACTGGCCACTGACCTTTGCTCTGACACTAATGTATTTGCACTACGGAGGCAGTAACCTCACGGGCTGTCCTGGGTGCCACGTCTCTTAGGAAGCCTTTCCATCCTGCCGGGCGAGGGTGCCAAGACTTTGGGCTCTGTGTGCGAGCCTGTGATCATTTCACCTCACCTCTTCCAGTGTCTCTTTTCCTGGCCTCAACATTTTTCTCACATACGTATTCTTCCTATTTGATGGATATTCCCACTGGATGCAGAATTTTAAGATACCATTTTGTTTTCCATTTAGCTGTTTGGATGTATTGTGGCATTGCCTTTTTGCTCTTATAGCCTCTGAGAGGTCTAGGATTATTCTTGTATTATTGTTCCTCTGTAGGTAATGTTTTTCGCCCCCCTCAGAGTTTTTAAAAGATTTTCTGTCACTGTTTTTTCTGCGATTTGAATGTGCTCTGACGTCTAATGTTCTGATTGTTCATGCATGTTTATGAGTTTTCATCATGTTGAGGTTCATAGAGATACGCAGATCTCTGCATTTATTATCTTTTTTCTCTAGACTTCCCATTTATTTCTACTTCTATTTTCCTTTATCTCTTCTTTCTGTTCATATGCTGTTTTTAAGTCAGTCTATTAACTCCATCATCCCTGCTGTTCTTAAGGTCTTTCTAAAGACTGATTTTTCTCTTGGTTATACGTCATATTTCCTGCATCTCCTTATGTGTAGTAATTGTTGATGGATACCAGATCATCGGAATTTTACATGAATGCCTGGATTTTGTTGTCTTCTTCGTATTTGTTAGCTTTTGTGGGTTTAACTTTGACTGTTTTGAAATGTCTGCTGAATGCCTGGTTATTCGGTAATGACACTGTTCTGACTGGTTAGAAATTGAATGTCTCTCAACTCTGAGTGAGCTCCGGGAATTGTTTGGCATACAGACCTCCATTCCTTCTCTGCTTTGTTCTCGCAGAGTTTAACTTTACGCACGCATTTCTCGTACTCCAAAGCAGACTGGACTGTGCGGATTTTGTGTAGCTTCTTCCTCACTGGTGTTTGTTCTGTCCTGCAAATGCCATCTGCCTCATCCTCCTCAAAATCTGCTTTTCACTCTCCAGCAGTGAGACCTCTGAGTTATGCTTGAGATCAATCCTTTCCTGCTGGTAATGTGTTCCACAAAGTGCCCTTGGACAGAAGTCTGGTGGTTTTAGGGCTCACTCATTAGTTTCTCTCTTCACAAAGATCTTGGTCCTGCACTGCCTGTTGTCCAATATCTGAAGAGAATTCTGTTATATACTTTTCCCAGTTACCATTTTTTTGTTTTATGTGTTTTTGCCCAGTTGTGTAGGGCAAGAGGGTAAGCCTGGTCCCATGAACTTTTTATCCTTATTTTCTAGTTTTTCAATTAGTTGAATATTTTATATTTAACTATGAGTTATATCAGAAATTTATTTTGATACAGTATTAGATGAAAATCTAACTTTATTTTTCAACATAGTATGAAGGCTGTCTTTTGCATTTTTTTCATATATACTGCTACAGAGAATATCCTTTCGTAGAAGACTTCTGCATTTCCTTTTTTTAAAAGGACATTTCTAGAAGAAGAACTATGGTCCTTTTAGTATCTATTGCCATTTGCCCTGTGAAGAGTTTCTGCTGTCTGCTTACATCCCAGCTACCAGTGTATAAAGATACTCATCTCCCGACACTTCCACTGAAATGCTATTTCTGGATATGCTAAATTGTCTCATTTATGTTTTTATCTTGCCTTCATTGATTATTATAAGGTGGCATATTTTCATGAACTGTATTCATTTGTATTCCTCTCATTTTAATTGTCTGTGTCCTTCCCCCTTTTCCCTTGTGTTTTAGTCTTTTATTTTTTATATGATTTCTCTAATCTGTATGCCATCTTTTTCTCTTCCTAGTGCCCAATACAGTGACTTTAAAATAATTAATGCTCACTAAATGGAAAGTTGGTTCAAAGCCAAAGTAGAAACTGAGAAGGAATATCCAGAGATTTAGGGAGAAAATCAGGAGAGAGCTGAATCACCAAAGCCAAGGAATATGTTCAAGGAGGAGGCCAAGAGCCAATGTCCTCAGGTGCAGACCAGGAAGAAGTGGAGTATAAATAGATCATTGGATTTGGCAACTAAGAGATTCTTGGTTATCTTAGCAAGAATCAGTTCTGTAAGGTAATAAGGGTAGACATCAGAGGACAGCAGATTGAGAAATAGAGTTCTTCTTAAGTATCATTTTTTTAGCTGATATTTTTATAGAAATTGGCTGGGAGACAAATTGAAGAATATGGTCTAAATAAAGATCTAGAAGCCTGCATGTATTATATTGATTTAGGGAGGCTCTATCTATGTCTTTTATAGAGTAGATGAGTAAGTAGTAGGCTTGACATTATTTTTATAAAATTTAGAAATATTGTTTATATTTTCACCCCATTAGAAGATTGCTATAAATCTACATAGAGATCATAGGGGTTCCTTCATCCAAGTTAGTGATATTTTGAATAAAGCATGGCAGAGATTATTCTGACCCAGAAATTTTTCAGAATGGCTTTACTGATGATCTATGCTTATTTCTACTTCTCATCCTCATTTGAATGGTAATGCATTAAGAATATTATATTTGCCTGTATAAAATGAGTAAATTTTAAGAAATATCTCTGAGTAATTGTATGCATTAGTTTGATTTTTGGCATACTATATTGGATCATTTGTAAGACATATTTAACATTTCTGCAGTCGGAATGCCTTTGATATTTGATGGTTTATTATAGCTTTAATTGACTACTTTTTTTGTTTCTTACTATTAACTTAAAATGATGATGGAGTTCCAATCAAGAACATCTTAGATTTGATAAAATATGACAAGATAGTAGAGAGCATTAGAGTTTAGAGACTATCTGCCAAGTATTTTAGTTTTACTCTAACTAGTGTTAAGCCAGTCTTTTTTGGCAATTGTTAAGTTATATTCCTTCCTGCTCTTTATTGTGATGGGTTATGCATAAAATGGGTTATGCATAAAATAGATCTTGAAATAATGATAGACTCTTCAGTGGAGGTGGAAAAAGGGAAGAAATCTGTCAGAAGAAATCTATTTTGTGTTGCCTAAATTATGATTTGGTGTGTGAGGAACAAATCTTGGTTAACCGTCATTCTTACACACTTGTCGGAGTGCTAAGAGTCCATAATCCATGTGAAGGTGTAGTTAATTGTGGTCTTGTAGTCAAGGATACACCGATTGATTGGTTCATTTCTTTATCCACAGACGTGTATTGGGTACCTACTGTGATACCTAGCAGTGTATCAGCACTGTCAACAGTCTTTCATTGTTCTTGGTGGATTTCTTAATACAGTGAGATAGTACATTGGAAGTCAAATCATACTGCCTGGAACCTGCTCCTTCCCCATATGTGTTGTTGAACTGAGATGAGATGGGCAGTTCCGTAAATGAGGAGCTGGCCTAAATGAAGAGTTGAGTGTGTGGACACAGTGAGCTCCCAGGAAATGCCTGTTGACTGCGGAGTGGTCTGTCCTATAGGTGATGAATAGAAGTGAAAGAGCGTGTGGTTTAAATGATTATATGAGGGGAGGTTGGTGTTGTGGTTATTACTGAAGTAGAACTATAAGGGGAAATAACAGGAGCTTCTCAGTCCCTTTTGGCCATTACTAAAGTGAAAACTTGAAGCATTACGGTTTGTCATTGTAGAAAACATTGATTGAAACTTTGAAAACATTTCTAGGGATCTGAGGAAGCAAGGACGGTTGTAGAATATAACAAGTTCACATCCATCAGTTTTAGCAAATCAGCAGTCCTTTCTTTGAAATCAAGTGTAAATCAAATAATTAAGTAGAAATACTACATCTCTGTTGTGTACATTTATTTTAATCATGTCTCAATGCCTCATCCTTGAAAGAGTGAAGCAACAGTATAGCAAGGGGGAAATGCAATCTGATGATGCATACTTTTTTCCTCTGGTAAGTGAAGGTTAAATGGGTAGCAAGCAGAATGCCTTCAACAAGATTGGTATATTGATTAAAACGCTGATTTAACAGCTCGCAGTCTCCCCTTGGAAACCTGGAGAAGATAAGCAGCAGCTGTGTAAAAGTGCTCGGTGCCCACTGAGAGCGCACCATCTATCATCACAATATGGTGATGGGAGGTGTTGCATGTTTGTGTTAATTTCCCCCACTAAATCAGTAATTATTACAATCCTGTCCCTGCTGTTTACCCTGCAGCTGTTTTTCCATTTGTCGAGAGAGCGGGTGTTCTCCGAGGACCGCACACGTTTCTATGGTGCAGAAATTGTCTCTGCTCTGGACTATCTACATTCCGGAAAGATTGTGTACCGTGATCTCAAGGTAAAAAAAAAAAAAGTAATCAAAATTTGTTTTTGCAGAGACTATAGGGACAAACACAAAGTAATTACAAAGTTACACAGTTTGGAGAAAAGCAGATTTAGTTGGGAAAAAAGAAGCACTCTGTTTAAGAATGTAGTTCATCGCATTTGACAGGAATTCCATTCACTGATACGTATATAGTTCCTTTATGTCTGAGTTTTTGACGTGCGCCATAATTTCTGCTTGACTGCTCTGACTTACCAATAATAGTTTTATTTTTCTGGAAATTTATGAGTAATGGTAAACATTCAATTAAGAGCCAAGTGACTTTGCCGGGGACATTCTAAAGTAGGTTTCATTATTACATCCTACCATCGACGCTGTGATGTGTTATGGAGAAACTTATCATATGTAAGATATTTATTGGGGGGAAATATTTAATTTGATTTTTGTCTTCACTTTGTGGTGGGTTTAAACACCTGGAGCATTTTAATATAGCCTTTTATTAATTCATTTAGTTTCCATTTCAAAAAGTGCCATATTGTTTTATGGGCAGTAGTGACTTGACTTCTCTGAGCTCCTTCCTGATGAGACCCTTGGAACAGCTCAGGGACTGACATACTTCAATGGGCTTCGTTGCCCATTGTCGCTTCTGCAACTGCTCCATTCCGCTCCTGCAGGGCGGTAGGTGCTTGAGCGCGGCTGGCTATGTTCTGATAAAACCTTATTTACAAAAACGAGCAGTAGGCTAGATTTCACTCATGGACCATAGTTTGCTTAGCCCTGGAGTAGCTCATAAAAGGTAGTGGTAATGCTCATGACCCTGTTTTGAATGAGATTGACCACGTTAAGGAAATGTGTACCCTGACACATTTTGAACACATTCTAAATGTGACTATCTTACTTTTGTAAAAAAGTAAATCATATAGTAATCTTGACTTACTAAGATTTGATACAGAGTTGCTGAATTTATTAAATATTAGTTCATTTAAAGTATGATTTGATTTGGAGAACTAGAAGTCTTGTATGAAATCCCATCTGTACGAAACATATCTACATACTGTAAAAGAAATCACACTTATCTCCTCACTCCCACCTCCTTTTAAATGCCTGTGGTTCCTAAGCTATCTATCTAAGCACTTGTCCAGGTTCTCTCTAGGGTGTTCTTATCATGTACCTTTATGCTGTGAATGACCTTAAGGCATAACCTCCTCGCAAAGTATTATTCTCTACGCTGACAATGAAATTTATAGTATGTATGTTTGTATAGCATATTTGCATTAAAGTTTAAAAGAAGCTATAAATACTATAGGAAAAATGAACTGTGCAACTCTGAACCACCTAGATCAGGGATGAGCAGCCGTCCAAATGCCAAAGTGCACCAGAGATGAATCCAGATCAACAGTATGATTATATTTAGCCTGAAGTCTTTATAACCAGGCATGTGAAAGAATTAAGCCTCTGTAGTTGATGTCTGTGTGGCCAAATAATCCGATGATGTTTACATGTCTTGAATCTAGATGTTTTTTAAAGAAAATAGTTATTTGGCATGATGAAGCTTAGTAAGTTACATGGCATTTCCAAACTTACTTAGAAATAGCTCTTCGGGGTGCCTGAGTGGCTCAGTCGGTTAAGCGGTTGCCTTCGGCTCAGGTCATGATCCCAGGGTCCTGGGATCGAGCCCCACATCGGGCTCCCTGCTCGGCGGAGAGCCTGCTTCTCCCTCTCCCTCTGTCTGCCGCTCTGCCTACTTGTGCTCTCTATCTCTGTTAAATAAATAAATAAAAATCTTTAAAAAAAAAAAAAAAAGAAATAGTTAGCTCTTCTCGGAGGCTGCTCTCCCCAAGCGTGAAGTGTTACGTTTTATGGATCCTACTTGTGGTGAAAAAAAGGGGAGGGTTTCTTTGATTTAAGGAAATGAGAATAATTTGGAGGTACTCAGTAACACATTCAAAATGCTTAGGCTGAAAGTAGGAACTATTAACCTAAAGAAACAAGGGAAAGAATGCCCATTTGATTGCCAGCCCTGATTAGAGAATGATATAATGGGGATGGTCTTGGTCAGTCAGTAGTCTTTGTTAATCATTTCTTCTTAAATGAATCAACATGTTGGATGTTGGTATATCAAAGTGCACTTGGTAGGAGTTTCATTGCCCTGTCCTTTCTGATGACCAAAATTCTTAAACAGCAGTATGTATAAATACCAGTCCATGTAGTTACCATATGCACTTTACTAGACAGTTAGGTGGTCTCTGCTCTCTTAAGTTTATTTTTTTTTTTAATGTAGAATTAGCTTAAGGCCTAAGTAAATATATAACACAGGACAGAAGCCACACGAATATACACCAAGAAGAATACATGTAATGTTAAAAGGCAAGCATTCAAATTTATACAAGTGTTATTTGTATCTGTAGCGCCCAGGATTTTGCGTAATAGAATGCAATCCTGTAGGATCCTGTAGGTGGGATCGTTGATATTTCAAGTTGGTCTGTACTTGACAGGTAGGTCATGGAAACCTGGAAGCCTAGCAGGTGACTTACTTGAAGTCCAGGACTAAGTTGGTGATATGCTCAAGATTATGGAAACCCTGAATCCTAGCTCCAGGCCCAGTGTCCTGCTCCTTACACCTTCTGCCTTTGTGGCGTTGTAATGAAGTCTCATGGGGGAAGGAATGCACTGGAGTAACTCCGGGAGATCTTTGTAAATCTAAAACTCGGATAAAGCTGCCAAAGATAAAGAATGGATGTTTTAAATATATTTATACCAGATACATTAAAAACGTCATCATCAGAAACTGATTTAGGTGCCCACTTTAATTGATCAGGCTCAGATTTGTCTTGATCATCTCCTTACTAATGACCTTATGTTTATTCAAACGCAAATCGATTTATCTTTGGAGGGAAAGCCTTACTTCATGTGCAAGTTAATTTAAGATATTTTATCAATTCATAGTTCCTAAAAAGTTGGTGTTCATAGCAGCAGATAAATTATTACACTTTGTTACACTTCTAAAAGTAAGTTTGCTTGGTTTATCAATATATGTCATAATACGAAATTCTGTTTTAGGAAGGACCCAGATTCCTTGTGATTTCTTAGGAAAAACTGGTATATCTTCATGATAGCGTCAAAATTTGAAGAAATCTCTTTTAAGATTTCGTCAGTAATGCAAACTATATTAAAATCTTCCTTTCTGCTTAGTTCTTACTTTGCAAGTGAAAGCTTTCTTTTCAAAGGCCATGCCATCCAAGTACAGATTAGGCTGAATAGGGACATATGCAAAAGTGCATATAAGGATTCTGGAATTCTTGAAGAATTAACTTCTCCAAGAGATTATAACAGGGCAAGGGGCAGAAAATCGTACATAAATCGCTACTACATTCTATTGGTGATTCATCTAATCTTGTTTTCTGCCTAATTAGAGAGTTTAATGGTTAATGTAACCATTTACGTTATTAACACGAGAAACCAACAGCTAGATTTAGGTAATTTCCAGGTCTCTGTGCCAGCACAAAAGGATGGGCTGAGAATCTTCTCAGCCTTCATCAGCTCCCTAGCGCTTGCCCCAGATAAGCCTGCAGTCTAACCAAGAGCAGGGTTCTTGTTGCTTTACCTACCAAGTCTCGAGACTCATCCCCCAGCTACAACTTCTAACCAATCACCCTGGATTCCCTCTTCTATAAAAATTTTAAGCCACTGCTATTAAGAACCCCTTCACCCTCTAAAATTACATTGTACTATTGGGCTGCATTCCTTATGTGTAGTCTAGTTCTTAAGCAGCCTGGCCACCTTAGTGGGGTCTCTGCCATTGTACATTATGAATCCTTTTCTAGCTTAGGCAGGTTGAAAGTGGAGACGTGTTTTCCTTCAGTATTTCCACACTCTTAACTTCAGGGGCATTAAGGTCCTGCAGGTTAACTTGTATGACATGTTGGCACTTTGGTAGCCCTAAACCTGAGAATGCAATATGCAGAGGACAGATTCCTGACTTCATTCTCGGGCCGGAGGCAGTCTGGGTATCGAACATTGGGTTTGATGTAACTGAGCCAAAATGGGGCGTAAGAGTGAGTGAAGGGGATTGTTCATACCTGCTCTGATAGCCATCAGAGCCCTTAGGAACTGCTGATTTCGTTCCTTTGGTGAATCACGGTGTCAGCCATTTAAATGAAATGATAACTAAGAGATATGTATGGTAGCGAGACACTAGAATGTGTGTCTATATTAGACTATTAGAGAGTATACAAAACTTAGCCAGCCTACCCAGCCTGGCGTACATCAGAGCAAAGCTTCCCAGCCTGCGCACCATAAATGGGTTACAGGTGAGCCCGAGCCATGGCGCCTCTGGGCCAGTCAGTTCTGGCTTCAAGCAGCCCGTCTGCTGATCCTGCTTACGCCCTACACATTTCATTTTTTATTGTACTGTGAAGTGCTGAGAAGCACTGTATTAAAGGCAGCAAGGATTTTTAGAGTTTAATTCTATGGGGCACCAGCAAGAACAAGAAGGAGCATAGTACTTTCTTGCTCTGATTTGTTGTCCACAAAGCACAGAGGGAAAAAAGATGTCAAAATCTACTATATTTTTTTTTGTATATACACTGAATCAAGACTGTCTATCAGGTAATGGCTGTCCGCTTCTATTGGGGAAAAATGTTGCCTTTTTTTATGGGAATTCTGTGAGGTATAGGTCTAATATTTTCTCTCTTCTCAAAGAATGAACTGTTAGAAAGCAACTCCCTCTAACTGGATAAAGAGTAAGCATCACTCGAATTTTTAATATATAATCTTTTCTCTCAAACCTCCTATTTGACTTCCATGGCTTTTGCCAGTGGATGCATCCATGGAGAATAAACATAATGCCTGCTCTCAGTCTTGGAAACTAAGATTGATTGGAGGTAAAAACAGATGGATTTGGAATTTATAAATGGAGAGTACCTGAGCAGTCAGTGACACTGTGCATTGTGCACTTTGCAGCCAACCCAAGCAAGAAGGACAGACATGAAATTGAGGAAAGAGAACCAAGGAGAGATCATGTGTAAATGTTTTAATTTCTTCTTGACACAGAATGTGTGACTAAATCTCCTTTAGTGTTAAATGCACAGAGGAAGTGATTTCCAGGTGATTTTGATCCGATCTAAGCCATTGATCTGCTGTGAAAAGACTTCCAGGTGATTCTGTGCATCTTCCACATTCGTTAATCACAACGCTGATGGTTCTTAATATTTTACAGAAACTTTGTTATGCATCTGTGTTGAATTATTACTTATTTTTAAACAAGACTGGATGTTTAGTTACCCCCAATTTATCCTTATACAAGAGTACGTTTGGGGATATCCTTTCTGTAAAGTGATACAGCTCTGACTTTTTTGATTCTTTTTGATGAATAAGTTGTTTTTGTCAGTTGCGCTCGGTAAAATGACATTTCAGGATGTCCAGAGAGCAAAAATAAATGATGGGAGAAGGTGGACACCATGAAAAAACTGGCTCAAAAATTAGGAAGTATTTGTGTTTTGTTGTTTTATTCAATAGAAGTTATTGCATATTGACAGTATTTTTAACAAAGTCACTGAGCTGCTCAAAGATGCTCATCTCTTTGGGATTGTTTAGATCACAATTTATTAAGAAAAAAAAGGATTGCTGTTTGCTTTGAAAAGTTATTTAGGTTTTAGTTCTCAGGAAGTTCCATTCCTGAACTTTCCTGTGTTGTCTCGAAGAGCACACACCATTGTGATAACTTATAATTCAGCCATTAAGCTCTCCATGTTTAATAAAGATCAGTACATTTATTGAATGTGTGCGGTGTGTAAAGTTCCGCATTCAGTATCTCTAATTCTCAAAGCAGCCACGTTGGATGCTACTGTTATTTACCTCTGTTTCATAGACGAAGTTGAGAGACATAGAAATCAACAACATGCCCAAAGTCTCACAGTGAGTAAGGGAAAGCTTGAGTTGACATATGCATTCTCTGACTTGACTCCATATTTATAAAACAAGTAGGAAGACCAACTGTCCTGGTTTGCCCCAGACTTCCCCAGTTACAGAACTTGTAAGTCCTGCATCCTGGGAAACCCCCTCAGTTCTGGGCAGACTGAGACTCTTGGTCATGTTCACCCTGTTCCTTTTTCCAACTCTCTCCTGCGTCTCAGTTCCTTCCTCATCCCTCCATCCCTGGCATCTTAGAGCCGAGATAGGAGGCTAGAGAACAAGGTGCAAATCGGGATTTTAAAAAATATACACACTTTTTGGTATTAAAAAACAGTGTTTTTTAAAAAACTTCTGTCTCCATTCGCTTCCTGATAGCCTTGTCAAAATGTAGAGAAATGGTGCATGCCATCATGTTTCCGTGAATACTTTCCAGTGCATATAAAGCATATAGAGAGGAGTGGGAATGGAATGGACTATAGACGGCATATTCACGTTCTCTTCAGTACTATTATGTATTATTTGAAGTTTTTATAAGAATTTTTATGTATTACGTTAATAAAAGAGATTTACTAAATATTTTTAAAAGACCTTTCAGCATTTGAAGAATTTAATTTGGTTTTGTTTTTATATAATATTCATATATTGAAACAATATGCACATTCTTTAAAATGAAGAGAGCAGAGCATTTATATTTTCATTCAGCAAAATAATAGACTCTCCCGGTATATACTTCTCAGTAGAGAGAGAAAAGGAGGGTGTTTCTGAAAGAGAAGGCGAAAGGATAGACAACCAGAAGCATAAAGAAAAGAAAGAACAAAGCAGGGAGTGGTGGTCGGAAGAAAGGGAAGTAGACAGAGAGAGTCTTTCTTGATGTTTCTGACTGGCTTCAGTATTCAGGCCCGGTTGCCATCTGTGTAAATTAGGCTTGATTTTTAGGTTCCAGTTAGTAGAGGAGCGTAAGGAAGATGCATGGTATCTGAATTTAGATAAAATAAAAGAACTTGTATTTTTGAAAGGTTCAAAATATATTTAGGGTTCGTTCACCTTCCTGTAGACCAGTGAAAAACTCACTTCACCGAAGTCTGTACAGTTCATGAGACGTGTACTGAGCATTTAGTTCAGCTAGTACTGTACCCAAAGACAGGTCTGTTCTCTTTCCTTCAGTGAGCATTACCTCCTTAACTGTATTTGGTTTCTTGCGTATAAGACTTTGGATACTGTGACATATCCCATTTTCTATGATTGATATCTGTTTATATTCTTATATGGAGTTCTGTTTTGAAATTGATATTGACTTCAGAGTTCAGGTAAGCACTGTCATATGTCATCACATGAAGGAGAGTAAGTCTTCACTCCTTAAATAAGCTGATTGTCATTTTTCCTGCTAATACATTTTTCACCTGTGTTTCTTGTGTATGTGTTTCTTGTATGTACCTTTAGGTTACATCTAGATGACTGAGCAAGCTTAGGAGCCTTGTCTATATAAGGCTATAGGATCACAAGCTAGACCTCATATGTATCTTTGTGTGATGATAATCATAAGGTTGGGTTCACATTGGGAGGAAAAGATCAGTTATTGTTGCTATTTTTAATTGCATTGATTTTGCACAAACTCCTTTCCCTCTTACATTTTATAATTTTCACTTGAGGCAATTGATCTTGCTACTTGGTTAAATCTTTAAAATTCTCTTCGGTGTTTTTGAATTAATGGGTTCAAAGAGATTCCAGTTTTATAATATTTGTGCTATATATTTTCATTAACTGTTGAGTGTTTGACTTTGATATTCTTTTTCTTTTTATGTTTAAAAGGGTTGGTATTTCTTTATTACAAAGATCTTCAAAAGAGGATATCGCCTTACCTTACAAAATAAGATTTAGGTTTGATTTACAACAACCACCAAAAAACATTTCTGTAAGTGAATATTTTATAATAGCAATAGATTCCCAAGAGCAATTGTTGA
Organism: Eumetopias jubatus; assembly: GCF_037043125.1. Taxonomy (NCBI): domain Eukaryota; kingdom Metazoa; phylum Chordata; class Mammalia; order Carnivora; family Otariidae; genus Eumetopias; species Eumetopias jubatus. Next base: position 62,771,178 of record NW_028274818.1, on the reverse strand, counting down.
AAACCATCTGTATATATCTAGAAGAAGATGCTCGTCTCTTTGGGATTGTTTAGATCACCATTTATTAAGAAAAAAAAAGAAGGATTGCTGTTTGCTTTGGAAAGTTATTTAGGTTTTAGTTCTCAGAGCTTACACAATAGTGGCTCTTACTCCTGTTGGTTTAAAAATCAATAATTTTATCATCGTGAAGTATTTGATAAAACATATTTCTTTTTACACATGAGTTAGGAAGCTATAGGGTTTGTAAGTGCTGCAAGTTCTATTAACTACAGCTATGTCCTCTTTCCAAAATACCTTACTCAGCATTCAATAATTTTTCAAAACAGTATTTTCCTATTTTTGAAAACTATAAAACAAATTATGTCATTTTTCTTACTACACAGTTGGAGAATTTAATGCTGGATAAAGATGGCCACATAAAAATTACAGATTTTGGACTTTGCAAAGAAGGGATCACAGATGCAGCCACCATGAAGACATTCTGTGGCACACCAGAATATCTGGCACCAGAGGTACGCTATGCTTTCATTCGGAGGAAAAATCTAATATGGCCATATGTTTTGCAAAAAGTAAACCATTTAGCATTAAAAAACATTGCGGTGTCTACTGTGTCTTATTATTAATTCCAGTATAGTTAACATGCAGTGTTATGTCAATTTCAGGTATATAATATAATGATTCAACATTTCCATACATAATTCAGTGCTTATCATGATAAGTGGACTCTTACTAATCCCCATCACCTATTTCACCTGCCCCCCCCCCACCTCCCCTCTGGTGATCATCAATGTGTTCTCTAGAGTTAAGAGTTTGTTTCTTGGTTTTTCTCCCTCTTTTTTTCCCTTTGCTCGTTTGTCTTGTTTCTTAAATTCCACCAACACAAATCACATCTATTTTGCTCTCACTTGTTTAGCATGGGATTATAGAGCAAAAATATGTAGCAATTAAATTTTATGAGCACAAAGGTCCTAACTTCAGTAGAGTAAGTCAATTTTTATGTTTTGGCCACATACATTTTATTTCTTGATTACGCCCATTTTGATTCATTTATTTAACTCAAGTAATTGAATAGCATCAGCAGGAATGTTTGCAGTTTTATAAGCCATCTTGGATTTTCCTTCGAAACAAAGAAACAATGATAATTGACATTCGCAGTGTTGTGGATTTCCATACTTCATTATTGGAAAGTATTTTATAGGGAAAGGTAATGAAAGGACAGTAGCTACATCTTGGAATTCATGCCAAAGCAAGTCCCAACCAGTGACCTCCCCATAATTCGTTAATTTGTTTATTCAACAAATATATATTACATACCTCCTATGTATTGGGTATTTGTCTGAGTGATGTGGTTACAGGAGCAAGACACAAAAGACCCCGCTCTCTGGAGCAAAACAATAAAAAGAAGTAAATACCCTAATGTCACCTAATGACTAGGAGGGCCAAGGAGAAAAATCTGAATAAAGGGAAGGGTGTGGTGTGGTGGCTATTTTAGATAGAGTTCAAATTACTATGGCCTTGTAACAAAGCACTCCAAATCCTAATGGTGAAAAAAGCATTTCATGTGCCCTCTGGCTCAGAGTCAAGAGTAGTCTGGGGACAGCAGGGATGCCTTATCTCTGCCCCACAGCCTGTGGGGCCTCAACCAGAAGGACTTGCCAGCAGCGGGTGACTGTGGCTGGAGGCTGGCACGAGGAAGCATCCTCACTCATCTGTCTGACGGTCAGTGCTCCTGCCCGCTGCTACCCTGACTGGCCGTCACCTGTAGCCTTGACCGAGAGCCTCAGCCTCGCTAGGTGGTCCAGACCTCTTCGGCCTTGGGTTCCACAAGGGAATGTCCTGGGGAACGAGTCACAGGCTGTTTCCCCTTGTTTCATTTTGTTTTGTTTTGTTAGGGTTTTTTGTTGTTGTTCACATAGTAAACCATTAAGAAATGTTTTATTAGTTTTTTGCGAAGTCCTTTTCAAAGTATATTTTTAATAATTTTATTAGAGTTCAGGCCACCTACCATAACATTCAGCGGTGGTTTTTATTATGCTCACAGAGTTGTGCGACTGTCAGCACCGTCTAATTCCAGAGTATTTTCATCACTCCGACAACAAAACCCATACCCATTAGCTCCTCTCCCCCCAGGCAGCCACAATCCACTTTCTGTCTCTACACATGTGCCTCTCCTGGACATTTCCTATCAATGGAGTCCTGTGATAGGGGGCCGATTGTGTCTGGCTTCTTTCACGTTGTAGGTTTTCAAGATTCATCCATGTTTTTAGCATTTTCTTGGTACTTCATTCCTTTTAATGGCCAAATAATATTCCATTGTATGGATATGCCACATTTTGTTTATCCATTCAGCAGTCGACGGACATTTGGTTTGCTTCCAGTTTGGGGCTGTAATGCTGCTGCGATCGCTCGTGCATGCGTCTCCTTTTATGGCCTGGTTCCAGGAACCACACATCGTCTCTGTCATAGGCTTCCTGGTTAGGCATTCCGAGCCAGCACCGGTTGAAGAGGTAGTGACGTCGAGTCCCCCTTCCCCGTTGTAGTCAAGACCATGGGAGACAGGAGATACTGTTGCAGCTACCTTTGAAGATATGGTCTTCTACGGACAGGATGTGCGGGGAAGTGATGGTCGACCCGACAGCTGAATGCTAAGAAGGAGGCAACTATTGTGGAAGTGGAGGGGACGAACTTTCCAGACACGGAGAGCAGTTAGTGTAAAACCCTGAGGCAGGAATGAGCCCAGTTCCACCCTCAGACTCTGAGAAGGTTGGTGTGGCTGGAGCCAAATAGGGAGGCGTTGATCTTTGATGGATGGGTATTAGCTTATTGAACATCTGCTGTGTATGTGCACTGCATGTTTGGAATGACCTTTTGCGATAGCATCCCTGATGGTTTTTTTAAAGGTGAGGGGACTAAGGATCAGAACTTCTTTTTAATGGAGTCTGTACACCACAGGGATTTGCCAGAGAGAGGATCAGGAGTCTAACTAGGTCCATCTTATACAGGCCACTCTTCCTTTTTTAACTACATGTATCATGGCCCCCAAAACCACAATTTCAAGACCACTTATAGATGTAAATAATTGCCATTTTTAAGGTGAATGCTTTATAAATGCTCAAAAGGAAAAGGTCATTAAGAAGTAGGAATACATTGAGAACCCTAGCATTCCCTATACATGTAGTAACTCATGCTGGTTTGTTATTACAATTTTTTTTTTCAATTAGAGAGTAAATTTACATTCCAAGAATGTTGCGTTATCATAAGTAAGTGCTAATAATTTGAAATACAGTACATTTCCAAATAGTATTTTCTTGAAGGCTGCCAACAATATTATTTTCTCTGTTATAAAATCTGGAGTTTAAGATCCTCCCATTTTTGCAGCGAATTAAGTAAAATTTTCGGAACACTTCCTTATTTATCCAAATATGAGATATTTTCTAGAATAGGTTGTATTTGTGAATGTCATGAAAAACAAATCCTTTGTTTCTCTGGAGTTCAGATAACCCCTGTGATCCTTGGGCCACGGAAAATGTCATCCTGTATTGAGAATAACAAAATTAGTTGTATCACAATGAGGGAAATTATTTCTGAAGAAGATAAACACATCTCATTCCATTCAGAAGCAGATGATCTAAGAGACAAAGATACTGTTTTACATGTTTATATCATCAGCTGAAGAATAAAACCAAGAATTTCATGCAAGAAGAGTTATTTCTAAAGTGAAACTTTACAGTTCCCAAGAAACTATCGATTTCTTTTTAAAAAGAAGTAAGAAACATTTCTGTGTACCTTTCTTTCTTTTTTTTTTTTTTTTAATATTGCAGACGTCTGGTCTTTAACAGCAGTTTCTGTACCCATAGCTGATGAGTGTTGATCCATAATTACGGTCCCAACCCCTCTTTTTCTATCACTGTTGTTACCATTTGGGGATGACAATTCCTGAGACAGCTAACTTCTCATGCAATTTAAATTCTTTCATCTTAAGTATTTGTGTCAATCATGGAATTTTTGTTAAATAGGGGTAACTTTGAATGTGTTTACTCTTACTTTTAGGAACAAGAATTTTAAGTCCCTTTCTCCGGTCTCCGATACAGACCATTTCACTGAAGAACACTCTCGTTTGCTCAGGAGATACTTACAGAGTATTTATTAGGGATCATGCGTTGTGTCAGGGGCTGGGAGTACAAAGATAGTAAGAAATGGTTTTCGTCCTCAAGTAGCTTGCTGTTCACTAGGGTGATAAGAGACAGAAAACAATCATTACTGTGCAAGAAAATAATTGCTTTCCTGGAGTTGTGCCAGGGTCGCGGGAGGAGAAGGAAGGGTGTGTCAGTCTGCTGGGAGGGCCCAGTGGCAGTGAACAGGGAGCAGGAAGACTGGGGGCTGGACACAGAGATGGGGACTGAAATGCAAAGGAGTTTAGCTTTGATCTCTGGATAAAGGAAAGTCACTTTGGAATTGAGAACAAGGCAATAATGTGATCAGATGAACATGAGCAGAGTCAGAGGGGTGGGCAAGAGCCCTTCAGATGGTGTCTCTCACTTTCCTTGAACCTTGAAATTTCTAGTACATTCCATCATCAATGCCAGACTTTTCTCCATGGTATGTAAGTCATAGTTGCTTATCAGACCTGTAATACATTCCCGATTACTGCTTCTCTTGTGAGTGGCTCGTTGTCAGTGTTGTCTCTTCCTACAAAAGACTTGTTTACACATTGTGGAGAGAGCTCAGGCCTCCTGTCCCTCATCTAGCAATGGTCACCCTCCTCTGCCTTTTACTTTGCCTTCATCTGGCAGAAATGCTCTGCTCCTTAAAGATCCACGAAGACTATGAAAAGATACTTCAAAAAAGACTTAGAGATCAGGTCAAAACCGATTGTTAACTGTCCGACATGTCAGACTCATAGCTGGTGTTAAAGACAAATTTTCAGTAAGCTTAAGTTTCTTCTTGTAGCATAGGACACCGAGAAAGATGACCCTTACAGTATAAAAATGCCATTTCTTGGAAAAAGAGAATTTACAAGTATTTGTTCTCTTACCTCTTTTGGTGAAGAATTAGAGATATTTATTGGTAAAGGGAAAAAAAGTCATGTCTTTTTTTTAAGAGGTTGGAGAGACGCAGTGCTAGCAGGCATATAAAGTACGCATTTAGTGTCCTACATCTCTAAAAATGCATTTGTATCTGTGGTTTTAAATGAACGTGTTTTTGCTCTTATATTAGAAAGAAACCTTACCTGCCATACATTATGGACGGTAAGATATTTCAAGGGGATTTTGTTTTTTAAATCGATACCGTATTTTCCACCTAGAAATTCAAAAAGAAATTGGAAATCACATATAAAATCTTACTGTTAAATTTTATTATTTGATTTGGCTCTCATTGAATCCAGACTATTTTATGCAGTGCTAATTATTTAGCCTCAGCTTTGCTCTTGAGTTAGCAGTACCTGATCAACTTTCCAACTGTAAAACAGTTTGAAAATCAAATGTAGCTTACATGCAAGACCCAACAAAATTAAAAGTGTTAAGTACGTTTTGGCAGTTCACTTTTATTATGCCCAGTCCTCAAATGTACCAGCAGATAATCATCTGAATGTTAGTTATTTTTCACATGCTTATGTGATCACACAAAAAGTACATGCTAAAAAGAAGCAGATGGTGACAGATGGGGAAGGTTGAATAAGGTGGTTTTGGAAACCTAGAGAAATGCACTTCTGTAATAGTGTAAAAATAAAAATTATTTGATAATCAAGTTAGAACTAACAAAAAGATTGCAGAAAAATGGCTTGGCTGTTGGAAAATGCATCGTACTGAGTTGTGGTTGCTATTCAGAAAAAATATATATACATAATTTGATTTCATGTCAAAGTGTAAAAGGTTTTTTTTTCCCAGTGGCTAAAGATGCATTGTTTGGTGTGTTCTTCGTTTTCAGAGCCTCATTCTTAGAAAACATTCACTCACTGTCATTTTATTCACTTGTCTTTTGAAGCCTGCTACCTTTATTATCTTTCATATAACGTATAATTTGAAA